>NC_133450.1:1334695-1642731 GCF_048565385.1 Saimiri boliviensis
CTCCTCTATTATTCCTGCCTATTATCTGGCCGCTGCCGGAGGCTCTGGGCTGAGGCTGGCACTGGTGCCCGCCCCACCCTATCCCTCCCCCTCTTTGCCTCCATCCCTTTTACGCTCCCTCACAGTACCTCCTCCCGAGAGGGACAAAGCTTGTCCCCATCCTCCAGGCCCCTCCGAGGGACAGGGGGCCCAGCAGAGGTCTGTGCTGTCAGGGTGTGGCCTTGGGTGCCCAAGACGGGTCCAGGTCCTCAGGACTCCTGCATCTCACCTTGGCTCCGATGCAGCCTCTGGTGTATCCCTCCCTCCTCCGTGCCTCAGTTTCCCTCTATCTGTGCCTTGAAGAGGTGAGACTTGATTCCGAAGGCGCACCCTGCTCTAATATTGAAGGTGAACCCCTAAAGGCTTGAGGGATGTGTAGTGACGGCAGAGCCATCGAGGGGTTTACAGAGGTGTGGGGAGTCCAGGCTGTGGGATTTGCAGCAAGGCGGGGTGGGCTCGGGCCGGGAGTCAACGCAGAGCCAGGAAGCCGGGGCGGAGGAGAACAGGCTGGAGATCCCTGTGAGGGCAGCCGGCCTCCATTTCAACACACACGTCTTTGAAAACACTGACTTTGTTTTTCTTCCAAATCATCCTCATTTTTTAAAAAATTGCAACAAAGACAGCAAAAAACATCAAACTCCGTCTTGTCTCCCCTGGAGGCAACCCCTATGAATACTTCGCTGTGTGTCTTTGCCAGCTTTTCCCGAGGTGTCCTGTTCTACATACTCTAATACACAGACTTTTTTAAAAAATGAAAATCGGGTCATGGCATACATATTGATCGGCCACTTGCTTTTCCCCCCTCACCAATATATCATGGACATCTTCCGGGTCGGCACACAAGGATCAATCTCATTTTTAAACGGCCACAGGGTGTCGCGTTGCGCTGCAGGACCACCAGCCGCGCACGGACGGACACCTGGGCCGTCTCCAGTTCGGGACTGTATCTGTTTTCTGGCACTTTAAATAACGGTTACCTGACAACCCAAAGCTTGGTGTCTTAAAACAAGCGTTTATTATGCTCGCAAGTCTGCAAGTCAGCTGGGCAGCCGCGGGCTGGGCTGGGCCGGG
Source organism: Saimiri boliviensis (assembly GCF_048565385.1). Classification (NCBI taxonomy): domain Eukaryota; kingdom Metazoa; phylum Chordata; class Mammalia; order Primates; family Cebidae; genus Saimiri; species Saimiri boliviensis. The sequence continues at coordinate 1,335,806 of NC_133450.1, forward strand.
CTGGGCTGACTTCTGGGTGGGCTCCCTCACGCGTCGGTGGTCAGCAGGAAGATTGACCGGGGCTGCTGGTCTAGGATGGCCTCACCTGGGATGACCCTCTTCTTTTTCTCATGGTCTGTCATCCTCCAGCGGGCCAGCTTGGGCTTGTCTTCACGGATCCATGGAGTAGAAATGAGAGTCCAGAAAGAAACCCTCACGTGATGGTCAGTTGACTGTCATCAAGAGAGGCAAGACCTTCCAATGGGAGGAAGAACAGTCTTTTTGACAATGATACCGACGCAACTGGATGCCCGCATGCGAAAGAATGAAGCCGGACCCGCTTCCTCATGACATACACAAAAGTGATCTCAACACGGGTCAGAGCCTCAACGTCAGGGTTGAGGCTGCTGGGGCTAGAGGCGGGAGGCGGCTGGATTAGCCCCTAGGAAGGGTCTCTGCGTCTTCTACAGTGATTCTTGTGATTCCTTTTCCTTGGGCTTTTGAGGTTGGCAAGTGTCAGTAACAGCTCCTGGGGTGAATCAGTTGAGACAGGAAGCCTCTGTAAAGATTTGTCATCCCTATCCCAGTTTATCTGCTTTGGGGTTGGTGGCAGTGGGCAATGGCACAAACTTTTGGGGACAATCTTGCAGTTAATTGCGCCATCCCTCAAGAATGCAAGAGCCTTAGCACCCCCTCATCTCTCCTTTGCTGTCTGCAGAAATACCAGCCTGATGGGACAGAATGGTGTTCATCACTGAATGGCTTGTAACTGCCTCGTTGTAGATGAGTCACCGAAGTGGCTCCACAGCTCCCTGTAGCTACCCCTTTCCAAGGTCACTTTGCAGCTCAGTCCATTAAGAGATGGAGTCGGTTTCTCCATCCCTTGAATCTGGGCTGGCTTTGGCCACTGAATGTGGTGGCAGTGACCCAGAGCCAACCCCAGGCACAGACCCGAAGAGTTCCTTTAGAATGCCACTCCCTCTTTTGGAAGCCTGGTCAGGATCTGCTGTGGACACTTGCCAACTGCAAATATCAAGGAAAAGGTAATCATGACGATCACCGTAGAAAACCCAGGGGCCTGAATAGGGGCTCACCCAACTCTCTGCCCTCTCTGGCCCCAGCAGCCAGGCCTTCCCCAGCCTCAGTCCTGACACTTAGGTCTCGCCCACCCTGGATATTACGAACAGTATAACAAAGGGGTGTACACCCACTGCAATATTGGGAGTAATGTTATCCTCTCCCACCCTAGATATTACCAACAATATCACAGAGAGCGTGCACACAGGGTGTTTATTATATTGGAAGTAATATCATCTCCCCCCTGAATATTATGAACAATACCACAGGGGGGTGTATGTGCACACAGAGTATTTACGATATTGAGAGTAATATCACCCTCTTCTTCTCTGGATATTACCTCCCATGTCACAGGAGGGTGTACACCCCTCGAGATACGGAGAGTGACATCACCCTCTGCTTCCTGGATATTATGAACCATATCACACCCCCCACGATACAAGGAGGGATATCACCCTCTCCCCCTTGGATATTACAAACCATATTACAGGGGGGTGTACACCCCCGCGAAATAGGTAGTAATATCAGCCTCTCCCCTCGACATTCCGAACTGTATCATACTCCCCGAGATACCACTCTCTTCCCCCTGAATATTTCCAACCATATCACAGCGGGTGTACACCCCCTGCAATTTCGGGAGTAATATTATCTTCTTACCCCCTGGATATTATGTGATATTAAGGACCATATCACAGGGGTGTACACCCCTCTGCCATATAGGAAGTAAAATCGTTCTCTCCCCCACTGGATATTACAAACCGCATCACAGGGAGGTGTACACCCCCCACCACATGGGGAGTCACATCCCCTCCTCCCTACTGGATACTACGGACCATATCACAGTGGGTTACACTCCCTGCGCTATATGGAGAATAATGTGACCCTCCTCCCCCCAGATATTATGGACCATGTCACAGGGGGGTGCATACCCTCCACCATATGGGGAGTACACCCTCTGCCCCCAGATATTATGAACCATATCACTGGGGAGTGTACACCCTCCGCCATATCATCCTCCCCTTCCCTGATATTACGAACCATATCACAGTACACCCCCCTCCAAATGGGGAGTACTATCACCCTCTCCACCCTGGGATATTATGGACCATATCGCAGGGGGCTATACACCACCCATTGTGTGGGGAGTAATATAACCCTTCCCTTTCTTGGATATTAGGGTCCGTATCACAGGGGGGTATACACCTCCTGTCACATGGAGAGTAATGTTACTCTCTGCCCCCCAGATATCACAAACCATATCACAGAGAGTATACACCCCTCCATTAGATTGGAAGTAATATCGCCCTTTCCCTCCAGATATTACAGATCATGTCACAGGGAGTGTACACCCCCCCCATTAGATTGGAAGTAATATCACCCTTTCCCCCCGGATATTACAGACCATGTCACAGGGAGGTGTACACCCCCTGCCATATGGGGAGTAGTATCACCTTCCCCGCCCTGGATATCACTGTGTCTACAGTTTATACCACATGAGAATGTTATATATTTGAAAACACATGGTATGTTATTTCTCAGATTGGCTTCTTTCACTTAGTAATACGTATTTAACATTCCCTCATGTCTTTTCATGTCTTTATCACTCACTTATTTTGGGCACTGAAAAACATTCCATTGTCTGGATGTATCATAGTTTACTTGTCTATGCACCCACTGAAGGACATCTTAGCCACTTTCAAGTTACGTCGATGACGAAGAAAGCTGCTATAAACATTTATGTGCAGGTTCTCATGTGGACATAAACTTTCAATTTATTGAAGGTAAATACCAAAGAGCAGGATTGCTGAATTGCATGTTTAGTTTTGTAAGAAACGGCCAAACTGTCTTCCAGGACGGCTGTACCGTTTCACATTCCCACCAGTGTTCCCTTGCATTTTCATATAAGTTTTAGGATCATCTTGTCAGTGACTGCAAAAAGCCCTCTGAGATTTTGAAGGAGTTTGCATTGAATCCGTACATCAGTTTAAGGAGTACTGTACTCCCCACGATACTGTCTCCCTGTCCATGAACGTGGGATGTCTTTCCATTCGTTTCAGTCTTCTTTAAACTTCTTCGAGAATGTTTTTCAGTTTCTAGTGTATGAGTTTTACACACCCTTGGTTAAGTTTATTCCTATTTTATTCTTTTATTCTTTTTGAAGCTGTAAATGGAATTGTTTTTTAGACTTTTCATTCCTTGGTGGTGTATGGAAATACACTTGATTTTTATATGTTCATCTTGAAACCTGTGCTCTTGATTATTTAGTCCAGTGTTTCCCAAATACATCTGACCAGGAGGACCCTTGTCTTATGTAACCTTGATTAACATTTCCCAGAGCTAATGTTCCTCGGGACGCCGTTGGTGAATGCTAATCCAGTCCTACACAGTTGCCTTGTGCTTTCCCCTAGTGGTCTATACAGCCTCGGGTTTCCAGGCCCTTGTTCATGCTGACCCTCTGTCACATGGAGAGTATGAAACCCTTGTTCATGCTGACAAGGAATGTCCTCCCCATCGGGTCTACTGGGAAACTCCTATGTCTATTTCTGATGCCCAGTCAAGTCTCTCCTGCTCTGTGCCTCCCTCCCTGATGCCCACCTCCCCTCCCTGCGCTTGGACCACCATAAACTGCCACTTCATAGGCTGGCTCATCCAGGGCTGTGAGCACCTGGAGGGCTGGGCTTAGAGCAGGCGGCAGTGAGGGAACGACAGCAGGGAGGCAGCTGCACAGCCCCGCCCGCTCCCTCTCATCCTTTCCTCTGCCTCACTTTCTCTCCTGCCTCCTTTGCCTTCCTGGCTTGCTCTTGGTAGACAGATTGCTTGCAGGTCCCAGTACAGTCCTGGGTCTGGTCCTGCTCAGCTCAGCATCGTTGTTTACATTTATACTCAGGACGCCGGGTGCGGTGGCTCACACCTGTAATCCCAGCACTCTGGGAGGCCGAGGTGGATGGATCACGAGGTCAAGAGATCGAGACCATCCTGGCCAACATGATGAAACCCCGTCTCTACTAAAAATACAAAAAAATGAGCTGGGCCTGGTGGCGCGTGCCTGTAGTGCCAGCTACTCAGGAGGCTGAAGCAGGAGAATTGCTTGAACCCAGGAGGCGGAGGTTTCGGTGAGCCGAGATCACGCCACTGCCCTTCAGCCTGGCACCTGGTGACGGAGTGAGACTCTATCTCAATAAATACATTAATTAATTAAATTAATTAATTTATACTCAGGACTAAACCTCCAGTCACCCTTTCGCTTGATACCGCCTGTCCTTCCAGCCATCCCCGCTCCAGTCGGAAGAGGGCACTTGCTGTCGGGGGTGGGGAGGCTGTAGGTAAAGGGTGGCTTTCCCATGACCAGCAAAACAGAAGACCTGGGAATCCGGTCCTATTCTCCTTCGCTTCTCCAAGCCTGTCCATGCCCCGTGTCTGCCAGTATCAACCTGGCCTGGCTCTGAGAGTCCAGAGGAACACGTAGGTCCCTGCACGTTGTCCCCTGCATCTATCGGAGATGGCATTCAACAGGAACCGGAGACAGAAGCCCTAAGACACAGGGGACAGGTAATGCACTGGCCGCACACCAACCACACAACTCTCAGGGGATATGAATGCCAAAAACCTTCTCCAGCGTGGCGAAGTCAGGCCATCTGGACCCTGACCACCTCCTCCATCTGGCCAGGCCAGGCCCCCCGTTACCTCAGCTGCATCCTTCCAGGACCCTTCTCCTGGAGCTGCCCTGATGAGCTGAGCCTGTGCCATGCACAGCCCCTCTGTCCAGCCTGGCCTGCAAGCTCCCAGAAGACAGTTTGGCTTCCTGCACCCTCCTCCTGAGCCTGGCCCCCACGCTTGGCACACTGGAACATTCAGGGGTTCCTGGTGGGATCTGATAGTCCCATCGCTGTCCCAGCAAATGACAAGAGACATTGTTTAACGTGTCAGATATAAAGGCTTTACGCTGTACTCATCACCTCATTTTACCCCCATTCCCATAGGTGGCTAATACTGCTATTATCTCATTTTACAGAAGAAGAAATGCAGGCTCAGCCCTCGGAAGGGATTTGCCTAAGGCCTCACGGCCATGACTCACATGTGGAGTGAGTCTCCTGAGCACTGCCACGCTGCCTTCGGGCAGCCGTCTCAAGCCCGGAGTGCAGTGGACTAACAGGAGGGTCATGAAGGACTGGACTCCGGAGGGGCTCCGGGAGGAGGGCTTAAAGGACCCGTTCAGCACAACCCCTCCCAGTTTCCCTGCCCTTGAACCCTTATCATCCTGGCACACAGTAGGTGCTCAATAAATGTTGATCAGCGAGTGACCTGAGGCTCTGAGGCTACACGGTCTGTTGCAAGCCCGGGACGAAGATGTGGCATTGAAGGTGTGGCACGGGCGGGGTGGGGAGGGTGGAATGCTGGCCTTATCAGGAAGGACACGGGGCCCCTGTGCCAACTTCCCAAATCCTGCCCCCAGCCTGCCAGCCAGGGAGTCTGGCAGCCACCAAAGCTGGCCTCACTATCTCTCTGCGCTCCTTGGGAGGGAAGCCTTTATCAGCAAACGCTGCGTTTGAAAGCCCTAATTGTCGAGCGCGGTCCCATCAAAGCAGCCGAGAGCCAGGCCGCCCCCATCCCTCCTGGCCCAGCAGGCTCCGCTGGCTGCCCACGATGGCTGGCGGGTATATATTTTAAAATATCTAAATGCAGCTGAAAATAAAAATTATTTACACTCCCCAGCCCAACTGGCAGGCCGCTCCCAAGTGCACATCGACTGTGTCTCCCTCCCCGTCTCTCCCTCGCTGATAAAGGGCCATAAACAAGGCTGACACATTTATAATAACCTTTTTTTTTTCCTCTCCTTCCTTCCTCTCCTGGGCTCCCATCTCGGCCTCTCACTCACATGCTATGAGGGATAATTTTTTATTATTCTGCTATTAGCAGAGAATAGAGCGTTTGATGGGGGGGAATAAAATGTCAAATCATTTAGAAAGAGAGGGTGAAAAAATAAGCCAGCAACTTTTATTTTTCCACAACAGCGACGGCTGTTGGGATGTCAGCAGCACATGCAGGGTTTGGAAATGTCTTTTCTGACATCTTCCCCTCCCCCACCTCCCTTTCATTTGCTTCCTACCTTCTTTCCCAAGACATGGCAATTGAGTGACGGGATGGGGGGTGCGGGGCTGGCTGGACTTCCCTGCTGGGTTGTGGAGGGAACCAGAGCCCAGGTGGAAGGTGGTGAGGATCTCTCTGGATACAGAGAGTTCTGCTGAGTTTCTGGCCCGCGGGGTCTGGGCATGTCTGGGAGCAGGTGTGGACCCTGCAGTGTGCAAGCCTCTGTTTCTGTGCGGCGCTGCGAGGGCAGCCAGGGGTCTCGGAACAGCTTGGCACCACGGTACGTGTTGGGGGTGCTATGTGCAGAGCCTGGAGGGGCTGATGGCGCACAGGCTGGAGTCCCAGCAGCAGGTGCCAAGGCACAGCAGAGTTGGGGTGAGGGGCCTCTCTGTGGACCTCCCTAGACCTGCCTAGCAGCACCCGGGCATGGCGGGTGGGACGGGGGGGGACTAGGGACGGCTGGAGGGGTACAAGGCACACGAGATCTGTCTTCCCAGAGGGTGGGAACGGAAGGGTGTGGTGAGGCTCCCCTCTATACAAAAGGGCCTTCCCCAAGAGCCTAGATTCAGAAGGCCACAGATGCTCTGCGGCTTTCAGAGTCTGCTCAGCTGCGCCAGGGACCTTTGTAAGGCATTTTCTCCTTGAGCTGGAGCATGAAGCAAGCCCTCCTCTACCCTAGACGGCTGGCAGGAGGCTGCTCTTCCCACCCTGCAGAGGGACTGAACTCCACCAGGACCTGCCCATGACCCGGCTGCTACCCACGCCTCAGGCCCGTCAAGCACGGATGGAGACCTAGCTGGGTGTCCCTGAGTGGGCCCTCTCTGGGGTGTGACAGTGAAGGAGAGGAGGCTGACCTCCCCTTTCTGGAAGTGGCCCCCACCGCCTATCTCCAGGGCGCCTAGGTGGGACGCCCGAGGCCAAAGCTGCTCTCAGCAAGGGCGGGATGCAGGCTTCCCATCAGGTGCTGGGCAGGCCCCAGGCTGGAGGTCAGAGGGCTTCGTGGAGAAGCCTGGGGGACTTTCGCTGCCGAGAGAAGGGGCCAAGGAGAGGTTCAAGGCTCTCACGTCACCACGCCAGAGCGCGGCGCCCACACTGTGGCCATCCTAGAGGTACGCGTTTAGCGTGGCGTCTTTCAGCAGACTGCAGGAAAGCGTCCGGAGGAAGGCGCGCCTTTGGTGATTCTTACAAGGGCACCCGCCAGCCTAGCCCCGGGGAGCCCTGCACGCACGCTCCTGAGGCCCTCACACGAGTGCACGTGCACACGCACACGGGCACAGTGAGACACTAGCAGCCGGGGCGGCCACAGAGAGGTGAAGTGGCCAGAGGGCACTGACCACCTACGAGCCTGTCCTGTCATCGCAGGACCGGCCCACCCCGACTCGGTGGCCCCACTGCTCTTCAGCCGCCAGGAGGTGGCCAGGAGGCGACCCCTATCCCAGGACAGCTGCCATTCCCCTGGCTGTTGGAGCCCCAGTGACGGGTCTGGCTTCACTGCCCATCGGAGGTGGAGGACGTGACATCCGTGATGGACTCTCCATTGCCTGGATGGCCACACGGCGGAGACTCGGTCTCCCCTGCCCTCTCCCACCCTTGCTGTACAATATCCTTTCTTCTCACTGTCAAAGGGACATCTGTCTCTCTGTGGGAGGGAGCCCAGCATCCTGGGAACACTCCGAGCTTTGATGTGCGGCTCAGCTGACTTGGCCAGGCCAGCAGGAGCCCCTCCTCCCTCCCCACTGCCCCGGGCTGCAGGCCCCTCCCAATATGGTCCCTCACACATTGTCCGTCTGGCCCCCTCCTCTGAGCCCCCTCCCGCTCTTATCTCCACATCCGCCCCGCTCCGCTCCCTCCTCAGCCCTAGCCCCCAAGAACAACCCTGGCCAGGAAGCTCCACTCTCCCAGCCCTTGATCTGGATAGGGGCCCCAGTCGGGTCTGTCCTTGGGCGCTGGCTTCCCAAGGGCCGCCTCTACCCCAACCCGGCTCCTCCACCAGGCTGTTTCCCCATCGTCTCACTGTGCTTTATCACATGTGTGTGTTTATGCGTGTGCAGGCGTGTGCACATGTGTGTTATCTGCTGGCCTCTGATCCCCAGGTCAGAGAGAGGCCTGAAAGTCAGAGCCTGGGTCCCTGCCCTCTGCCCTCAGGCCAGTCACCCAGTGGAAAGCCTGCTTTGGTTTCTTGCTATGCCCCAGCAGGGCAGGCCAGGGCCAGGCCCCGGTGAATGAATAATGGAGGCAAAGCAGGTGTTAGAGCCGAGAGGAAGCCGTGGAAGCTGGAGGTGGGACTTTAGGGACAGGCAGAACCACAAGAAGGCCTCAGTCCAGGCCCCAGGACCCCCACCCCCCGCGAGCGGAGGTGGCTGGCCCATCAGGGCTGTGAGATCCAAGCGGAGTGGGCTGACCCGCCTGTCGCTTCATCATCTCTGCTGGAGGCAGCAGCAGGCAGGAGGCCCCGAGCAGAGCTAGCAGAGAGGCTGGAGGACAGGTAGTCACTTACAGGGTGGTGGGCCCTGGGAAGACAGGCCCAGGCTCCCAGAGATGGGCCTGAAACTAGTTTCACTCCGAGTCAAGGATCAGCAACTTCCCTGGAGATCCTTCTCCGCCTCTGGACGCAGATCATTCCCTGAACCTCTCTCCCCTCTCTCCCTAAACCTTTCTGTTTGTCTTTCTAGGCAACAGGACCCAGCTCCTTCCAGCAAGGGGGTCGGAGTGCGAGGGTTGTGCAGGGTCTAGGGTGGGGGACAGAGGTGGGGGGAGGAAGGGCCACCCTAATGACCTATGCTCTGGAGATGTCAGGCTTCTTTAAGGGAAGTGGGGAGACAGAGGGAGGTAGGCAATGGATCCTACGTTCTGGGCTTACCCAGGACAGTCTAGGAGGGGCGGTGGGAGGGGCAGGCTGCCGGGGGCGGGCAGTGAGCGGCGTCTCCACATGTCTAGGGCAGTTGTGGGCTGTGGAGGGCATAGGACAGGTGCTGGATAAGGACCCTGATGATCACAAGAACAAGGACATGCGTCGCTCTCTCTTTCTCTCTCACACACACACATATTCACACACATGCACACACACAAACACGCACACACACACGCCCACTCCCTACACATACCCTACACAATACCACACAAATCCCACACACGTTATAAATATACACACATCACATATACATGCATCCTCAGTTATACATACGCACCAAAGCCACAGACACACGTACACGCTCACACAGTCACAGACACACGTGGGTACCTATGCATGGACACAGTTGCAGGCAGTACCTTTAACAGCCACACCACACACTATGCATACACACATGGACACACAGACATGCCAGATGTCCACACAGCCCTCGCCTGCTCCCCAGGCTCTGGCAGCAGAAGCCCCCACCGTTCACAGGCCCTAAAGCAGACAGAACCCCCTCTTCCCTCCAGCTCCTCCAAGTTGCTCACAGACCATCTTCCTCGGCCAGGCCTCCCCTCCCCTCTGAACTCCACCCTCACACCAGGCGCTGCTCTGCCCCAGGCTCCCGGGCTGGCTTCTTCCTCTTTTTTTTTTAAGTCTGAGGACTACAGGGGGCAATGGCCGAGCATAGAGGGCTGCAGGCAGCAACGGGAGAAGAAGGCTATTCTCTTCATCTTACAGATGAGGCCACTGAGGATCCCGCATGGTAAAATGGGCCTTCTGTCTATACTCATCCCAGATCAGGCATCTTGAGCTGCAGGGAAAGCCCAGGACCCCACGCCCTGCAGCATGAGGGCCAGATTCTCTCCAGGAAGGAACAGCAGGACGTCGCCCTCGGCCCTGTGGATGGAGAGGACCAGAAAAGGTGGAGATGGCTGCGGAGGGGTGGGGGCGGGAGGGCAGCCGTTCTGGGAGGAAGGAACACCTTGAGCCATGGCTAGGACATAGGGAAGTATATGGCCGAGACGACCCCGGCAAGTCCTTGAACTTCTGTACACCGAGGAGCAGAGGGAGCGGGTATGGAAAGGCTTGCTGGGGCCTGCACCTGAAGTGACACAGAGCCAGGCTGAGCCCTTGTTCTGTGACAGGGAGCCCCTCGTGGCCTTCCTGACAGCCATGATGTCCAGCAGGGAATGTGATTGAGACCTGCAACCTCAAGACCTCCGCGAGCCAGGACGGGTGAGAGCTGTCCAGAGCAGGGTGTGGCCTGGGCTTGGGTCACACCTGAGGGGCCACCCTGCAGGTGAGGCTCACACACAGCCCTCCTGGGAGAGGTGGCACCCCCCGAGCCACCATGGCGCTTGCTCAAGGACATCTTGGAGTGAATATGAGGTACCTATTGAGTAGCGGTCACTGGCCACCAAAACGCACTTTTCCCCTGGTTAACGTGACTTCGGAGGGTCCCAGCAACGAGCACCAGGGAAGCGGCAGGCCCTTCTCTCCAGCTTGGGCACAGATCTGTTGAGGGTGCAGGGTCGGAGGCGAGGTAGAGAGGTCACCCTTCCTGACTGTCACTGGCTGAAATCTCCTGTGGACCTGGGGTCCAAGTCTACACCATCTCTTGGAACAGACTGGGCCACGGCGGAGAACTCCAATTCCACGCTTTTTATGTTTTGTATCGATTCTTTTTTTCTTTCCTTTTCTTTTTTTTTTTTTTTTTTTTGAGACGGAGTTTTGCTCTTGTTACCCAGGCTGGAGTGCAATGGCGCGATCTCGGCTCACCGCAACCTCCGCCTCCTGGGTTCAGGCAATTCTCCTGCCTCAGCCTCCTGAGCAGCTGGGATTACAGTCACGCGCCACCATGCCCAGCTAATGTTTTGTATTTTTAGTAGAGACGGGGTTTCACCATGTTGACCAGGATGGTCTCGATCCCTTGACCTCGTGATCCACCCGCCTCGACCTCCCAAAGTGCTGGGATTACAGGCTTGAGCCACCGCGCCCGGCTTCTTTTTTTTTTTAATGGAGTCCTGCTCTGTCATCCAGGTTGGAGTGCAGTGGCGCGATCTCGGCTCACTGCAACCTCCACCTCCCGGGTTCAAGTGATTCTCCTGCCTCAGCCTGCCTAGTGGCTGGGATTACAGACGCCTACCACCACACCCAGCAAACTTTTGCATTTTTAGTAGAGACGAAGTTTCACCATCTTGGCCAGGAGTTCTCGAACTCCTGACCTGGTGATCCGCCCGCCTCGGCCTCCCAAAGTGCTGGGATTACAGGCATGAGCCACCGCGCCCGGCCCATGTATCGATGCCTTATTGTTATTGTTCATGTTTTTTATTCATTCCAAGTAAACATCTGACGATGTCCAGGACAGTGGGTTCTACAGATGAAACGCCCCAAGCACAGTGTCTCACCCTCACGTGACCCGAGATGCTGGCACATTTATGCTGCTTCCCAGCGCACGTGCTCGGACACAGATATGTGTGTGTGAGGATGAGGCCAGCAGGGCCGAGTCCAGGAGAGAAGGAAGGCCTAAGGGGTCTGAGGCTGCAAGGACCCCACCTGTCGCAAGAAGCTTGGGAGAAGGTACACGGGCTCTACACCTAGGATTCCTCGCAGGGGCAGTGCCAGGGGCTCGGCCAGGCCAGCCAGGGCCTCAGAGGCCGCAGGCCTGAGCAGCATTCTGAACAGAGCAGTGCAGATGCATCATTCGGGAATCTGGGACTGAGCCAGGCCCGCCGTGACCTCAGGCCCTCGCTGAGCCTTGGGATCCTCTTCTGCGGACAAAAGCAGGCAATGTTGTGGCTTTGGGATGCCAGTGCTCAGAGGTCCCCAGTGCCGGTGCCCCAGGCACGGCAGCCCCAGCTGGCTCTCCCACATGGTGGGAGCTCCCGGTGGCCGTGAATGGGCCTCCCTCAGATCAGTGGGGCAGGGAGGCCATAAATCCTGGCTCAGGAAACCTGTCCCACCTGGCTCCGAGAAGACCACTTAGTTTAACCACTGCTGTCACAACAGCTTTGTGGGCCTGCTCGCCTGGGCCTGCGGGAATTACAGCCCCAGAGAGACGTTCTCATGCCTCAAGCACTGGCCGAATGCCTGACCCCACCCAGCCCTGCCAGTGAGGGTGCACGGACAAGAGCGGCCCCTCCGTCCTCTCCGTGGGCCGCCCCAGCATCCCACACCCCCCTCCCCGCCCCGAAACACAACCCTTCAGCCAACAGGGCAGGCCTGACGGCCTCTAAGGCAGGCGTGTGGACAGATGGTCCTGCCAGGTTTCCAACCTGGGGTGCAGTGGTGGGAAGGGGGTCTGCCTTGCCTCCTCTCAGGAGCCGGAGTGGACCTGTTCTGTCCCACTCCTCCTGCCTCGCCTCTTTATTTATTTATTTTATTTATTTATTTTTTTTAAGACAGGGTTTCACCATGTTGGTCAGGCTGGTCTTGAACTCCTGACCTCAGGTGATCTGCCCGCCTTGGCCTCCGAAGTGCTTGGATTACAGGCGTGAGCCACCTCGCCCTGCCCCTCTCCTCTTTAATAGAGACCTCCTTAGAAGCGGGCAGCAGACCCCGGCTCACGCCAGGTCAGGGGGCAGGGCGTTCATTGACTGCACCGCCTCCTCCAGCATCCAGATGAGGTTCTGCTAGGTCTGGTGATCAGGCTGGATTACCTGGGTAATCCTCCCCGCCCCGACGCGCCCTGCCTGCTTCTAAATGAGGGATGATGATGTCTCCCATCCTTGGGGTACACAGAAGAATGAGCAGGAATACTGAAGCCCTGTCCCTCCCTCCCCAAAGCCACGCAGACCCCGTGCCGGGCTCCATGCCCCACCCCAGCCTCCCAAGTGGAGCCTCGGGAGGTCCTACTGTCCGTGCTGCTCCGGATGCTGCTTTCATGTCCCTAAATAACGGGATTCCTTACAACCAGTTCCAGGCACGGAGCTGGGCCATGCAGGGTTTCTCCGTGGAACTAGGCAAGCCTGGGTTTAAATTCCCGCTCTGTTCTTCCCTCACTGCGCAACCCTGGGCAAGATGCTTGGCCTCTCTGAACCTGTTTCTTCATTGGTGAAATGGTGACCTCTAAGATCGCCGGAAAGATTCTGTGAGGCAAGACTCGTCAAGCCTGCAGCCCAGGGACTGTCACACTGCAGGTGCCCAGTGGACACCACTCCCTTTCTGAAGTCTGACAGGGTCTCGAAGGCAGCTGTCCCTTGTCCCCACTGTCCTCCTCTAGCCAGTCTGACAGGATGGGCACTGCCACTTGCTCTCCTCCTGGCTTGGGTGGTAGAAACTTCGTGGAGTTGGGGTTGCTGCCGGGGGGGCAGGGTGGCCTCTCAGACCCACCTGTGTGGGCTCAGGGTCTGGAGGCCTCCTGTCACACCAAGGCCACCCATCCAGCCTCCCATCCAGCCTCCTCCAGCCCCCAGCCTCACCCCAGCAATCCCAAGAGTACCCAAAATTGAGCAGCTGAGTCTGTGTGGCTGCCAGAACCCAGCCAAGCCCCAGGGAGGCCAGGACGCAGAGCAGTGGGCCCCGGACCTGGCGATGCTGGACTGACGGCCCTCTCCAACCCTCCTGCCCCCAGGAAGAAGTGCCCTCCTTCCTGAGCCCTGCCCCGCCTGGGTCTGCGGGTGGAGGGGACTTCCGGGATAAGACCTCTAAGGAGACAAGCCGGCCTTGCCCACACTGGCACAGCGGTCCGTGCACACCTGGACTCACAGAGATTCTGTGAGGCAAGACTCCTAAAACCTGCAGCCCAGGGACTGTCACTGCAGGTGCCCAGTGGACACCACTCCCTTTCTGAAGTCTGATAGGGTCTCGAAGCCCCCATGTGAGCTGGCGATGCTGCCATCTACGCTGCCCGAGGGGGAGCCCCTGGCGTGGGGACCTGGCTTTCTTAGCCTCCCCACCTGTCCCTTAGATCCATGCCCCCCACCCATTCTCCCCATGCGCTCAGCCCTGTGCAGGCAGCTGTGGGAGACCGTGGAAGGACTGAGCAGTCCCTGTCCTGTACCCTGGGGCAGGGGCGGCCGCCTCATCCCTGGGCAGCCTGCGGCACAGGCGCGGACCACAGCCACTGGGCAGCAGCTGGAGCATGATGCCCAGAGCCGGCTTCCTGGAGGAGGCGGACGTGCGCGCGGAGACGCATCCCTCCCAGGCGGAGGATGCAGGAGTTCTTCCGCGGGTGCCTCCCACCCTTAGGAAGTGGAACGCCTTGGCTCCGTTTCACGAATGCTGCCATTGAAGCTTGGAGGGGGCAGGTAGCCAGGGCAGGTCCCAGGGCTGGTGAGGGACAGGATCGGCCATCTGAAGCACAGCTGGAGCAAGGACATGGGGCCAGCAGGGTGCAGGCTGAGGAAGGGACAGGGAGCCAGAGCTGTGGGAGGAGCAGAGACCGGGCTTCGAACCCCCGGCAGTGGGGAGAGAGTGGGAGGGTGGACTTGCCCTTCCCCCACCCTTCACACAGCCGGGACCAGGAAGGCTTGCAGCAGACTTTGGGGTGACAGAAGGGGCCCCGCACAAGTGGCTATGCTCCTCCAGGCCTGGCCTCCTCCTCCCCCGGCTCTGGGAGGCTGGGAAGGAGGAGCACCCCCCCCCCCGCCCCTCTAATAGATTCCTCTTTGATCATGTTTTTGTGACCTTTGTAAAAGGCAATTTAAATTCTAATTGTCCTGTGAGTACCAGAGGAATCAATTGGAGACAAGAGCCCGCTAATTGTGCGGGGGAAGGTGACGGGGTTGGGGGGGGCAGGAGGTGCCGGGAGGTCCAGGCGCGCCCCTACCAGCTCGGTCCTCAGGCCAAGCAGAGGGCTGAGCGGGAAGTCCCCCAACCCCACAGGCGGCCTGCTCCCCTCTGGGTCCTCCCAGCGGCACCTTCCCGCCACCCCTTCTTCTGGTCCTCCCCACCCCTCCTTCCTGAGCCCTGCCCCGCCTGGGTCCGTGGGTGGAGGGGGCTTCCGGGATAAGACCTCTAAGGAGACAAGCCGGCCTTGCCCACACTGGCACAGCGGTCCGTGCACACCTGGACTCACACTCATGGCAGAGCTCTGGGCTGCGGGACACACTCACAGCTAGTCCTGGTGTTCGGGGCTGAGGACTTGGGGGCACGGTGGTCCCTGCTCTCCCACACTGGAGCCCCGCCTGGTTCGAGGGCAAGGGACCACGGAGCAGGGCGCCTCCGCCTGACCTTGAGGACCTTTGTCAAGGCTCTCACCCACTCCCACGCCTGGCACAGGCCCCCTCAGCCGGGCAGCTCCTGGACCCCTGAGCCTCAGTCACGCCTCTGCTCACAACATCGCCTGGCACAGAAAATCCTAACGCCTCTCTAGTCCCACCCTTTCTGAGACTCAAAGATATCTATAAGCCGGGGACGATCGTTACATTGCTATATATCATCCTCCTGTGAGGATTATGTAATACGTGTAAAGTCCCCAGAGCAGGGCCTGGTACACAGTAGGCACTCAATAAATGTATTTGTATGAACACCCACCACCCCCCAGTGGAGTCCGTCTCACCCACTTTCCCTCCAACACAGCACACGCAGCGTGTTAGGACAATCTCTTCACAGACGGTATGTCCCTGAGAGCAGGAAGGTGGGGTTTTCTCTCCGTGTCGCCAGCATGCAGCCCAGAGTCGACAGCAGTCAATTGCCCTGGGACCGTACTGGCCCCCCAGAGCCTGCATGGCCTCTCTTGGGTGTTGCGATCTTTACAGCATCAGCCAACCATGCATCAATGAGCAAAGTTACAGCAACACCCAACCCTAAGAGAGCGTTCATCACTTGCCAGGCACTCAGCACTTAATATAAATGAACTCCCTAGGGGGTAAGTGCGGTTATCACCCCCACTTTCAGATGAAGAAACTAAGGCACAGAGAGGTGAAGCAACTTATCCGTGATCACACAGCTGGGACGGGCAGAGTCAGGATTTGAATTCCAGGTAGTCTGGAACTCAGAGCTTGGAACTTCTCACCAACACGCCAGAACTCACCAAGGGAACTCTTCCTGGTCCATGTCCAGTAGGCCAAGTTGAGCTGAGCAGGTCACAGGATGCAGTGACTCAGGGCCAGCAGTATAGCCAGGACAGTAAATAGCTCCAGCTAAAGGTAATTCTGTCCTGAGGACCCAGACGGCTCTGTAGTAACTGATGAGCTTTTGCAAGCATGCGAACCACCTCGTGCCACAGTGACAACCACCAAGACATTGCTGCTGGCTCCTTTAGGGTGGTTTTGAATCTTTTTTCTTTTCTTTTCTTTTTTTTTTTTTGAGACCAGGATCTCACTCTGTTGCCCAGGCTGGAGTGCAGTGGTGCAATCACAGCTCACTGCAGCCTCCACTTCCTCAGCCCAAGCAATCCTCCCACCTCAGCCTCCCGAGTAACTGGGACTACAGGCGCGCACCACCACGCCTGGCTAATTTTTGTAGAGACAGGGTTTCACCATGTTGCCCAGGTAGTTCTTGAAGTCCAGGGCTCAAGGCATCCGCCCTCCCTGCCCTCCCAAAGTGCTGGGATTACAGACATGAGTGACTGAGCCCGGTGAGTCTTTTCTCAACGGTGCTACTAAAAGTTCCAGTGTTCACATGTATGCCACGAACCCCCAAGAAGCTGAGAATTCCTGGGCATCCTGGGCATGCCCATTGGAAGTGGCTTCAGTACCCAGGCTTGCCTCCTTGGCACTAAGCTCCCTCTGTCCTTCACCCTCACCTCCGGGGAGAAGAGGGGGAATGGGAAGAAGATGCTACCTAAGAGCCCCCAGCTGGACAGTCCTGTTCCCTTGTCACAGACTGTGACGAGGACCAGGGCTCAGACTGTGACCAGGATCAGGGCTCAGTCTATTACCAAGGTTGGGATTCAGTGTAGCGTCTCCGACCCTCAATCTCCGCACTTCTTCCCTTGTTTGACAAGGCAGGGCATGTGGCCTGTGTCCCAGATTTCACTGGCAAGCTAGGTGTGAATCGCTGGGGTCGAATGCAGGACCGCCTGCTCTCCCACAGCCACCTGGCAGTCTTACCTGTAGCCACGCTTCTGGGCAGCAGTCACCGCTGGGTTCCTTGCACACTGATGACCTCTGCCCTGAGTAGCAGGGCTGCAAGCTGGCTGTAGCAATTTGGGAGGGTCGTCTACCTTCCTTCTCCTTCTGGATGTCCCCGTAGGCACCTTGAGCTCAGCAGGACAGTCTGACACTCCCTGGAAGCTGCTCCCTGTTGCTACCAGTTTCAGCCAAAGGCACTCAGTGGTCAAACTTGAAAATGGGACATTGCCTTGGAACCTGTCACTAGGAAGCCAGTCCCCAAAGCCACCCCATCCAGTGGATCACCCTGCTCCCCATCCCTTCAGCCACAGGCCTGAATATTTTCTTGCTGGGACTTAGAACAGACACCTCAAGGGTTCCTCCGTCTTCACCATCACCCTCTCCTGCCACGCTACAGTCAGAGTGGCTTGGCTTGGCTTTTTCTTTCTTTCTTTCTTTTTTTTTTTTTTTTTTTTGAGATGGCGTCTCTCTCCGTTACCCAGGCTGGAGTGCACTGGTGCGATCTCGGCTCACCACAACCTCTGCCTCCCAGGTTCAAGCGATTCTCCTGCCTCAGCCTCCCAAGTAACTGGGACTACAGACGCCCACCACCACACCCGGCTAATTTTTGTATTTTTAGTAGAGACAGGGCTTCACTGTGTTGGCCAGGCTGGTCTCGAACTCCTGACCTCGTGATCCGCCCGCCTCAACCTCCCAAAGTGCTGGGATGACAGGCGTGAGTTACCACGCCCAACCTCAGAGTGGCCTTTCCAAAGTGTGAGTCTGACCACGTCACCTCCTGGCTGGACCGACATGCGCTCCAGGGAGAGGACTGAGCTCAGTTAGCAGTTTGGGATAGATCACTTTACAACCACGAGAGAGGTGGGCTCACCTGAGGAGGGCGTGTAAAGTGAGAAGAAAGAGAAGAGGGTTTAATTAAGCTAAACCCCGAGATTCTTCAGGGATGGGAGGGGACCCCCCTGTCCCACGAGGGAGCAGGGAGGAGGAAACCCAGGAGCCAGTGCCGCTGCAGGAAGCAGAGGCGTTGTCAGGTAGATCCATGCCCAGACCCCTGAACAGAGCGCTTGGTTTGTTCAGCAACTCAGAGATTGCAGGTGACCTCAGTGAGAATCGTTTTATCGGGGAGACGAAACACAGAGGGCAGAGGAGTGGGGAGGAAGTCAGATAGAGGGGCAGCGAATGTACACAACTCTCAAGAATTGAGACCGGGGCCAAGGTTGGGAGGATCACTTAAGGCCAGGAGTTTGAGACCAGCCTGGGCAACACAGCAAGACCCCATCTCTGAGTCTTGCTCTGTCGCCAGGCACCAGGCTGGAGTGCAGTGGTGCAATCTCAGCTCACTGCAACCTCCGCCTCCCGGGTCCAAGCAATTCTCCTGCCTTAGCCTCCCCAGTAGCTGGGACTACAGGCACATGCCACCACTCCCAGCTAATTTTTGTATTTTTGGTAGAGACGGGGTTTCACCATGTTGGCCAGGATGGTCTCGATCTCTTGACCTCGTGATCTGCCCACCTCGGCCTCCCAAAGTGCTGGGATTACAGGCATGAGTCACCGTACCTGGCCCCCAAAAATTTTAATAACCAGGCATGGTGGTGCATACCTGTGTTCCTAGCTACTTGGGAGGCTGAGGTGGGAGGATCACTTAAGCCCAGGAGTTCAAGGCCGCAGTGAGCGATGATCATGCCACTGCACTCCAAGTGGGTAACAGAGGGAGACTCTGTCTCTGGAAAAATAAAACAAAAGGAAGTGGAACTGGAACAGGTCTGACCATGGCAGAGGGGAGCCGGGGTCGAGGGAAGGTTTCGTTTGGACTAAGAAGGAGCTCAGCCCTAGATCTTCAGCCCATGCCTGTCCTGGCCACTCCCCCTACCCTACCCTTCCGGCTTTGGCTCCCAGAGACACGACTTGCCCTTGAAAATTCTGGCTGGGGGAGATGGAGGGAATGATACAGACAGATTGTCAAGTTCAGAGGCGGGAGGCCTGTGTGTATGTCAGCAGCAGATCCAGGGCAGGGGTGCTGGTCTCCTGGGTCCTGCTCCCCCCTCACTCCCACCTTCATCGAGCCTTTGTTTTACGGAGCTGTAACCAGAAGAGCGGAGGTAGCAGGGAGCTGGTGGTGGGGTGGGGCACCGGGAGGCTCCTTAGGCAGCTGGAGAAGTGAGGAGAGACAGAGAGGAAATATTTACTCAGTCAGGGAACCATCAAGGTTCAGAGCTGGGAATCTGCGATGGTTCAGGTCCCGGGCCTGCCCCCGCCTTGCCAAATGATGCTAGACTCTGCCCTGTCATATCTCAGCCTCCAGGCCCCATCTAGGACCGGGTGAGGCTAAACTAGCTCACCCCGATGGCCTTCCTGCCACGTCTTCCTGAGCGGTGAGAGGCAAGGGTCAGTCTGCGCTGCTCTGGATGGGAGCGAAGCTGGGAGCCAGGGCAGGGCCGGGATGACAGGCACCACTGCGCCATGCTGCAGACCTTCTATCTGCGTGGAGGACACGGCCGTGAAATGTAAGTAAAACCCAAGGCTAATTTCCTCGGTCAGAAGGAGGAGGCACTGCAGCGTTTTCAAACCCTAATTAAACCCGCTCGGGTGGTATAACACCAAAATCAGTTCCAAGATCAATATTGCTATTCATTTAGAAGTGTAACGAGGTTAGAGAGGTGAGCAAAGGAAATAATTAACTCATTTGCAGCCTTTTTAAAGAGAACCAGTCATTTTCATCTCCAAGGTAATTAGCTATGCTCTGTCCATCCATCATGACCTCAGCTATTATTTTAAGTATTTGATTAATCAAGGAGGAAGGGGGTTAAGCCACCCCTCCAAGCCCCCAACACTGGCTCACGGGTTGGGGATGACCCCTGGACAGGCACGAGAAACACTTCTCAGAAGGGCAGTCTAGGCCAGCGTTGAGAGTGGCCGGCAGGGAAGGGCTACGGCACAGAGGGTGTCCCGGGAGAGGCAGGTGGGCAGCTGGGGAACAGCTCCATCTCCTGGCTGGTCTCCTGGGAGAGGACGAGCCATGAGTGCTGGAGGCCGGGAGCCCCATGTCCTGGTCCAGGGACCGGCCCTGGCTTGCTGAGTGACCTCTGCAAGTCCCTGGCACCAGCTCTGTCCGTCCTAGGTGGGGACGGAAGCCCATGGAATTAACCTGGAGCTCACGGGTTCTAAGTGCCCAGGGGCCTGCGGCCACTGGAGGGCAGCAGAGCCCCAGGGACCCCTGAGCTCACGGGCTGGGCTTGCCAGCAGCAGGCGGCGGCTCTGTTGCCTTGGGAAGCCTGGGTTCTGGCGGGTCCCATGGGGAGGTCTGGTCTGGCTGCCATCTCCACCCGACCTCACGGCGGCCGGGGGGGTGGCGGGGGAGTAGCCCCGAAGTTTCCCCATTTGGCAGATGAGAACCGAAGCCTCAGGGAGCTCCAGGATCTCCCTGTGCGGGTCCCCACGCCGCAGTTCCTGAGACTCATTCCTGAAACCTGGAGGGGACACCCCCAGACCTGTCTCGTTCCGACCGGCCGGGCGTGGCCAGGCTTCCCAGCCAAAAGGATCCTCAAAGACCCCTGGGGGAAGCCAGCGCCCAGACCTGGGGCCTCAGATAGGGGAAACTGAGGCCCAGAGAGAGGCAGGGCTGTACCGATGTCCTCAATGGTATTTGTCAGTGAATGCGGGGCTCGGAGCCACTGCCTCCAGGTCCTTATGATGCACTCAGGGGAAAACCCTGTCAGCAGATGGTGGCCAGGCCGTGGCTGTGGGAGCTCTAGGAGGCAAGCCCGAGGTAGGGAGCCCCACGGGGCAGTGGGCACAGCCCAGGCAGTCTGGGGGAGCCTCCTGAAGGAGGGTGCCTCTGAGCTGACTCAGAGCAAAAGGCAGAGAAGTGCGTTCCTGATAGGGAGGGACTTGGTGAAGGGCACGGAGGAGTGGGGTTGGTTGGGTGAGCTGTGGACCGGGCTTGGCTGGAGGGCAGGGAGGTGGCAGGGGCCTGGGACCTGGAGGCGGCCAGGAGTGCAGCCAGGGTGCATGTGGCCTGTCCTGAGGAGCCCGTTTCTGTCCACTCTAAACAGCTGTGCTGGGTGCCGGACCCCGCCATGGTGCATGATGTCACTAGACCGGGACCCGCTTAGTGCTATGCTCCTCCTCTGGGACCAGATGAAAACTGAGGAGTCCTTGGGAGGGCAGGGGTCGGGGAGCAGGTGTACCTAAACATTCTGGGAATTCAAGGGTCGGGGAAAGGAGACAGCCAGGGGAGACATAGGCCAAGCCCTCAGTGACCTCCCTTCCAAGACAGCCCCTCACTGCCCTGTGCCATCATCGCTGGAAAGACCTCTCCTTGCATGCCTCCAGCTCTGGGGAGCTCACCACTTCAAACAGATCTGATGGGGAGAAATTCCCTTTGGCTGCTAAGTCTCCTGTCTCTCTACAGTCCCTGCCTTTTTGCCTGGGATACCCTGAGACCCCTGCCTCAGAGTCTTCCGGGACATCCCTGGGGTCCCCAAGACTGCAGTAGTGAGTCCTGTGGGCAGGCAGGGAGACTGTCATCATCAGCCAATGACCAACCCAGAAAAGCCAGGGGGTTTGACTGGGTGGCCCAGCTGGCATCGGATTTGGGGGGTCTTCCAGCCCCAGGCACGGTCTCTGCAGGTGGGGGGAAGGCAGGAAGGATGGGAATAAGCAAGCAGAAGAAGGAGGAGGAGGAAGGACCAGGATCTGGCCTGGAGCTCGGTTGCCAGGGGCAACAGCATTGCATTCTGAGGAGGAACCAGATGCTGAGGAGGGCGGCGGGAGGAGGGGAGCCGGGGTCCAGGCAGCAGATCCAGGGCTCCGAGGGCTTGCGGGCAGGGGTCCCCCTTTGGCAAGAACCCCAGGAGGCCCGAGTGTGTGTGGAGCCCTGGGGCGAGCTCCTCAGTGGCTGTTCTGACCCCAGGGCCCAGAGGCAGGCACGTGGCGTGGGAGGAAGGAGGGGAGGGCCGGGCCAGCCACAACCGCTCTCCGGGCTGCAATTTGTCTGGGACTCTCGAGGCTGAGACCGGGGCAGGGCTGGGGAGGAATGCTTAATCCAGCGCCGGGGGCCACACCCGGGCGGCAGGGGCACTGGCCTGCCCTCCCCTCCGGCTGCCTCAATCCGGGGAGGAACAGAAGTGCACACCGAAGGCTCGAGTCCTCTGAGGCTGCGGGCACTCTCAGCCCCTCTTGGCTTCATTTCCTGTCTATAAAATGGCACAGCAGTCCCTGCCCTTGGACACGTTTATCAGCATTTGTCTACATGCAATGCAGGCGGCCCTTGTTACAACAATAAGAAACAAAGGAGAAGGCCGGGCGCGGTGGCTCACGCCTGTAATCCCAGCACTTTGGGAGGCCGAGGCGGGCGGATCACCAGGTGAAGAGATCGAGACCATCCTGGTCAACATGGTGAAACCCCGTCTCTACTAAAAATGCAAAAAACTAGCTGGGCACGGTGGCGCGTGCCTGTAATCCCAGCTACTCAGGAGGCTGAGGCAGGAGAATTGCCTGAGCCCGGGAGGCGGAGGTTGCGGTGAGCCGAGATCGCGCCATTGCACTCCAGCCTGGGTAACAAGAGCGAAACGCCATCTCAAACAGAAACAAGCAAAACAACGATGTGCAAGCTGCCCTGTGGCCCCTTACCATGGCTGTGATGGAAGCCACCCCGTTCCCTTCCTTCCCCAGCCCTGCCCCTCAGTACCAAGACACTGCCCTATCCCCTGCAGGAAACTTGCCTGGATTGAGAACCACAGCCCCCACACCTCAAGGGACAGAACCACAGCCACAGCAATGATGCCTCCAAGGGACATCTGGCGTCCCTCACTCTGCTCCAGCAACCTGTTCTCCTGGCCACTGACTCTCCTGTGCTTCCCAGGACTCCAGTCCTGTCTTACTGGGGCCCCTCCTGAGACCTCAGCCCCTTGCAGGATCTGCACCTGCATCTACTTGGTGATGATCAGCCAGTCAGTGGTTTCAGCCTAAACTTTTCCCAAAGGATCAGGTGCCCTCACCTGCCTGCCGGGTGCAGAGGAAGAGATCTTCCTCTTCCCTTGCACTCAGCACAGCCCAAGCCCAAGGGGCAGCCCCAGCTGCCGCCCTGGCACTCAAGCCAGAAGCCCCTCCCTCTAGTGCCCCTACACAGGCACTTCCTCTCCAGGCCCTCCCAGCTAAACTCCCAGGTCAGGCCCCTCCTCTCACCTTGCTCTCCCCTGGCTCTCCCCGGCTTCCACCTGGCTCTCACCTGGCTCTCACGTGGCTCCCACCTGGCTCTCACGTGGCTCTCACCTGGCTCTCACGTGGCTCCCACCTGGATCCCACCTGGCTCTCACCTGGCTCCCACCTGGCTTCCACCTGGCTCCCATCTGGCTCTCACGTGGCTCTCACCTGGCTCCCACCTGGCTCCCACCTGGCTCTCACCTGGCTCTCACCTGGCTCCCACCTGGCTCCCACCTGGCTCTCACCTGGCTCTTACCTGTCTCCCACCTCACTGCTGGCAGTTGTTCCTTCTCCAAGCCAGCTCTTCTAACATGAAAACCCGGTCTGGCCACTCCCAGCTGAAACCCTTCCAAAGGTTCCCCAAACAATTAGGACAAAATCCCAGCTCCTTGCCGACGTAAGCAGAGCCTTCAACCGCCATTCGAACTCTTCCACTCTCTCTAGCTTCACTGTCACCCTTCCCCTCCTCCTCACACCTGTGCTCAGGGCTCCGTTCCCCTGGGCATGCTGCTTTCCACCTCCAGGCGTTTGCACAAGGTGCTCCCTGGAATTGGAGCACCTGTCCGTGGCCCTCACCTGGACAGGGTCTGTCCCTCCTCACGGCGACATCCAGTAGATGCTTCTGTGACAATGGACATGTTCTGTCTCTGCACTATTCAACATGGTGCCCACTAGCCGATTGAAATGTGGCCGGTATGACTGAGGAACTGGATTGTTTATTTGGTTTTGTTTTGTTTTGGAGATAGAGTCTCTCTGTCTCCCAGGCTGCAGTGCAGTGGTGCAACCTCAGCTCACTGCAACCTCTGCCTCCCCGGTTCAGCCTCCCGAGTAGCTGGGACTCCATGTGAGCACCACCGTGCCTGGTTAATTTTTTGTATTTTTAGTAGAGACGGTGTTTCACCATGTTGGCTGAGCTGGTCTTGAACTCCGGACCTCATGATCCACCCACCTTGGCCTCCCAAAGTGCTGGGAGCAAAGGCATGAGCCACTGCGCCCAGCCTATCTGTTTTTAATTATTTAAATGTAAATGGCTTCCTGTGGCTAGTGGTTACCATATTGAATAGTGTGCAGCTCTAAGATCACATCTCTTCCGGGAAGCCTTCCCTGACTTCCCAAGCCAGGGCTAGATGCTCCCATAATGCTCCGTTCTCTAAGGCATTTATTCACCTGTCCTCCCAGCTGAACTATGAGTTCTTTTAGAGGCTCTCTCTTGATCATCA
Organism: Saimiri boliviensis; assembly: GCF_048565385.1. Lineage (NCBI taxonomy): Eukaryota > Metazoa > Chordata > Mammalia > Primates > Cebidae > Saimiri > Saimiri boliviensis. The sequence continues at coordinate 1,360,288 of NC_133450.1, forward strand.
CGGTATCCCCAGTTCGAGGCTCTTCTTAGTGACCAGTAGCTACGCAAAGTAAATGAATGTCCTGAATCCACATGTAGGCACAGACTGGACCTTCCACAAAAACCAAATCGAAAATGACTCTGCTGAAGATCTGAGTAAATGTGTGTGTGTGTACACATGTGTGCAGTGAATTCACATGGAGGCATGTGTGCACACCCACTTGACCTTGGCAAGACCCGTGCAGGCCCCCACCCAGCTGGGGACAGTGGTCTCACACACAGATGCTGGCACGCTGGGCTGGACAGGAAGTGAGCCTCTGAATTGGCTTTTGTAAAAATCAAACCCTGTTTTCATTCTTGCTTCTAAGATGCTTCATCTGCATTGCAGATGAATCTTCAGGGAGTTTGAAAAGAAAGGCTTCCAGTTTTCTGTGTGGGACCACCTGCACTCTCGGCTGCACATTCTATAAACAAGCCTTTGCAGGCACGAGGGGAATTTGCCATTTAAATGAGCCTTCACCTCCTAAGTCAAAGGCTCATTTCTTGGTTATGAAGCTCTTGTTAAAGTTTTGATATTGGGTTGTCTTCAGATGGGTCTCAGGCTTCTGTTTCCCCCGCTCTCTGCCCTCCCAAAGGCTCTCCTGTCCTGACACGTCCCTTCCCCTTGGGACGCCACTGTGCCTCCCCTTCTGCCTGGGATGGGGTCTGCCACCCAACCATGCCAGAGTCGGAGAAAGGAAATGAGCAGGCTCCCTGCCCTCAGGGAGGCCACACCTTTCTGCTTTGCCTTCAGTTCCCTACAATCTCTGTAAAAAGCAGAACCTTACAATTCTGCACGGGACAGATTCTTAGAGGCCTGATTCCATTTTCCATGGCACAGAGAGAGACTGAGGTCAGGGAGCGGAGTGGACTCAGCTGCATAGAACAGGGAGGGGAGCCTCAAGCTCGGGCTGGGATTTTGGACACTACACCGCCCACTGCCTGCGCCCATTCCCCCACCCCCCTTTCCTCTACCCTCATTCCCCCACCCCCCTTTCCTCTACTCCATTCCCTCTACCCCCTTTCCTCTACCCTCATTCCCTCTACCCCCTCTCCTCTACCCTCATTCCCTCTACCCCCCTCTCCTCTACTCCATTCCCTCTACCCCCCTCTCCTCTACCCCATTCCCCCACCCCCTCTCCTCTACCCTCGTTCCCTCTACCTCACTGCCACATTGGGGCTTCCTGACTCCCTCCTGGGCACATACTGGTGACTAACCACCCTCAGCTGTGGCCACGGCCTCCAAGGAGGATTCCTATTTAAGAAGTGAGGGGAGACTTCAGCCCTTTGCCAACCCCAACACGGATGCAGTCATTGCCAAGCCAGGCAGCAGGGGCCTCTGTTACTGCTGTTGTGTTCTGAGTCTCTTAACATGGCACGGAAAGGGCGTGTCAAGACCTTGCAGCCTGCAGTGGGACCCCACAGAGGACTGAAAGGCAACCACTGCCAGCAGAGGCAGAAACTGGGCGTCAGGCATGTGACTCAGCCAGAGCCTTCCAGAAAGCTGAGGTCAGGGCGCAGGCGGGGGAACGGCAGGGAGGACGGGCATCCGGCTCCAGACCCCATTCTGCCACCCACAGGAGCTGTCTGTGGAGCTGGCCTAGCCCTTTCATTCTCCAGGTCTCTATATCCTCTTTTCTTGAGAGTGGGGAGTGGGAGGAGCAGGGCTGCTAACGCCCTCTATATGATGTGAAGTGTGGCCAGGACCCTCTTCTCCCTGTGGCAGCCCCCACACCTGTGAACGAAGCCCCAATCCACGAAGGCTCCATCCAGCAGATGCAAGGGGGCTCTCTTACCCCAAACAGCTCTCTTAACTGTGTACCCCGATTAGCCCTCCCCTGCTTGGCCCTACATCCCTGAGACACTGAGGAACTGAAATCATGAATGCTAGTTGAAGCTTAGGAAAATCGGAAAAGGCCGACGGGCTGCCGTGGCTCACGCCTGTCATCCCAGCACTTTGGGAGGCTGAGGCGGTTGGATCACAAGATCAAGAGATCAAGACCATCCTAGCCAACATGGTGAAAATACAAACAATTTTATTTTTGTATTTTCAAAATTCTTCATTAAAGATACAAAAGTTAGCTGGGTGTGGTGGCGCACGCCTGCAGTCCCAGCTACTAAGGAGGCTAAGGCAGGAGAATCGCTTGAACCCAGGAGGCAGAAGTTGCAGTGAGCCGAGATCGCACCTGGCGGCAGAGCGAGACTCTGTCTCAAAACAATAAAAAACAAGAAAATCAGAAAAGGAGTCAGTGTCTTCATTTGTTTCAATCATGAAAGCATTGAGCCAAAGCACCTTCTGCCCCGTTAGACATCAAGAAGTGGGCTCCCAGCAGGAGACCCACCGTCTCCCCGCTCCCTCTCTCCACACACTCACACTCACACACACACACACACACACACACTCTCACACACACTCACTCACACACACTCACACACACACACTCACACACTCACACACACACACTCACACACACACTCACACTCACACACACTCACACTCACACACACTCACACACACACTCACACACTCACACACACACACACTCACACTCACACACACTCACACGCAGTGTGCCATGACAAGTGAGCTTGGAGAACTCATCCTCCACTTGCTGGTTCCCAAAACTCAGGCACGTGACGGCTGTGGGAAGCCCCGTGGGAAGGCTCTGTTTAACTGCCAAGCTTATGTGAACACACTCTTCCCCAGGGTAGCACCTTGGAATCGGAGATGACCTTTGCCTCCTGGTAACAGAGAGCCAGCCATAGTGGCCTCAGCAAGCTAGCAACGTCTTTTGCTCTCCCTGTCCGGAGGTCGGCAGCCCGGGGTTGGGATGGCGGCTCCACCACGCCTTCAGCGTCTCCAGGCTCGTCGTCCCCAGCCCTGCTGTCTACCTTCAGGGTCACCTCCTGGTCCACAGTGGCGGCTGGGCTCCATCCTGTCTGTATTCCAGGCAAGAAGAAAGAGAAAGGGGGAAAAATCCATGCTCTCTACCTGTCTCCCTTTTCCAGAACTTTCCCTGGAGTCTCGCCCAACAGTTCTCTTGCTCCTATCTTGTTGGCCACCCCTGGCTGCAAGGGTTGCTGGGAAATGTAGTCTTTTAGGTGCTCTCCAGAATAGAATAAGGGTTCTGTTACCATAGAAAAAGGTGAACATGAGTCCTGGGTAGACACGCGCAGGCCCAGTCACTGCTTCTTAGCATGACAGTATTCTAGGAACTGCTGGGAGTCAGGACAAGGTGGGCCCAGCCCCTGCTTCCTGCCTGTGTTTGCAGGCTGTGCCGCCTTGAATAAGATTCCTAACCTCTCTGAGCCTGTATTGTTGTCTTCAAAATTATGGTTATCATGAGGACCAAATGAGGTAAAGTATGTATAAGCAATTTATAAAGCGGTAAAGTGTACATTGTTACGGAAATGAAAGATACCTTTTTTTTTTCTTTTTTTGAGATGGAGTCTCACTTCGTTGCCCAGGCTAGAGTGCAATGGCACAATCTTGACTCACTGCAACCTCCACCTCCCAGCTTCAAGTGATTCTGTCTGTCTCCCAAGTAGCTGGGATTACAGGCACACACCACCATGCCCAGCTAAATTTTTGTGTTTTAGTAGGGACGGTTTCACCGTGTTGCCCAGACTGGCCTCGAACTCCTAACTCAGCCAATCCACCCGCCTCGGCCTCCCAAAGTGCTAGGATTACAGGCGTGAGCCACCATGCCCTTGTTTTCATTTATCCTCTAAAAAGCCCTGTGAAGCATGCAGGGCAATACACAGCTCCACATTTGAGTGGAGAAGAAACTGAGGCTCTGAGATAAGAATTGACGTCTATGATGACGAAATCTGAGCCCTGCTTTTGTTAATGGAATGAACCTTGATTCTGTCCTGAGCCCGAGCCCTGACCTTGGTTACAGACTGAGCCTTGATCCCAGGAGTTTAAGTTCTGATCTTAGTTTTAGACTGAAACCCAATGCTAGTTACAGGCTGAACCCTGCTCTCCACCCGAGCCTAGGCCCCGATCTTGATCTCTGAGTCCTAATAAACAGAAGCCCTCTCTGCTGAGCATGGTGGCTCACGCCTGTAATCCAAGCACTTTGGAGGCCAAGGCGGGCGGATCACCTGAGGTTGGGAGTTCAAGACCAGCCTGACCAACAAGGAGCCCTCTCAAACCATCCAGCAGCTCCCAAAGGTGTCCACTGGGCTTCAGAGAGGCACAAATGGATGATGCGGATTCCTAGGCCTAGAGGACTGGGCTTTCTTCCACGTCACTCATTTCGTGGTTCATCCAAACCTTTCTAAGTAGTGGGGAGAGCAGACCAAGTCTGTGGACCCTGGCAGGGAGGGCCAAGTAGACGTCCAGAGAAACTGGAGAAGCCCATGGCCTGCTTCCCCTAGTAATTTTCCCAGCCCAGACGGCTGTAATGGGGAAGGTATTGAAATTTAAATCAGAGCCCAGCCTAACCTCTCTGCCCGCCCGCCGCCCGCTGCCCGCCGCCCGCCGCCCGCCGCCCGCCGCTTCGCCTGTAATCTCAGGCTGGCTATCTCCTCCTTGGGAGAACGACAGACCGACTCGGGGAAAGTGATAAATTTTCAATTTTATTTTAAAATATACCAGATGGGAGATTTTATTGGAGCCATAAATATGTCAAGAGCAATGTTGGTGTGTGATGGGCGATGCCCCCTCCTTGGGGCCTCTCTCCCTGTTTAGAAATTCCATCAGATTCTTAATAAGAGGCTCCAGTTCGACTGTAGCAAAAGAGTCTCTATATTAAAGCAATTGAATTTCCATTTGCCAGACATCTTGTGCTTTAAGCTCCCAGGTTCCAGGGGTGTGGGGTTGCTAAGCCGATTCTAAATGAACCTAAGCTAATAACTGCACAGCACGCTGGGGGCTGTGAAAGAGTGGGAGGGGAAGACAGGGCAAGGGAAGGGGAGGGGGGGAAAGGAACGGAAAGAAGGGGGGGGAGGGGAAGGGAGGGGCAGGAGGGGAAGGGGGGAGGTGCTGCCAATCACAGACCCCAGGGCGGGGAAGGGAGGGACCGCCCTCACCTTTTCAGCGCCTGCTGCCAGCCTGAGATGAAAATCCTGCAAATGACAGATGGCCCAGCTCCCTCTGTTCACAAAAGGAAAACTGAGGCCAGGAAAAGGAACGTGGCTGGGCTTCTGGTCACTTTTCCCTCCTCGTTGCTTTCACTGCTGTCTTCACTGATGTGCTCTTTGGCAGGCTGTCTCGGGCAGCGTCCTTGTTGAGGTTGGGGCTGCAGCGCACGGCTGGCCCCCTCCCCCGGGACTCTCCCCTTTGGAAGCTCTGCTCTGCCCCGGGGATTTGCCCTACTCGGGTTCCCCCACAGCCTTTCTCTCCCGCATCGAGTCATTCTTTGCTCCTGAAGAAATCTCAGCCTTTCGCTCGACCTCACGCATCTCCTTATCCTGGAGAACGGCTCCGATTACGGGCTCAGGGACATCAGAAGTGAGGGGATCCAAAGGCAGGGACACCAAGGCTCAGAGACGGCAAGGGCACAGGGAATATGATTCTTTAGAACAGCCCCTGGACTGTGGCTATGAGAAGGTGCTGCCTACCCACTACCTCTACCCTCCCCACCTCAGCCAGCCTCAGCCAGGCCTAGGGGGCACCTGCCCAGGTGTGACAGGGGCTATGCCCAGGTGGTCAAGGACACAGTTGCAGCCAGAACTCCTCCCTCACTGAGAGCAAGGCTCCTCATCTCACTGAGTCTCCATTCTCAAAAATGGATCTGCACTTCCAACACCAGCAATGCACAAAGCTAGTGGGCATACTGTTATTTACACCCGAAAATATTTGAGAGCTTAAATGAGATGATCCATGGAAACTGTGTAGCGGAATGCTGGTGCCTGGTAAGCTCTCCGACATGTTAGCTACCATGGTTCCTTTGTCATGATGATAATGATTACCGCCCTGGGTACTGCCGGCGAGAACTGTATCTCCCTGTGGGTCTGTGTCTCTCAAGTTGCCTGGCACAGAATTCTGTAGACAGTAGCTGCTTAATACTGAGTTAGTTAAGAATTTTCCATCCACTGGGGCAAGGCATTGGTTCTGAAGGCAATCCGTAGATTCAAGTCCTGGTTTTGACATCTTTGCTCTGTGTGCTCCGTGACCTCTCCAAGCCTCAGTTTCTTCATCTGTGAAATGGGTGCATGATCCTTTCCCTGCCTTCTTTCGGGACTGATGCATGAACCAGAGCTGGAGAAAACTTTCTGAAACTGCGCTCTTTCTGCTTCCTCCTGCCTGTCTCATCAAACTGGGTCCTTCTCAGGGACCCCAAGTACTTGAGTCCCAGGAGGGTCCTTAGAGAGGCAGCACTGGGGACAGCTCCCACTATCTGCCCCCCCACCCCTCCCACTCCTTATCTCCAACCCAGTCATGAGCTGTGTGCTGCCCTCCAGGGCCCAGCTGCCAAAAGTGGAGCCGTGGACAAGATCGTGGCAGTGGCCATCCCAGTTTCACACGGGACGCTGGATTTAGAGAGGTGACAGTGTGGCCAGCACCACCAGATGATGCCCGCCTCTTCCACAGGGTTCTGAGCGATGGGGTTTCGGCCTCTGGATGTGGACATGTGCTTCTCTTTGGGAAGAAGGTTCATAGTTTTCATCATCATCTTTATTTTTTTTGTTTTATTTTATTTTATTTTTTTTTTGAGATGGAGTGTCCCTCTGTCACCAGGCTGGAGTGCAGTGGCGTGATCTCAGCTCACTGCAACCTCCACCCCCCAGGTTCAAGCGATTCTCCTGCCTCAGCCTCCCAAGTAGCTGGGATTACAGGCGCCTGCCACCACGCCTGGCTAACTTTTGTAATTTTAGTAGAGACGGGGTTTCACCATATTGGCCAGGCTGGTCTCAAACTCCTGACCTTGTGATCCTCCGGCCTCTGCCTCCTAAAGTGCTGGGATCACAGGCGTGAGCCACCGTACCCAGCCAGTTTTCATCATCTTCTTAAAGGACTTCCAAACTCCAAACTATTCAGAAGCAGGAGCTCAGCTCTCCACCCAGGGTCTGCCTCCCAGCAGCACCCACATCCTTACCTGACAGGGCGAAGAGGCTGGCAGAGGGTGGGCACACACCTGAAAGCTCCTTTGTCCCGACCCCGGATGGGTCTCAGGACGGCGAGCTCCCCGAGGACATGCAGGGAACCGTGGTGAAATCCCCCAGCGCAGCGCCTTCCTCACGCCGGGCGCTCAGTAAAGGGCTGACTCTGAATTGTCACACCCTGGGACAAGCTCCCGATTCCCTCCGGCTCGGTCCCTCCCTGCTGACCTCCAAGGTCCCTGCCCACTTGGCCATTGTCTGCTCCTTCATGAGGGAGGGCCGGGGACAGTCTGGTGGTTCAAAGCAGAGGAGTGAAAGTCGTTCCTTCCCCTTGACCCAGCAACACCTGGATCAGGCAAAGCTTTCCAGAGGGCTCGTCATGCCCCCAGCCTAGTGAGGCTGAACCCGCTTCATCCTCTGTTTAGAGATGGAGAAAGCGACCCTCAGAGAGGCCAAGTGAGTCCATCAAGCAAAAAAAGTGAGGTCACGCGGCCAGTACGTGGGCTGGATGGTGCGGGGCGCGGAGAGGCGGTCCTGTGGGGCTGCCATCTGCAAACCCTTTCCTGGCACTCATCTCTTCCCCTGCTGTGGGGTGCAAGGGAGGCGGGGCAGGGGCGCTGTTAGGAAGCTGAGGCTGCTCAAGGTCATACGAAGACAGGGCAGAGGTGAGACTGCAACTTACATCTTCCAGCGCTGCATTCTCCGGTCCCTAAAGAGACAAATGTTACAGATACGTTGTCTTCAGGTGTGCTGAAACCCATCCCGTCATCCGCTCCCTCACTCCGCAGGTGTTTCTGGGCACCTACCCTGTGTTTGGGCACACTGCTAACTGCTGGGGAGGGGTTCAACATTAGCAAAGCAAACAAAAGTGCCTGCCCACCTAGAGTTTATATTCTAATGCAGGAGAAGGAAAAACAGTGTATTAATTACCAAGAGCCAGAAGGCAAAAATAAATCCGTAGAATGCAAACAGAGCAGGGTCAGGAGATGGGGAGGTCCAGGCCGTTTAAAGTCTAGTGCTCAGGGCAGGCCCTGCCAGAAGATAAACATCAGGTTGGGTGCCGCGGCTCATGCCTGTAATCCTAGCACATAGGAAGGCCGAGATGGATGAATCACGGAGTCAGGAGTTCGAGACCAGCTTGGCCAACACGGTGAAACCCCATCTCTACTAAAAATGCAAACATTAGCCAGGTGTGGTGGCAGGTGCCTGGCTAATCCCAACTACTTAGGAGGCTGGAGCAGGAGAATTGCTTGAACCTGGGAGGTGGAGGTTGCAGAGAGCTGAGATCATGCCACTATACTCCAGCCTGGGAGTCAGAGCAAGACTCTGTCTCAAAAAAAAAAAAAAAAAAAAAAAAGAAATGAGCCAGCCACGTGGACCTCGAGGGAGGAGTCCGTCCGTCAATGGAAGATCACCTGTGCAAAGGCCCTGGGATAGCAGTGGGTCTGGGGCGCTTGCGGATGGCAGGGAGCCCGGTGGGGCTGGAGCAGAGGAATGGGAGAAAAGGCAAAGATGGGCAAAAGATGGGCAGAGAGAACAGATCATGCCTTGGCATTAAAGTTGCCATGGGGAGATTGCCTTCCTAGGCAAATCTGAAGGTCCCACAAATGATAGAGGCATGTGGAGCCCGTCACAACTAGAACCAGAGCGGGAGTGGGGGCGTCCAGCTCTCTCCCCTCCCCCAGGGGGAGTCTTCTTCCCCACCCCTCCCCCCCTCCCCCTGCCCCACCCCTGCTGCCCCTGCCCCACCCCCTGCTTGTGGTATGTCCCCAGGGACGCTGGGGCAGGCCGGGTGAAGGAGGAAGGTCCGTGCCTCCCCCACAGCTTTCCCAGCCTAGGAGCCCGCTGGAGGCATGTCTGAGCGAGCTTTGAAGCTCCCAGGCTCTGCAGGGCACTGGAAAGCGTTAGCAGGCAAACAAAAGGCCTGGGGGTTGGGGACCTGCAAAGCTGGCAAGGAAGGGCACAGCTCGGTTTATTTCGAATTGAATAAGGAGCCCGAAGGCCCAGCCATAACCACCCCCTTGCTCTCCACACCCCTCCCAGATGACCTGAGGAGAGGCAGGCTCAGGGCTCGTCCAGGGCCACACAGCAGCTTCAGGGCAAAGCCCCAGTCCACTCCAGAAGGGAGAAGCTTTCTGTGCCCGTGAGTGCACGGCAAGCCACGGCCCAGAGAAGGTGCCACAGGTGACGCCCGGGCCAGCCACGACGTGCAGAGAACCCCTCGGGTGAGGCCCGAGCGTCAGTTCAGGGGCTGAGGGTCTCCTCATCCTTTGACTCACTGTGTGACGCTAGAGAAGTGTCTTAACCTTGCTGAGCCCAATTGCAGCAGGTGGTTCCTCAGCTACTTTACAGGGCTGCTGTGTAGACGAAGTGAATTCACCCACCTGCAGCACTTCGGCTACTGTGTGGCTCAGGATGAGTGTCGCCCTGCACTGCCGCCCCTCGAGTAAGAATGGAGGGGTGGGCCAGGCGCGGTGGCTCACGCCTGTAATCCCAGCACTTTGGGAGGCCAAGGCGGGTGGATCATGAGGTCGAGAGATCGAGACCATCCTGGTCCACATGGTGAAACCCCGTCTCTACTAAAAATACAAAAAACTAGCTGGGCGTGGTGGCGCGTGCCTGTAATCCCAGCTACTCAGGAGGCTGAGGCAGGAGAATTGCCTGAGCCCAGGAGGCGGAGGTTGCGGTGAGCCGAGATCGCGCCATTGCACTCCGGCCTGGGTAACAAGAGCGAAACTCCGTCTCAAAAAAAAAAAAAAATAATAATAATGGAGGGGTGGGCAACTGCCCTGAGGTCCCCAGGGCAGACCGGGTCCCTAGGTGAGCTGCCCCAAGCTGAGCCCGCCCTCCGCACCCCCGGCCACACAGCCTCGGAGCCAGCCAGCCAGGTGGGCGCTTTTAACAGCTTTGTAATGTGCTGGAGCTCGCTGAGCGCGGGAGTGGAGACACGTCAGGGGCTTGCCTGGGGAAGCTTTCAAGGTCAGCCGGCAGCAGCCTGACCTTGAAGCCTGTCCCTTCCCGGGAACCACCCAGGGGCTGCTGAGATGTTCGCCATCAAGGAGGCCCTGGGGGCCCGAGCTGAGGAAAAGTATTAAAAAAAACACACACAAAAAAAAAACCAGTGTTGAAGAGGCGTTAAATGGATTAAAGAGGCAGGTGGCCAGAGGGGACGAGGGGCCAGGCTGTGCCAGGGACAGCAACAGCGGAGACCTCCTCCTCCAAGAGGCTTCAGGGAGCGTCTCCTCCCCAGTCACACGGCAAACAGTGTCGCGAGTGGACAGGCTGGGAAGATAAACGGCTTCCCTTCGTCTCGGCCCGGCTCAGTCTCCTCAGCAGGACGGCGCTACTTCCTTTGTCCTCGGATTAATAAAAATCAGGGTCATCTCCCTGAGAAATGGCTCCATTATCAGCTCCCCTGACCGAGAGCACAGAATAAGACGGGCCTTACAGAGTGGGGCCACCCACCGGCCCGCAGCCCAGCGCGCTGCCTCAGTGCTCCCCAGAGAAGGCAGAATTGCTGCAGGGAGGGCTTGGCACTGTCACGCCCTCCTCCCCGCCCTCTTGGGGCCACTGCCACAGCCCCGGGGGTGACAGGCCTGCCCAGGCAAGATGGGACTTCGGCCCCTTCTTAGCTTCTGCGGTGAGGGCGCGGTGCCCAGAGGCCTCCGGTCCCGCGTGTAGGCTGAGCCCCTCCCAGCTCACCTGGCGCGTCGGTCCCGTTATCCTTTGTGAGGCAGAAGGTGATGTCACGTCTGTTTTAAAGACTGGGAAACTAGGCTGGGCGTGGTGGCTCACACCTGTAATCCCAGCACTTTAGGAGGCCGAGGTGGGCAGATCACAAGGTCAGGAGATCGAGACCATCATGAAACGCCATCTGTACTAAAAATACAAAAAATACAAAAAATTAGCCAGGCCTGGTGGTGGGCGCCTGTAGACCCAGCTACTTGGGAGGCTGAGGCAGGGGAATCGCTTGAACCCAGGAGGTGGCGGTTGTAGAGAGCTGAGATAGCACCCTTGCACTCCAGCCTGGGCCACAGAGCAAGACTCTGTCTCAAAAGAGAAAAAAACAGACTGGGAAATTAAGGTCCTTCAGGCAATAGGTAGGAGAACTGGAATTCAAATCCAAGCTCTGGTTCCCAGACAGGGGCACCGCAGGGCCGCATGGGGAGGAGCCTTGGAGGCCTCTCAGCAGCGGGTCAGGTTCTCAGGGACTGGGCTCCCCCAGCAGCCAGGCCAAGGGGACCCCAGGGAGAGCAAGAGCAGAGGGCAGCCTCTTCCCAGCTTCCCTTTGCCCAGAGCCTGGGCTGTGGCCAGGGCACCGTGGGGAAGACCAGGCCCCTTCCAGGACACACACCATGCCCCAGCCCAAGGCAGTCATGGGAAACTCAGCGCTTCAGAACCCCGCAGTGACCACCCCACCCCAGAGAAGCCCAAAGTGATGAGGGGATTTCAAGTTGAGATGGGAACCAGCTGGCCTCGTTCCAGTCCCAGCTCTGCCATGGGTGAGGAGTGGCCCTGGGCAAGTTCCTGCCCCTCTCTGCCCTCAGTTTCCCCGTCTGTGAAACAGACGATCCTCTCAGGACAGGGAGATCCTCTGACTCGCCCCCAGGAGGATCCAGCCACCCACTCTAAACTGGCCCGGGAGAGCCAGGAGCTGGAGGAGCCAGGGCTGAGCCACAGCATGGGAACTCAGGGCCGGGTCTGCTGAATTCCAGAGCGGCTGCAGGGCCGAACTTTCCCACAGATGCAGCTCAGACCCCAGAGCAGGCTGCACGGTTCTCACTGCAGCCCTTCCAAGTGGAAGCCACAGCGCTGCAGAAGCCCGGCAGAGAGTCAACAGAAAGCAGCGTCCCCAGGACCTTGAGGCCCCTGCCCAGCCTGGGGCAGCCCTCAGGAAGGCGGACGACCAGAGCAGATTCCTGCTGAGCCTGTCTAGGGCCCCTGAGGGAGGAGCCAGCCGCCCCCACTGCCCCCTGCTCAGATCAGAGAAAATGCTCTCTGCCTCCTGCTCAGAAGTGCCAAGGGGCAGGGGAGAGCAGGCCGGTGACAGCAGATGGGGCCCTGGTCTTAGCGCTGCTGCAAACTCCCTGCAGGGGCGAGCCCAACCCTCCCTGGGCCTCACTGTCCCCGTCTGAACAACAGACGCAGCACATCAGCTGCTTTCTCGGGTCCTTCCCAAGTGCCGAGAGTTTGATGCTAGGCACTCGGATCAGCTGACGTGGAAAGAGGTGGTCAGCTGAAGAAGGAGAGAAGAGTGGGGGCTGTCTCAGGGGCCCGAGCCGGGAAGGCAGCCCGGTTCTGTTAGGAGGGACCGCGTGGCATCTAGACCTGGCCTCCCTCCCCCCACCCCCACATGCCATTTTACAGCGGAGGAGACAGAGGCCTTTCCCAGGCCAGCCACGCACAGACGGTGCACAGGACTCCCGTGCTGGCTTCAGGGTCGGGATTCCAGGCGCTGGAGGAGGCTCAGGCAGGCGCTGGCAGGTGCAAGCCAAGCTCTGGGGAAGGCAACGTACTGTGGGCCGATTTTTCCCACCCTCTCCTCCCAAATGCCCCGGTTTTTCTCCAGGGCCCTACCAGGCCTCTAGCTTGGAGCTGTCTTCTGGCAGGTGAGGGGAAGTGACGCGGGCGGTGGGACCGAGAGCAGGCGGGCCTGCGGGACTTGCCCGTCGCCACCTCTGGCCCCTCGTGATGTCCTTGCCCACAGGGCCTTGTCTCCCAATCTCCTCTGAAGCTGGCTCCCTGTCATCCACACCGTGTGAAAGGCGCGCTGTGTCCTGAGAGATGGGGTAAGGCCTCCCCTGGGGACCACGTCCCACCCAGGACTCAAAGCCGCATTGGCTGGGCTGGACACTCTGCCCCTTCTGCCTGTGGTCCCTCTCTGCACAGGGCTTGGACACAGGTCCTGAGACTGGTCAAGCGTCAATCATACTCCAAGAAAGACCCAGACTTACCTTCTCACTTCTATGCCAGATTGTTCTTCTGCGGGGCTGAAAAGAGCCACCCACTTCTGTAGCAAAAGACCTTCATGCAGATGGTCTTGCTGGTCCGTGACAAATGTCCAGATCTGTTAGAATCCCGCTTTGGTCGCTAGACCTACCCACCCACTGACTACGTCCACGGCCACTTGGAAAGGCTCTTGGGATCTCACCCCAGGCTTTCCTGCAGGCCCCTGTTCTGGAGTTGGGAGGCAGGAGAAAGAGTCATTGCAGGGGGTGGACAGGATGGGCCTCTGCTGTTGTACTGGCCCGAGCATAGAAAGTCAACACCAAGACAAAAGTGTGCCAGATTGCAGGGTCTTTATTGCCAGCGGCTGTGTAGGACTCACGTCTCTCCAACCCGCGGCCCCGAAAGGAGGGTGTCAAGACATTTTATGCCTGTAAACCACCTTGGGAGTTAGGGTGAGGGGTGGGGGTGGGGGTGAGGGGCTTCAGATATTCCGAGGGTCAGTGAACTTTGGATAGTCCGTAAATCACCTCCTGGGCGGGGGCGAGGGTGAGGGACTTGGGACATTCTGAGGGCCGGGGGACTTTGGACATTCCGATTGTTAATTAAGTGGTTCACAAAAGTCAAGAGAAGCGTTAGTTTACACATGGTCTGAGTAGGGTGGAAATTACAGACCTTAGTTACTTATTACAAGTCTCAGGGGCCAAGATGGCATGGGTTTGGACAGCTTGCCTGTCATATCAGGGTTACAAAGGGCAGTTTCAACGGAAAACCGAGGTATGGTCGAGGTATGCAGTTTATAGGGCGATTGCCCTGTCACACTGCCACCAGCCAGGCGTGGCTGGAGCAGTCCGTGGCTGAGCCCTGGACCAGGAGCCCGGGTTCTACTCAGCTCTGCCGGTGACTGGCTGTGTGATGGTTGGCAAGATGCGTCTTCTCTCTGCGCCTCCGGGGCTGTTTGTGAAGTGACATTGTTAACTGATCCTCCTTTGGCTGTAGGATCTCCACCACACCCCACTGTCACTCTTCCCTGGGCACAGATCTTTCCCTGGCATCTTTTCGTGCCCACCTTCCCTCCCTCACCACCCCTTGGAAGCGCTCCTTCTTGGGACCTGAGGAGGGCACAGGCAGCATGGCCCACGCACCCACCTCCCAAGAGAGGCTGCCGGCAGCGCCTCCTTTTAGCCACAGGGCTTGGGATGAGCGAACCAGGGCCCACAGCAGCCCACATGGCCACATGGACACATGGGAACGTGGCCACGCTGCCACAGAGTCAAGGGGCCTTCTCCCTGCTGAGCAGGCTAATGCCTTAATCCCTTTACACAAAGCCTGCTGATTCTTTCCTCGGAGGGAAGTGGTGGGGGCACAAATTGGCTTATTCCACTGACCCAGAGAGAGGCTTCCCCCATGAGGCCAGCAGATCCATCCCTGTGCGTGGCTGTCAGCTCGACTCTGCAGCACACACACCCCTTACCACCCTCACCCCCCGAGCCTCCAGGAATCCTTGTCGATTCAAAGAAATGGAGACTCCCTGTAGTCCTCCGTCCCGCCCTTCTCCCCGGAGAACTGCTGAGTGCTGGAGATAGACAGGCCTGAGCTGCCAGACTCCTACACTGACTAGATTTGGGGCGTCTGAACCCACATACGAACTGCTAGGGAGGACGCAGAGAAGGTGAGAGAGAATGCATCACCCAGAAAATAGTAGAATGGGGGAAGTTTCTCTCCATTCCCTTCACTCACTTTCCATATCCTATCCAGGGCCCCTCCTGGCCAGAAGAAAGATATTTTGTAAACTTACTTCCGATAAAATTGCATACCATCCGGAGTGAGGGTGGCCTCAAAAGAAGGGACAGTCAGTGGTGGAGCTTCAGGCATTCGCAGAAGAGACCATCTGGGTCAGGAAGCTTTTTTGGTATCCATGAAAGCCCACAGCTCTGTGGCATCTGCGTGTGTGAGGAGCGAGGTCAAGGGGACAGTTGGTGTTTCCAGAGGGAGGCAGGTGGTACCACGAAATCCAGTTCACGCACAGACCCGTCAGAACACCCACAGCAGGCGAGTTCGTAATGACCCAGAACCGGAAACAACCCATGTCCAGCAGCAGGTGCCTGGATGACGGCTACACTGGTGCAATGAAGCACCACTCAGCCGCGCCAAGGCGTGCGCTGCAGACACGCGCGCTGACCCGCATAAATCTCAGAGTCGCTCTGCTGCGGGAACGGGGCCGGGCAGGTAAGAATATGTTCTGCACAGTTCCAACCAGGTGAAAATCTGGAACAGGCAGAATGGTCTGGACGAGAGAGGCCAGATGCGGAGGGAGAAGGGGGCAAGGGGAGGAAGGCCTGGGAGAACTTTCTGGAAGGGTAGGAAACAAGTGTTCTGTATCTCGATTTGCGCGGCAGATACATAGACACTTGTCCAGACCCGTTTAACTGTACACTTAAGGTGGTGTGTCAATAATAATAGTAGAAAACGTGGACTTTTTTTAGTCAATTGGTTAAATCTTTAATTTGGAACCATTGCACACTTACAGAAAAGTTGCAAGACCAGCACAAAGAATTCCCACTTACCCTGTACCCAAATTCCCCAACAATTAGCATTTTACCACGGTTGGTTTATTGTTCTTTCTCTGTCTGACTCCCTCTCTCGCTCTCTCCGTATACATATAATTTACATACGTTATGTCTATGTCACGCATATTACTGCTTTCTGAGCCCTTTGGAAGTAAGTTATAGATATTGTAGGTAGTTCTTTCGTTCAAAACAGCTGTGTGTATTTCCTAAGAATAAGGTTACTTTCTTGTCGTTGTCAAAATGGGGATCTTAACATTAATAAAATAAGATTTTCTGATCTATGTTCCTTCCTATTCAAATTTTGCCAGTTGTTCAAAAAGTGTCCTCGATTAATCTTTTTTGCGGTCCGGGATTTGATTCAGGATCCCCGGTTGCCTTTCGTTCTCATGTCTTGTTAGTCATCCTTAATCTGGAATTGTTCCAGCCTTTCTTTGTCTTTCCTGTGCTTGGCATTTTTGAAGAGTGCGGGCCACTTATTTTAATAAATGTTCTTTAGTTTGGGTTTATCTGGTGCGTCCTCATGATTAAATGTAGGTTATTGATTTTGGCAGGAGTGTCACAGAGGCGAAGTTGTGTCCTGCTTAGGTCATCATCTCAGGAGGCACGTGATGTCTATTTGTCCTGTAACTAGTTGTACTAATTGGATCATGGGTTAAGGTGTGGTCTACCACTGTAAGGTTACCATTTTTCCATTTCTATTTAATAAATGTTTTGTGGGCAGCCTGGGCAACATAGTGAGACCCTGTCTCCCTCTCTCTCTGTCTCTCTCTCTGTCTCTCTCTCTCTCTCTCTCTCTCACACACACACACACAAACACACACACACATATATATATATATGTATGTATATATGTGTATATGTGTATGTATAGATGTATATACACATGGATACATACATATATATGTAATGTGTGTGTGTATGTATGTGTTTGTGTGTGAGAGACAGAGAGATACACGTATATATGCCAGGTGTAGTGACATGCACCTGTGGTCCCAGCTACTCTGGAGGCTGAGGTGGGAGGATCGCTGGAGCCCACCAGGACTTTGAGGCTACAATGAGCCATGATTGTGCCACTGCATGCCAGCCTGGCCAACAGGAGTGAGACCCTGCCTCACTCTCTCGCTCTAAAAAAAAAAAAAAAAAGAAAAGACTTTGTGGGAAGTTACCTTTAGACTATATACATATCCAGTTCTTTGTCAGGGTTTTCGCCTACCAATTTTAGGATCTATTGATGATTGTTGCCTGAATCAATTATTACTATGATGCTGGTCAAATGTAATTTTCTAACCGCAGAATTTCCTCTTTGTTAGTTTGAATTTTACTGCACGGAAGCGGTTTTTCTTTTCCTCATGTATTTATTTATACTCATTATATTATATCTGCCTGGACTCAGGGATTCTTATTTTATTCAGTGGGTTGTAATTCACTCCTATCATTATTCATTTTGGTGCTCAGATTGTTCCCTTGGCCAGTGGGAGCTCCTTCAAGCTGGCCCCTGTGTCTTTTGGACATTTCCCCATCATTCTTTGAGCATTTTCTTACTTTCAGGTTCATCACATGCTTGTCCTGGAAATCAGCTATTTCTCCAAGGATCGCTCATTTATTTCAGCAAAGAACCATCTGGGAGGTAGAGTGCCCATGATCATGTCTATGTTAACATCTCTATATAAAGCCATGCACTTGTACGGTCACCTCTAATTTCAGTTTAATATCTAAGGGTACATTCTTATCTCCCCCCCCCCAATATCTGTGACTCACTTCTCCAACAGTGAGAAACCTGGACCCCATGATTGTCATTGTGTTTACTCATATGCCAAAGCCTGGGTTTCAGAATGAAACCACTGCAAAAAACAAACGTGCTAATTAGAGTTTGACTTTTTTTTTTCTTTTTTTTTTTTTCAGGACAGAGTTTCGCTCTTGCTATCCAGGCTGGAGTGCAGTGGTGCTATCTCAGCTCACTACAACCTCTGCACCCTGGGTTCAAGTGATTCTCCTGCCTCAGCCTCCCAAGTAGCTGCGACTACAGGTGCGTCTCACCACACCCAGCTAAGTTTTGTGTTTTTAGTGGAGATGGGGTTGCACTATGTTGGCCAGGCTGGTCTCGAACTCCTGACCTTGCAATCCAGTCGCCTCAGCCTCAGTGCTGGGATTACAGACGTGAGCCACCATGCCCAGCCTGAATTTGGCATTTTTGCACATCCTTTTGATCTTTTGTCTGGGAGTATATAGTAAAACACTGGGTTCAAAACGCCCTTGGGTCAAGTTTTGTCCTCGTTTCAGTGTGGTTGTTACTCATTTGAAATGTGTTAGTTTGTTTCTGATTGCGTTACGTTTTAGAGACTTCCCCCATGCTTTACTATTTTGTTTGAGTAGGTAAAGTGCTGATGTGGTTCCGAAAGTCGATACTATACAAAACATTTAACCTCAGAAAAAACAGCTCTCTGCTCATATCCCTTCCACCCCATTGCCATCTTAGCTCTGCAGCTAACTGAGCTCATTCGTTTCTCCTTCCTGTGCTTCTTTTTGCAAAAGCGATCTTCCATAATACATGTTTACATATATAAATTTATATATTCCCCCTTCCGTAATATATAAAATGGTGATAATTTCTTATTTCCTCTTCTTTCTTACATACAAAGTAGCATTCTAGAATTAGAGTTTTGCACTTTGATTTTTTAAAACTTAACAATACATCCTGGAATCGCTCGATCTCAGTTAGTAGAGATTTTCCTCAATTTTTGTAAGCTTACATTTTTATTGAAGAATAGCACACATACCAAGATCATAAATGCACAAGTCATAAGAGTATAGCTTGATGATTTTTCGCTTTGTGAAAAATGTAAACATCGTCACGTAACTGTAGCACCCTCATGTAACGGGAACCACAGAAGCTCTTTCTTGTCCCTTGCAGTCACTACCACATTAGGGGACCCGCTATCCCGACTTGTAATACTACTGATTAATGTTGTCTGGTTTGAAAGCTGTATAAATGTAATTTATACATATAAATATATGTATAAATTAATATGAGAAGAAAATTAATATATAATTAAACACTTAATATACATATAATTAATTTATACATATCATATAATTTTTGTTCTTTGCTGTCTGACTTATTTCACTCAGCATTATGCTTGTGACATTTACCCACAGCTGTTCATTCATATTCTATATCACAATATTTTTATCAACTATGTTTTTCATGAGTATTTGGGTATTTCCAGCTTTTTGGCCTTACGGTTAGTGCTATGGAAATTCTAGTACCTAGAATGCTTTTGGTACCTAGGAATGGAATTGCTGGGTTATAGGGTCTGCATATGGTTAGTTCTTGTAGACGTCATTAGATGCTTTTGCAAAATGTTGATATACCAGTTTCCATTTTTTACCAGTGCACCTACCACCACACCCAGCTAATTTTTTCTTTCTTTTTTTTTTTTTTTTTTTCTGAAATGGTGTCTTACTCTGTCACCAGGCTGGAGTGCAGTGGTGCAATCTCAGCTGATTGCAACCTCCCAACTCATTCAAGCGATTCTCCTGCCTCAGCCTCTTGAGTAGCTGGGATTACAGGCACGCACCACCACACCCAGCTAATTTTTGTATTTTTAGTAGAGACTGGGTTTTACCGTGTTAGCCAGGCTGGTCTCGAACTCTTGACTTCATGATTTGTCTGCCTCAGCTTCCCAAAGTGCTGGGATTACAGGCGTGAGCCACTGTGCGCATCCCTGACACCAAATTTTTTTTTGACACCATATTTTAAAAACCTCTCTTACTCATTTTAGCCATGCTGAGGGTGTATGTTGTACTGGATTTTTTATTTTTATTTTTTTATAGACGAAGTCTCGCTCTGTCGCCTAGCCTGGAGTGCAGTGGCACAAACTCGGCTCACTGCAACCTCCACCTCCTGGGTTCAAGCGATTCTCCTACCTCAGCTTCCCAAGTTGCTGGGACTACAGGCGCGTGCCAACACACCTGGCTAATTTTTTTGTATTTTTAGTAGAAACGGGGTTTCACCGTGTTAGTCAGGATGGTCTCAGTCTCCTGACCTAGTGATCTGCCTGCCTCAGCCTCCCAAAGTGCTGGGATTACAAGCATGAGCCACCGCAACCGGCCTGTACTGGACTTTTAGTCTATATTTCCTGGATGAGCAAATAGCACTTTTTCCCAGGATTGCCAACAAACCACCCACTCCCGGCTCTGGCCTTGGAATTAGAAGACCTCGCCCTGCCCACTGTGACTGGGTGAGTTACGTGGCACTGACCTGTCAATCCTTTCCTGCCACAACAACAAAATGCCCTAGACTGGGTAATTTATAAACAACGTGAATTTTCTGCTTACAGTTCGGAAAGCTGGGAAGTCCACGATCAAGGCCCCAGCAGATGTGGTATCCGGTAAGGGCTTGCTCCATAGATGGCGTCTTGTTGCTGTGTTCTCACGTGGCAGAAGACACCGGGGAGCTCCCTCGAGCCTCTTTTATAAGGGCACGAATCCCATTCATAAGAGCAGAGCCTTCATGACTTGATTACTTCCAAAAGGCTCCACCTCTCAAAACTATCACATTGGGGATCAAGTTCCAACATGGGAATACTGGGAGGAACACCCCCATTCAGACCCCAGCGTGGCCGATCTACGTTTTCTCATCTGTAAGCAGGAATAACAATGCTTGGCCTGCCTTTGCAGCAGGCACACACTGGTGCTGGGGCGGGTGGCGCTCCAGGACTTTCTTCCAGGCCTGTCTCCCAACTTCAAGGGCACTGGTCTGTGTCTCCCAACTTCAAGGGCACTGGTCTGTGTCTCCCTACTTCACGGGCACTGGTCTGTGTCTCCCTACTTCAAGGGCACTGGTCTGTGTCTCCCTACTTCAAGGGCACTGGTCTGTAGAGAAGACAGGGTTTGTTGCCCCCATGCCAGTCTTCTCCCCCACCTCGGCCCTGGATCTTTTTCCTCCTTCGACAGCATCTCAGGGCTCCCTCTTCCAGATCACCTTCATCTTTTTTCTATATCACTGAGACAGGATCTAGGCCAGACAAGGCAATGGATGGACCCAGGAGGTGGCTATTTGCATTTGGCTTGCTCTATTGCTGTGTGACCGGACTGGTGTCTAGATGGAAATAGGGTGTATAGACATTGCCTGCAGTATCCCTGGGGCATGTGACCGCTCTCATGTGCTGTGCCCAGGGGGAGGTCATCCAAGCAGGTTAGCAGATGGGAAATAGACAAAGGGTGCCAGAAAGATGATTGACATGCAAACAGCTGCCACATGCCCGTGTGGCAATGGAGAAAGTAGAGCACCCCCCAAAGGATCTCTCAAATCCCTTCGGGGAGCCTGCAGGAGAGTGTGCTGCCGGCTCTCCATCCTTCAGTGCGCCTGGACTGTTCTGAGCTGAGAAGGACTTGAGTGTAGAGAAGCCCAGTCCCTTATTCACTCCAAGAAGACACTGAGTCATGGTGTCGTGCCAAGCGAGAGGCCAGGCTCTGCCTGAGTGTCCTCAGGACAGCTCAGTTGTGGACCCTGACTCCAGGTGCCCAGAGCCCAGGGAGGAGCTAAGACACAAGCAGAAACAACTGCCCACCAAGTTCTGCAGGAGCACAGGCAGTTTCGAACACGCAGGGCTGGTGGGTAACGTGGGTGAGAGTGAAGGAAGGGGTCCCAGGCCCAGGGAGCAGCCTGAGCGCAGATGTGGAGATGGGGACCCGGGGCACGTTTGTGGAGTGGATGGATGAAGACAGAAGGGCGAGATCACCAAGGCCTTGAAAACTTGGTTGAAAGGCTGGGATTTTATCCAGGGCGTAACGGCCACTGGTGTTTATGAGAGGGGTTGGTGCAGGGGTGATATAACCACAGCTGATCACAGAGGCTCACCTTTGGAAGGTCCCCGGTCCACGGAGCCTCCCCCACCGGCTACCACTATTTGAATTCCTTCCTTATTGACTTAAAGACTTTTCCTGCTCCAAGAGACCCTAGCAAAGTGAAAACTCGGGGTGCCAGCTCCATCCTTGATGGGATTAGCTGCTCGGTCCAAGACCCTTAGAGAGATCTGTTTGCAGAGACCGGGACCAGGCTAGCTTTGGTGAGAGCGAACATACGGATGGGTGGGAAGGGAATTTCTTTTCAACATCTGCTAATGACAGGCATTATATTAAGTGTCCTACATTCAATATGCCATGGAATATTCCAATATACTGTTTGTAGCAACCTTATTAGAAAGGCATTCTCCCCATTTTACAGAAGAAGAAACTGAGGCTTGGGCCGATGAAATTATCCACATGGTAAGTGAATCTGTTTGCAAAACCTGAGCCTTTTCTGCTGCCCCAAGCAGAGTGTGTACAAAGTGTCCCTAGGAAGCTGGGTGGAAGGGGCAGGGTCATCTGGGCCCAGTGGCCATTTGTCTTAACGACGTGCAGCTCCGAGACCTGGGCCTCCAAATGCTCTCGCCCGCAGAGGCTGCTCTGGTGATCTCCCTGACCGGGTGTTCCTGGCTAAAGGTGCAGGACTGCAGTCTTTTCAAAGAACACCAGGAGATGTCAACAGAAAGGGAAATAGTGCTCACACGAAACACAATTTTCTGGAATCCTCTGTTTTCCTTCCTCTAACAAGAGGCGTGGCATCTTCAGCAGCGTTTATGCTTTTAAACAAGAGGCTGCCATAGAATCCTTCAAACTGCTGTTTATGAAGCAATATCCTCACCACGATCTCCAGGTCACAGACACTGGATGCCACGCCACGCAAAGGGTCGATTGGCCCGCCATTCATTCGACAAGCGTTCAGTAACTTCCGGCTCTGGGGCCTGCTCTGAGCTGGGCGCTGGGAACACAGATGTGGATGGAACCCATGTAGATCGCGAGACGCTCAGTGGCTACAAAGAAAAGCAGACACCATAGAGGATTCGGATCTCTACAGGGTGGTAGAGGTGAGAGAGGCTTGGGCTAACCCCTGATGGGCTCCGCAGGGGTGGGAGTGGGCGCATGATAGGAGTGCCCATGGATCCCCATAGGGATTCAGACGGGCAGGTGGGCCAGGCCAGGCCCTCAGGAGCCCAGGTCTTCCAGGACCAAGGAGAGCATTGGTGGAGGGGAAGGAACTCCAGGTGCCAAGACTGGCTTGAGCAGCGGTCTGGACAAGGGACTGGCATGTGTGGGACGCTGAGGCCACCATGCTGCGGGGAGCCCCCGGGGGCAGATGATCGGCTGTGGGTGTTTGTCGCCTGGCCTACCGCAGCAGCCTCCACCCTGCTGGTCCTGCAGCAGTGCCCCTGCCTGGCACCCGGCCTTAGTCCCCTTAGTTAGTGTCATACACACAACCAGGCTGTCTGACTTTCAGCCGACGCTCAGGCTGTCCCCTTTTCCTGGAATGCCTGCACCCCACTCCCCCTCTTCCCCTGGGAAACTCTGTTTAAGGCTCAGCCCGGCCCTCCCCTCTTTACAAAGCCTCAGGGTGGAGTTCAGTGCCCTCCGACTTCTCGCCTGGGGACTCCTCAGGGGAATGCCAGGTAAGCTGGTTGGCTGGTTTGTGGTTTGGGAAGGGGCTGGCTCTTGGAGCCACAAGTGAGACACGCATGGGGAGGCCTGGTGGAGGGCGTGTGACCTCATCACATCCTAGAAGAGAAAAATGTCTTTGTTTCTTTTTAAGACACAGGGTCTTGCTCTGTTGCCCAAGCTGAAGCATAGTAGCTCCATCATGGCTCACAGCAGCCTTGAACTCCTGGACTCAAACTATCCTCCACCTCAGCTTCCTGAGTAGCCGGGACTTACAGGTGAGAGTCACTGTGCCCGGCTCAAATAACTATCTTAACTCTGAGAAACGGAGAGCTGGCAAAGGTTCACAGCCTCGACTACGCATGCCAGTGATGCCAGCGATGACCATGCTGGCCATCGCCGCAGAGAGCCGTGTGCGTCTTCCTGTTCCGCCACAGTGGAAAAGTCATACGTTTTTCACCAAGAGAGAAAATAAAATCAGAGCCCCATCCATTTCTCTAATCTAAGTCCCCTCAAGCAGTATTTATACCTTGCCCCAGCGTCTAGGGTGTCCTAAGTGAATTTGAGGCTTTCCCCTTCAGCGTGTGAGACCACCTCCTCCTTGATGCCTTCCTGGGTGGCCCGACCCCACATCTGCCACTTGCAACATCAGCCCACTGGAGACCAGGGGCCCCCTGAGGGTCTCATGGGACCTTTGCAAGCTCCTCTCCTCCCTGCACCTTTGAATCGGATCTGGCCTTGCTCACAGCTCCCCCTCCCTCTTTCCCCTCACTACCCTTTTGCACCTTCTGTCTCACCCACAACCCTGACCCCAAAGCCAGCCACCTGCCTTCTCAAACCTCTGCCTCCGGTTTGCCTCGCGGTGGTCCCACGCTCTGGTGGGTGTGTTCTGCTTGACCTACAGTGTTTGGAGTGTTTTGAAAATCAGCATGAGTGAATTCACTTTGTGATCACCTTTCAAGCTGTATGCTTACATTTATTCTTTTCTGCAGGTATCCTTCAACTGAAAACATTTTTTTAAAAATCAGCAGATTTCAGGCTGGGCATGGTGGCTCACACCTGTAATCCCAGCACTTTGGGAGGCCAAGGTGGGTGGATCACTTGAGCCCAGGAGCTTGAGCAGCCTGGGCAACATGGTGAAACCTCATCTCTACCAAAAATACAAAAGTTAGCCCGTCTCATAACCCAGTCTCAAAAAATATATATATAAATAAAAATTTAAAGGTAAGATACATTTTTTTTAAAAGAAACAGCAGATTTGATATTGAAATCCAGATTTCCACCTTCTCTTGAACACTTGTAACGCCAGTACTGCTGGACCTTTATCTTAAATCAGCTTCAGGCCAGGTGTGGTTGGCTCACCCTTGTAATCCCAGCACTATGGGAGGCTGAGGTGGGCGGATCACCAGGTCAGGAGTTTGATACCAGCCTCACCAACACGGTGAAACCCCATCTCTACTAAAAATAAAAAAAATTAGTTGGACACGGTGGCACTAGCCTGTAATCACAGTTACTCATGAGGCTGAGGCAGGAGAGTTGCTTGAACCCAGGAGGCGGAGGTTGCGGTGAGCCGAGATCGCGCTACTGCACTCCATCTTGGGCGACAGAGCAAGACCCTGTCTCAAAAAAGACAAAAGAAAAGAAAAGAAAAAGAAAAAAAGAATCAGCTTTAGCTGGCAGCTGCCTCCTTCTCAAAAGACGTACACCCCCATTTTCCACAGTCCCCACCCCTCCCTATTGCACCCACCGGCCACTCCCCTCACTTGTGTACCTACCTTGCCCAGGACAGGCATTCAAACCCGCTCTTTGGATTCTCCTGATTTATTTCCTACTGCCTCCTGGAGGTTCCATGGGTATCTCAGACTCAACCCAACCATGACTGAAGCCACACCCTCCTCCACTGTCCCCCAGACCCCCTCCCCTCTAATATTCCCTGTCTCAGGAAATGCATCACGATCTGTGCAGTCACACAAGGCGAAAACCTGGACATTTCTGGGACTCCTTATCTACTCCTTGTACCACCTAGGATTTATCATCAACTTGACGATTCTGTAAACCTGCCCATGGCCCCGCATCCCCACACCAGATGCAGGGCCAAGCCACTGTCACCCTCGGCTGGGACCACAGCAGCCTCACCACTGGTCTGCCTGCCACCACGCCGGCCCCTCTAAATTGCTGCTCCCTCTGCAGAGAGGCCTTTGTAAAGGGCAATGTGATTGTGTCACTTCCCGCTTAGACCCGTCTATACCTTCCATAGCTTCCCATTTTCCCCCCAGATCCAAATTCCACAAAGGTCTAACATCAGGACCTGCCTCCCTCCCTGGCCTCTTCCCACACCTCCCCCTTCTCCATGGCATACACACTGATCTTATTTCCCGTTCATTCCGTTCCCTTCGACGCTTCACTCCACACTTGACTTTTTGAAACAGGAGGTGCAACTTTTATACAGTAAACCATCCACATCTTACATGTACAGCTTGACTGATTTTTATATATGTAAATATCCGTGTAACCGCGATCCATGTCAGTTCCCCAGAGATCTTTATGTGCTTTTCCGGCAGTATCTCCCAGTCATTAAATCGCCCTTGCTATAGGTTAGTTTTGCCTGGGTTTTGTTGTTGCTGTTGTTGTTGCTTCTGTTTTTTGAGACAGTTGCCAGACTGGAGTGCAGTGGCGCGATCTCGGTTCACTGCAACCTCCGCCTCCAGGCTTCAAGCGATTCTCCTGCCTCAGCTTCCTGAGTAGCTGGGACTACAGGTGCGCACCACCATGCCCAGCTCATTTTTTATATTTTCATAGAGATGGGGTATCACCATGTTGGCCAGGATGGTCTCAAGCTCCTGACCTCATGATCCACCTGCCTCAGCCTCCCAAAGAGCTGGGATTACAGACATGAGTCACAGTGCCCGGCCTTCTGTTCTTGATCTTCAGAGAAATGAAATCATATAGTGTATATTATTTTGTGCCTGAATTCTTTTGCCTAAGATTATGTCTGTGAAATTCACCCACATTGTTGCGTGTATTAATAATTCACTCATGCTCACTGCTGTGGACTCTGTCCTTGTATAGATACTCCACTGTTTATGCATTCTGCTGGTGATGGGCATTTGAATAGTGTCATAGACTAAATTGTGTCCCCCAAATTTTGTGGAATAAAGTCCTAACTCCTAATGTGACGGTATTTGAAGACAGGATCATTAAGGAAGTAATTAAATTTTGCAATTATATAGACAATAGGGGGAAAAAGGAGGTAGTGAAGGTTACATAAGGTTGTAAGGGTGGGGCCCTGATCTAATGGAACTGGTGCCCTTAGAAGAAGAGAAAGAGAAGCCAAGAGAGCCATCTGAGGACACAGTGAGAAAGCAGCTGTCTGCGGGCCAGAGAGAGAGGCCTCACCAGAAGCCAGCCTGGTTGGCGCCTTGATCTTGGCCTTCCAGCCTCCAGAACGACGAGAAATGAATGTGTGATGTTTAGGCCACCCAGCCTGAGGCATTCTGTTCAGGCAGCCCAGGCAGACTGACACAGGTCATTTCTGATTGAGGGCCATGACACAGCTGCTATAAATACTCTTCCACAGGACTTTTGGGAACGTCAGCACTCCTTTTTATTGGCTCTGTCCCCAGGAGTGGGTCATAGGGTAGAGGCATTGATGGAAGGACAGAGAGAAAGAGAAAGAGCCAGTAATTATTTTTTTTTCTGAACCATTTGAGAAGAAGTTCAAGTGGATACTCTCTCCCACAAACCTCATTGCAGCCAGTGAAGGTAGGATGCTCCCTCCCTCCCAACTAATCTTTAGACCGCATCCCAATTTCACTATTATCCAAATCATGTCCTTTATATCGAAAGGGTCCAGTCCATGATCACGTGTTGCTTTAACTGTCCAATCCCTTTCCTCTCCTTCAGCCCCAGACGGCTCCTTCATCTTTACTTGCATGACCTCGACACTTAGAACAATTACAGGCTGGTCATTTTGTAGAATGTCTCACAATTTGAGGAGCTCTGATGTTACGTGTTTTGGGTAGAAATGTACAAAAGTGATGCTGTGTTCTTTGCATCGCCTCCTGTCGAGTTATTTGTCGTCAGTTAGCCCCATTACTGGAGATATTAACTTTTATTCCTTGGTTAAGATGGTGTCTACACCAGTGCTAAATTAACTAATGAGTATATTGTACTTATTAACTTGTGATTAATTGATATTTCATTTAGAGTAAGTTTGAAATTACGTAAATATCCTGTTTCTCAGCAAAATTTTACCCAATCGTTTTAGTATCCATTAATGATTTTTCACTGAATCAAAAATATTTCTGTAAGGCTTGCAAAATGGGATTTCCTAATTTCATTATTCCTTCTACATTTATTAGCTTGGATTCTACTCTAAAAGTTTCTCTTCTCCCTATTTTTTATTCATTTATTCACTTGCAGTAATATTGACTCACAGATCATTATTTATTTTGATGCCCAAATTGTCCCTGATGTGGCCATTGGGAGCCTCTTCAAGTCGGCTCTTGTGTCCTTGTTTTCTTTAATTTTACATTTTCATTTACACATAAAATGTACCATCTTAACCACCTGAGTGCATAGTCCAGTGGCATTAAGGTCATTCTCTGTGCCACCATCACCCCAGGGCTCTTCATCTGACAAAAACTTTCACTAGTGTTAAACTAATTAACCGGGTGGTTGCCAGGGGCTGGGCTCTGTTCCCCAGCCCCAACCTCTGGCAACCACCATTCTACTTTCTGTGTCTGTGAATTTAAATAAGTAGAATCATATAGTATTTGTCCTTTCATGACTGGTTTATTCCACGTAGCATAACGTCTTCAAGTTTTATCCGAGTTGTGGCATGTGTCAGAATTTCCTTCCTGTTGACGACTGAGTAATATTCCACTGTATGGATATACCGCAGTGTGTTTATCCATTCACCTGTTGATGGGACACGTGGGTCGCTTCCACATTTTGGCTCTTGTGAATAATGCTGCTATAAACATGAGTGTTCAGATATTTCTTCAAGTCGCTGCTTTCAATGCTTTTGGATGCATACCCAGAAGTGGACTTGCGGGATCATATGGTCATTCTACTTTTAACTTTCTGAGGATCTGCCATGCTCATTTTCTTTCTTTGACAGTAAGCATCCTAATGGTGTGAGGTGGCATCTCACTGTGGGTTTGCGTTACATTTCCCTAGTTCATAGTGACGTTGATCATTTTTCATGTTCTTATCAGCCATTTGGGTCTCTTCTTTGGAGAAGTGTCCGTTGAAGTCCCTTTTCAATTGGGTTGTTTGTTCTGTTGTTGGACACAGGAGTTCTTTATATATGCTGGGTGTTATCTTATGTGTTTGGACATGTCCCCATCATTCTTTGAGCACTTTCTCTCTGAAATGACATGTTTCAAACGCTCTGTCTCCCCTGCTCCCGCCCTGGAATAGGCCATTTTTCCAAGGAGCCCTGATTCCTTTCAGTGGCGAGTGATTTAGAAGCAGATCTGGGCTCTAGCTTTGTTCATTTCTTTTGGGAGTTTGTTGCTTCCAGACCCTCTCAGTGGCCAGAATTAGGGAGTGTGTGTGTGTGTGTGTGTGTGTGTACATGAATATTTAAATTCATTTCTAGATCTATATATTGAAAATCCTAAGTTTACATCAATACCTCTATCTCCCGTCCATCACATGGGATTTATTTAAACTTCTCCCCTTTCCATATTTGCAAGTTCCTTCTCCAACAACGGAAGCCCAGCTGTCTCCCCACTATATTCACGTCTCACTGAATGCCCCTGCATGTAGCCGGTCCCCTGAATCCAACGGCTGCTGCCCTCACTCGGCCCACTCCCTGCTCCACGCTAACCCCCCTGCTGCTTTCACGAGGTGCTGAGGGAAGGGGAGGAGGTCCTGCAGAATTTTAAGGGAATTACTCAATTATTCAGGAAGGAAGGAAGCAGGCAAGTACAGGACTGGACGTTAAAGAAGCTTGCAGGTGGCCTCAGCGCATTTCCGCCCCATGAACTTGGGCTGAAAGCTCAGGGACGTGCCTTGTAACAGTCCCCAGGGCTGTGCCTCACCCATCTGCTCCAGCGTTTCTGGGAAGTTCCTGGGCCAGCAGCCCCCGGCTCAGGGATGCCCACCAGGCCATAATGAGCCGGTCTGCTCGGACTCCACACGCCCAGGATGGGCTACTGGCAGAGCTGCTGGCAGCTGCTGGAGGCCATGCTGTTGCCCTGGGCCCACCCAGCACTTGAACCCTGACCAGAACCCTGACCCTGGCAGGGTCAGGCAGGAGGCTGAGGCCTTGGGGTTCAGGGGGACCTGGCCAGGCCCGTCCCAGGAGGTCAGGCTGGAAACTGGAAGAGACCTGTAACTCATGCAGAAGCTCTAATCCAAATTGCTTAGAGGTCTGCTTTCCATCCCGGCCACTGGAGTATGGAAGGTTTTGCCTGCCACCGTGGCTTCTGCCACCACAGGGACACCTGGAAAGGAGAGGAGTGTCTCTGTCCTAAAGAAGCCCTGATTCAGTCCCACTGCCAGCTTTCAGTCATCCGTGGGCAGCCAGGTTGCCCCTGTGCCCAGCCCACCTCCCGAGGGTTGGGGGTGTGGGCGGGAGAGCTCGCCGAGGCATGCTACGTGCAGAGCCTTCCAGGGAGTGCGTGGAAGAACCCACTCTCAGGGAGCTCAAAGCCCATCTAAGGTCACAAGCTCCACCAAGGGCAGGCGCAGCCCCATACGCCTGCAGATGCCCCTGTGAGGGGCTAGGACTGACCGAACAGCCACCCCGTGAGTAATGGAAACAGGAAAGATAGGATGATGGGAAACCCTGGAAGAACCCTTCCACAAAGGCCAGCTTTTCCAATGTGATCTGGGATGCATTCAGGTTTTAGGGGCCTGAAACTTACATAATTTGGGTAGTTCTTTGTTTTTGTTTTTTGTTTGTTTTTTGAGATGGAGTCTCACTCTGTTGTCCAGGCTGGAGTGTAGTGGTGCAATCTTGGTTCAGTGCAGCCTCCACATCCCAGGTTACAGTGAATCTCCTGACTCAGCCTCCCAGGTGGCTGGGATTACAGGCACGTGCCACCATGCTGGGCTAATGTTTTATATTTTTAGTAGAGACAGGGTTTCACCATGTTGGCCAGGCTGGTCTCAAACTCTTGACCTCAGGTGATCCACCTGCCTCAGCCTCCCAAAGTGCTAAGATTATAGGTGTGAGCTACTGTGCCCGGCCTGGATAATTCTTTAAGACACACACACACAGGCTGGGTACAGTGGCTTATGTCTGTAGTCCCAGCACTTCGAGAGGCTGAGGCCAGGCAGATCACCTGAGGTCAGGAGTTCAAGACCAGCCTGAGCAGCCGGGTGCGGTGGCTCGTGCCTGTCATCCCAGCACTTTGGGAGGCCGAGGTGGGTGGATCACGAGGTCAAGAGATCGAGACCATCCTGGTCAACATGGTGAAACCCCGTCTCTACTAAAAATACAAAAAATCAGCTGGGCATGGTGGCGCGTGCCTGTAATCCCAGCTACTCAGGAGGCTGAGGCAGGAGAATTGCCTGAACCCAGGAGGCGGAGGTTGCGGTGAGCCGAGATCGCGCCACTGCACTCCAGCCTGGGTAACAAGAGCGAAACTCCATCTCAAAAAAAAAAAGGAAAAAGAGAAACAAGAAAGAAAGGAAAGAAAGAGGGAGGGAGGGAGGAAGTCAGGAAGGAAGGAAGGAAAGGGAAGAAAGAAAAAGAAAAATAATACAAAATTATAAATACAAAATTAGGTACAGGAGCTTGGACGACGTCCTGAAACCGGGGCTTCCTTAGCTGGCCGGGCCGCCTCTCCGTCCTCACCTGGAGGGTCCGGGCCGTCCCTGACTCCTCAGGAACCCTTTCAGAGCTGGGCTAAGGCCCCTGCTGTGTTCACAGAGCACATGACTCTGTTCACTTTCCCTTTTCCCTTCTGGAGTTCTTCAGGGCGGGTATTTTGTTTTTGTTACACCCGTCTCTAGCAGAAATCAAGCTTAATAAGTACTAATAGAATAAACAGACGAAAGGAAAGAAGGATAGGATTGTTTAAGGGAAAGATATCTTAAACTTGAATTAGGTACCGGGCCACTTACACGCATAAAAATAATTCCAACGCATTCTCCCAGTTGGCAGATTGGGAAACTGAGGCATACGGAGGGGAAATAGTTAAGTTCACCAGTTGGTAAGTGAAGGAGCCTGGATTTGAACCCTGCCTGCGAGACTGCAAAGCTGGTGTTCTTTTCCCTGTGTGGATCACGGCAGAATGCTGGGGCATCAGGCAGGAAGTGGGAGCTGGAGGGTCTGTGTCCTATCAGAGAGGCGACCAGGGCAGGACCCCGTGACTCTGTGAGAAGGCAGTTCCTGGGGCTTAAGGCCAAAAGGGGTGTCTGGGAACCAGGTGGGAAGAGGAGCGGGTAGGTATGGGACATATACTCGAGAAGGAAGCTAGATGGGGAGGAGCCAGGTGGAGCCCAGTCAGGGAATCCCCTCCCCTGTCTAGAAAAATAAGAGTCCCTTTGGCTTTGTGGTGACCCAGGTCAATCCCCTTCAGAACACTTTAACCAACACGTCCTGAGTGGTTGCCATGGACATGAGCCTGGGCTGGGTGCTGGGCCCTGAGGGGAATCAGAGGTGATCCCTTTCCCAGGAAGGCTGAACAAACTGCTGCCATCCCCACATTGGTGACAGAAGCCAGCCAGGGTACCATGTGTGTTCAGAGCAAAGGGAAATCCCATCTGGTCATGGGAAGGTTTCAGGTGGGAGGAGGATACAGAGGAAGGAGGCCGATGGCATTTGAAAATGAAGGTGTCTGTGAGGCAGGCGGATCACTTGAGGTCAGGAGTTCGAGACCAGCCTGGCCAACACGGTGAAACCCCGCCTCTACTAAAAATACAAAAAATTGGCCAGGTTTAGTGGCGTGTGCCTGTAGTCCCAGCTACTCAGGAGGCTGAGGCAAGAGGTCGCTTGAACTCGGGACGTGGATGTTGCAGTGAGCTGAGATCTCACCACTGCACTCTAGCCTGGGTGACAGAGACTCCACCTCAAAAAAAGAATGGAGAAAAGAAAAAGAAAAAAACAAAGAAATGAAGGTGACCACTCAGCTGGACCACCATCCCTTGACTCCCAGCTGTCCTGACAATGCTTTCGGCTTCATGGTGAGCAGTTCACAACATTACAGCATTTTACAGTTTACAAAGCGTGTCTGTAGATGTGGTCATTTCCAAGAGCAGGCGGGGAAGCTGAAACGGCTGGGTCCCTACCTCTTACACAGGTCCTGGTAGATAAAAGGTTCATGATCCATCTTTGCTGGGTTAACAGAGAGGCCAAAGAGCCCGTGGGAAGCAGCTCCTCCCTGCAGGGTTGGGCAGGGCCGGATGAAGACCTTTATTTAGGAGCCCTAAGCCTGGAAAAGAATAAAGTATCCCCCACTTACCATTTGCAAATCAAAATAAAGCTGGTCCTAAACCACAGAATAAGAGTCAGGAAGTCCTGCAGTGTCCTGGGGTTTCCCCTTGAGTCTGCAGTGATTTTTAAAAATGGATCATTTCTCCAAAACTTCTCATTTGGGGTGTGCCCTGCTTTGCTGGTGCCAAAGCACATACGTGGCTGGCTAAGTGACCCATCCAGCCCCAGCTTGGTGCCACTACCTCTTATGGACTTCGGTGTGGATTCCTGGGCACAAGGTCTCAGAGATGCAGAAAGACCCTCACCCCGGGGCTGAGGCTCAGCAGGCCTGGATGTGAACAGGCCCCCACCACTGAGCAGCCAGGTATAGTTGGATCAGTCACTTCGTGCTTCCAAGCCTCAGCTTCCTTGTCTGAATGAATGGGCTCACACTGCTACATTGCAGAGTTGAGAATGAGGGAAAACGAAATCTGACATGCAAAGGGCCTAGCACGGGATCTGGCGCACAGTGGGTGCTCAGGAAGCCCCTACTACCTGCAAGAAGCAACGCAGGGAGCTGGCGGCTCCTTGGCTTTCTAGGCTGAAAGCAGAACCCCAACAGCCGTCAGAGACAAGCAGGTGCTGAGCAGGGGAGAGGGGTGGTGCCTGGGCCTGGGAACTGGGGTCTCTCCCACAGCTGACTTAGCTGGGTGGTTCACGCTTAGTTCTCGGCCTGAGATGGGCCCCCAGTCCTAGGACCTCCCTGTCCTCCCAGCCACACTGAGTAGATTAGTCAGGAAGTGTGCACAATGTGCTTATTGTTATCGGGGTAAAACAAAAATAGCCTTGGCCTGGAGACCACGTGCGAGGGCTTGAGTACAGCGGACTACTTGCTTCTTTAGGGAGGCTTTTTTCAAGGGAAACTCAGACTCACGGAGGTGTGCCTGCTCCTGGGTCTGGACTTCTCAGCCCCCATAATCCTGTCCGTGTCTTGCTCTCCAGACCTACACCCCGCACCACCCCCCAACATTCTTCCCCTCTCCATATCTCCCCATCTTTGCCCACCCCGTGCCTTCACTCCCGACAGCCGGCTCCCTCTGTGGGAAAATGGCCCCAAGCTGCCAGAACCACTCTGCCCACACGTATGGAGAACAGGAAGTGCCTGAACATTTATGTGCCCCAGTGCCGGGGAGTGAGGAAGTAAGACTTCCCCTTCCCCTTGCCCCTGATTGGGGCACCTCTGAGGTGTCCCCAGAGCTCCCTGGGGTATGAGTCACGAGACCTTTATGTGTCTTGGCTGGATGCCACACCCTGGTTTGGCTTCTTTTTTTTTTTAAAGATGGGGTTTCACCACGATGGCCAGGCTGGTCTTGAACTCCTAACCTCAGGTGATCCACCCACCTCGGCCTCCCAAAGTGCTGGGATTACAGGCCTGAGCCACCGCGCCTCTTTCTCTTTGCTTGTGTCCTTACTTGTTCCTCTACTGTCTTTCCCACTTGGATTTCTCCCTAAGAAATCATTTTCACCTAAATCTAGACTCCATTTGCTTCAGGGGAACCTAAGCTAAGACAGTCTCCAAACGCAGGACCAGGCGCAGCGAAGGGAGGCATCTGGAGAGGCCTGTCACTTGACTGCTTCTGGGAAGGGTGTGTGTAGGGGTGCATGCACCTGCCTAGACGCTGTCTTTTACAGCGTGGGGCAGGGAGGAGGAAGGAAGAGCCGGTATTACTCAGGGCTCTCCAGGGAAACAGAACCAACAGGATGCACAGAGAGATTTTTTGTTTTTTGTTTGTTTGTTTGTTTTTTCTGAAGACGGGGTTTCACCATGTTGGTCAGGCTGGTCTTCAACTCCCGACCTCAGGTGATCCGCCCGCCTTGGCCTCCAAAGTGCTTGGATTACAAGGCCTGAGCCACGACGCCCGGCCGAGAGACTTGTTAAAAGGATTTGGCTCATAGGATTATGGGGGCAGAAGTCCGGATCCAGAAGAGCTGATGGTGCGAGTTCCAGTGTGAGTCTGGGAGCAGGAGGAGATTGACATCCCAGCTTGAAGACAGTCGGAGAGAGAGCAAACTCTTTTCTTACTCAGGCGTTTATTCTGTTTGTGCCTTCAACTGATTGGAGAGGGCCCACCCACATGGAGGAGGGCCCTGTGCTTTTACCCAGTCTACAGATTCAAGTGTTAATGTCATCCAGAAACAGGCATGGTGGCCTAGTCAAGTGGACACACAGCCCGGGCCTTTGCCTCTGCAGCGGGGTGCGGAGGGGCCGGCCTTCCTGCTGTTCATCCCATCCCCACTGGCACGGGGAGCCCTGAAACGCCTGCGGGGGCCGCGGCTGGAATGCAAGGACACTTCCCGTTTCTGCAGACAGCTCCCTCCGGGGCCTGGGAGCCTTGCCTTCGGCCGGAACGGGTCACACCCGATCGTAGGCGTGGAAGCCAGAACGTGGGCTGGGCGCGGCGGGGCAGGCGGGAGGCTCCGAGGCAGAGCTCTGCGTTTGGGCCGCCCCACGCAAATCCCTGGCTTCCTTCCCAGAACCCCCACTTCGGGAGGAAGAGAAAAATCAATCGTGTTCTAGGTGCTCAGCAGCAAAGGCAAAGCGGAGTGGTAATGAACAGCAAGGACAGGCAGTCAAGAGGGCAGGCGCGCACTCCCGCGGAGACAATCAACACCACCGTCCCGCGGGGAGCAGGCCTGGGGCGTGGGGCTTCCCGGGGAACCGGCACCCGGCCGGGAGGGAGGGGAGAGCCCACGGCAGGGCTGCCCCTTAGAGACACGCTGATCCTCGTGGGAGGCTCCGTGACCTTCTTGAACCTTCTCCAGCTTTTCCCAGAGAGGGCGTGGCTGGGATCGGGATGGGATGTGGGTGAGATCACTAGATCAAACGCAGGATGCCCAGTGAAAGTTGACGTTTGCATGGGACATACTTACATTAAAAAGTTATTTGCTAGGCCGGGCACAGTGGCTCACGCCTGTAATCCCAGCACTTTGGGAGGCCGAGGCAGGTGGATCACGAGGTCAAGAGATCGAGACCATCCTGGTCAACATGGTGAAACCCCGTCTCTACTAAAAATACAAAAAATTAGCTGGGCATGGTGGCGCGTGCCTGTAATCCCAGCTACTCAGGAGGCTGAGGCAGGAGAATTGCCTGAACCCAGGAGGAGGAGGTTGCGGTGAGCCGAGATCGCGCCATTGCACTCCAGCCTGGGTAATAAGAGCGAAACTCCGTCTCAAAAAAAAAAAAAAAAAAAGTTATTTGTTGTTTATCTGGACTTCAAATTTAACTGGGTGTCCTGTGTTAATTCATTAACGGGCTTTTTCGCAACTCTTTCCACTCTAGGTTGGGGGCAGAAATCCCACATGGGAGAAGTGATTGAAGAAACTCAGCTAGTTTATCCCAGCAGCTGGCAGGCTCTGGGCGCCAGCTTCCAGTTCCAGAGGAGCTGTCCTGGGAGAGACAGACTAGAGGATGGAATGGTTGCATTTTGAAATAGCAGCGACATGGTCTGTTCCAGAGAGTGGCGTGGCAGAAGGCGGGGCTGCAGATCTGACGCTGCCATCTCCCGCCGGGGCCCCTGAGCTCACACACCTGCGAATCACAGGTGTTCTCCACGGACATGCTCTCGGCCCCGGCAGCCCTGCAGCCACATCTGCCTGGTTTACATCCTCACGCCCGTCACCTTTCTCTAGCTGCCGAAATGTGACGGGGGCGGCGGATAAAGAGCTCAGCTGCCTTTCCCGCTTCCTGCAGGCCCCAGGTTGCCCTGTAGTTCTCGAACACGTGGAGCAGCAGGTGCTGGCTGGTGAGGCTGCAGAGGGCAGTGTGTCCTGCTGGTTGTCCCGCCTAGGAGGCATGGGATTCGGGAGCGGAGAGGGTGTGGCAGAGCGCTGTGATCAAGCCTACCGGTCTCAGCATGCTGTCCCCACGTGGCCTTGCTGGGCTCTTGCTCTGTCCAGCCAGGCATCTGGTGACTGGGCCACCCTGAAGCCCCTGATTGAAGAAGGTGCCCTACGGAAGAAGATGTGTCTGAGCCCCACTGGCTCTGGGAAGCTGCCCGAGCAGAGGCTGAGACCCTCCACCTTGAACCTGGATATCTCTGCCTGCTTCAGCCTTGTTGACGAGGCAAGGCCTCAGAGCGGACGTCTCAACTCAGGCATTGCTGGCCAGGACCGCAGCCACCTGGAGCACAGGC
The DNA here is from genome assembly GCF_048565385.1 of Saimiri boliviensis. NCBI lineage: Eukaryota > Metazoa > Chordata > Mammalia > Primates > Cebidae > Saimiri > Saimiri boliviensis. Next base: position 1,396,913 of record NC_133450.1, read on the forward strand.
CCAGGGCTAGAAGGGCACTTGCAGGCAGCCCCTCCAGCCCTCCCTCCTATTCACATGGGGGAAACCGAGGCCTCAAGAGAGGAAGGCATTTGATAGAGGCCAGTCCAGGATTCTGTGTCCAAACAGGCGTTATACATCCCTGTTCTGTGCTCAGGGGTCTGCCACATAGGACCCTGAAACTCAGAGAGTCAACTAACATACACGGCGCCAAGCACCCCCGAGGACGCTAAAATCCCGCAGGAATCCAGCCATGATGTCCTGGCCCCTATTGCTTCACTGCCTCCTAGACACAGAAGATGATGGAGCCTCAGAGAACTGCAGAAACGTGCCTGAAGTTGGTGAGCGGCGGGGCCAGCCCTGAACCCCAGTTTCCTCCCTACAAGCTCACTGCCGTTTGCATCCCCCGCTTGTAACACCCACGTCTCTGCCGCCACCTTTCCCCAAGGCCTCCCAGGCATCTCCAGCAGAAGGCCAGCTTTCAGCGCTGCCCCTCCAGTGGTCCTCCGGTGCTGCCCCTTCCCGCAGGCCCTCCTTCCACCCAGGACTGCTGGCATTTGCACAGCTCTCTGTAGTGCCCAGAGCTTTCCCCAGTACCTGATGTCAGGTTGATTTCCCCATTGGAAACTCCAGCCCTAGTGGGGAGCACCTGCTTCTCTTGGGCAATTACCCTTGAGAGGCCAGAAGGCGTAGCTTGCACAAAGCGTTCCCGGCAAAATGTCAGACTGTTTCAAGCCAACAGAAACGGGCCCCGAGCCAGCTCAGCTGTGGCAGGGAGGGCCTGGGAATGAAGGCCTCCCAGACTGCAGCCTGGTGCTCTGCCTCCTTCTAAGCCTGATCCCACTTCTCAGCAGCTGCAAGGAAGAACGCCCCGCTCATTAGCCGCCCTGGGAGCCGCCGACCGAGAGCCTGGCTGCCTTTCCCCAGGTTGCCGTTACTCTAGGTGTGGGGTCCCTTGGCTTCCTCTTGTTAGGGCTCCCCACTTATGCAGACATCTATCTGTGCCTGCCCTAGAAGGCCCTGGCTGAGGACTCTTGGCCAGCAGAGGCGGGACTTTGTTCTCTTTTACTAAAGAGATTGGCTTTTTTTCCTTATCAAACTTCCTCCAGATCCCCAGGGACTCATATGCCCAGAGCAGAGGTGCTTTTTGCAAAGTCCTAGCTCAGCATAGAGGACACAGGACTTTGAGTCCAAAGACCTAAATTTAAGCCCTGGCTGTGCTGTTTGAACGGTGTGTGTGGCTGCCATGTACAGGTTGTATACCACCTGGCTATTCAAAGTGGGATCCAGAGACCAGGAGCATCCATATCACAGGGGAGCTTGTTAGAAATACAGACTCGTGGGCCGGGCGCGGTGGCTCAAGCCTGTCATCCCAGCACTTTGGGAGGCCGAGGCGAGTGGATCACGAGGTCAAGAGATCGAGACCATCCTGGTCAACATGGTGAAACCCCGTCTCTACTAAAAATACAAAAAACTTAGCTGGGCATGGTGGCAGGTGCCTGTAATCCTAGCTACTCAGGAGGCTGAGGCAGGAGAATTGCTTGAACCCAGGAGGCGGAGGTTGCGGTGAGCTGAGATCGTGCCATTGCACTCCAGCCTGGGCAATAAGAGCGAAACTCCGGTCTCAAAAAAAAAAAAAAAAAAGAAATACAGACTCGTGGCTGGGTGTGGTGGCTCACGCCTGTAATACCAACACTTTGGAAGACTGAGGCGGGCAGATCATGAGGTCAAGAGATTGAGACCATCCTGGCCAACATAGTGAAACCCCGTCTCTACTAAAAATACAAAAATTAGTTGGATGTGGTGGCATACACCTGGAATCCCAGCTACGCAGGAGGCTGAGGCAGAAGAATTGCTTGAACTCGGGAGGCGGAGGTTGCAGTGCGCTGAGATCGCGCCATTGTATTCCAGCCTGAGCGACAGAGTAAGACTTTGTCTCAAAAAAAAAAAAAAAAAAAAGAAAGAAAGAAAGAAAGAAAGGAAGAAAGAAAGAAAAGAAAAGAAATATAAACTCTTGGGCCCTATCCCAGAGCTCAGAGTGACTGAATCAAAATCTGTTTTAACAAGATCTTCCGGCGATTTAAACATCCAAGTTTGAGAATTGCTGATGTATTACGATCCGAGGTAGCACCACTGATCAGGGTGGGTGCAGCACCCCTAGAATCGTGTGACATGCTCTCTTGCTCAGGCAAATCACTTCTCTTTGGGTCTCATTTTCGGGGTCTCCCTGGGGGGGATATAATGCCTCTCCCCCAGGCGGCTGCACTGGTTACGTAAGGAATAAGCATCAGAGGGTGGCTTCTGTGGTGGGCGTTCAAGGTGGGTCAGCTAGGGTTGACAAGGCGACCTCTTTCAGGAGGTGAGCTTGGGAATTTTCACCACGCTAAGGGCTTATAGGAAAAACATGACCCTCGGGTTTTGGAGCTGGAAAGGATTTGAGGGAATCCTTTGATTGTGCAGATATTCAATTTTCAGTCAACAGTTTTACAGATGATGAAACTGAGGAAGGACAGGTGAAATAGCCAAATGGGTGGTTTTGCTCTCCGATTTTGCTCTCGGCGGCTGAGCTGGGACTGATGTCCAGGCCCGGTTCCCCCTCACTGCCCGCGTTCCCTATAAGCCCAGGCAGTCGCGTAAAGTTGTTCTTGCAACTTAGCTGTCTGTGCCTCGTCTTCGGCGCTTCAGGGGAATGAAGTGGAAGGAGTTTGGATAGAAGCTGCATCTTCCTTAAAATAGAATACCCGAGCAGGCGGGCAGGCAGCGCCTTTTCAGAATTAAATAGGGCAATGCTAGGAAAGATGAAACCACTCGGAAAGGAGCACATCAACATTGACTTCTTTGTTGTTCTTTTTTTATTATTGTTATTTGTTTTGCGACAGGGACTTACTCTGTTGCCTAGCCTGGATAGCCTGGAGTGCAATGGGATCCCAGCTCACTGCATCCTCAAAGTCCTGAGCTCAAACCATCCTCCTACCTCAACCTCTCAGGTAGCTGGGACTCCAGGTGCGTGCCACCGCACCTGGCGAGTTTTTAATTTTTTTTTCTTTTTTTTTTTTTTGAGACGGAGTTTCGCTCTTGTTACCCAGGCTGGAGTGCAATGGCGCGATCTCGGCTCACCGCAACCTCCGCCTCCTGGGTTCAGGCAATTCTCCTGCCTCAGCCTCCTGAGTAGCTGGGATTACAGGCACGCGCCACCATGCCCAGCTAATTTTTTGTATTTTTAGTAGAGACGGGGTTTCACCATGTTGACCAGGATGGTCTCGATCTCTTGACCTCGTGATCCACCCTCCTCGGCCTCCCAAAGTGCTGGGATTATAGGCGTGAGCCACCGCGCCCGGCCCTAAATTTTTTTTATTTTTGTAGACATGGGGTCTCACTATGTTGCCCATGCTGGGCTCAAACTCCTGTCCTAAGTGATCCTCTTGCCTTGGGCTCTCAAAGTGCTCGGATTACTGGCGTGAGCCACTGAACCCGGCCGTTAACACCTACTTCCTAAGCACTTACAATTTGCTAAGCATTGTGCTGGGCGCTGGGATACGAGATGAGCAGATAACATCTCTGTCCTCAGGTGGCTCCCGATCTGGACAGGACATGTGACAAGCACCAGAAACTCACCGTCATCTAAGGCCTTGGGAGGTAAGTCCATCAACTTTACATGTTAGCAGAGGGATTTGGAGAAGGATGAGATACCACTGAATGAAGGAGACAAGGAAGATTCTAGAAAATGCTGGATTGGCAAGGGCTAAAGAGAGGTGGGATTTAGATAGAAAGGAGTAGAGATCAGTGCCAAACTAGAAGTTTGCAAAGTGTGTTTAGGGGACAGGAGGCTGGCTTAGAGCAGGGCTTGGCAACTTTTTCTGTAGAAGGCCAGATAGCAAATATTTTAGGCTTGGTAGGTCATAAGTCTTCCGTTCCAATGACTCAACTCTGCCTTTGCAGCTAGAAAGCAGAGACAGATGATAAATAAATAAACCAGCATGACCGGATTCCGTACAACTTTATTTATACAAGCTGAAATTTGAATTTTCTGTAATTTTCATATGTCACCAAATTTCTTTTGATTTTTTTCAACTACTTAAAAATATAAAAAAAATTATTATTTCCTTACAGACTGTATTAAAACACGTAGGCAGGAGCAAGATGAACGCTGGGCCTGGAGAGGGAGGCCGGGGCCAGATCAGTCCAGGCGTTGAATACCTGGTTAAGGCATCTGGTGTTTTTCCAAGCCGAAGTCAGAGAGGTAGGAATGCGTGCTATTCAGATATCCCCAGATCTGGCCCGGCTTCTAAGGCCCCTTCTCTCTTAAACAGGGGCTCCCAAGACCCCGAGAAGGGGACCCTTCATTATCTTGCCTTTTAGTGAACGGAGAAAGACGGAGGGAGGAAGGGCTTGGGGGTAAACCTGGGAATCAGTTACCAGGCTTTCGAGTCCAAAATAGCTAAGGATGATTTAAGTGAGATGTCAAATAGCTTGTCAGGTATTTGAATCTAGAGCTGTGAGCTGAAGATGGTGGTCCTACTGTCGACGATGGGAATAGACACGTCCCTTCAGGAGGCAATGTAGAGAGAAGAGACTGCAACCCAGGCCAGAGCCCTGAGGTTCTCGTGATGAGGCCCAGGAGAGCCCGAGGGGCAGGAGAAAGCAGGAGACGTTCATGGCAGAAGCCGGGGAGTCACTTAACAAGGGAGGAAACTGGGCCCGGTGCTGCCGCAGCCTTGGGAGGATGGGACAAGAGAGTGTTCTGGTGACGTGGAGGTCCCTTGTGACCTGCCAGGAGCGACTTCATGGGGTGGTGGGTGTGGAAATCAGGGGGAGCGGAGGTGACGCAAACACGTCTTCAGAGACATTCTAACCTGCGCAAGACAGATGAAATGAAGCATTAGTCATACGGAAGGGTGCAGGATTGAACCAAGCTCAACAGGCTTCTGTCGAGTGCTTGTCCCAGGTACAGTGCCAGGCTTGGAAATATGAAGATGAGAAGAAACGGGCCTCGATGGCCACACGCCAACATGATCCGTATCAGAATAGACATACGTGACAAGTCGTGCTGGCAAGAGGGATGCTGGAGCCATGATTTCTGAGTTTGGGGATCAGGAAAAGCGTCACAGGGTGGGTGCTATCTGACCCGGGCTTGCAGAGCAGGAAGGTCAAGGTAAGAAAAGCCTTGCCAAGCAGTAGGAAAGAGGATCTCAAAAGGAAAGTTGAAACAGAAGAGGGAGGGGCCGGGCGCTGTGGCTCATGCCTGTAATCCCAGCACTTTGGGAGGCCGAGGCAGGTGGATCATGAGTCAAGACTTCAAGACCAGCCTGGCTGAGATGGCAAAACCCCGTCTCTACTAAAAATACAAATATTAGCTGGGCACAGTGGCAGGCACCTGTAATCCCAGCTTACTCGGGAGGCTGAGGCAGGAGAATCGCTTGAACTCAGGAGGTGGAGGTTGCAGTGAGCTGAGATTGCACCACTGCATTCTAGCCTGGGCAACAGAGCAAGACTCCATCTCAAAAAAAAGAACAAGGAGGATTTGTGTGGTCTTATGTGGCCCTAATGGGCCACACAGTAACAGGACATGCATTGGGAGACATATGCCATCCACCATGGGATAGGCCTTTGCGTCCTGTTGGATACTGAAGTTTATAAAAAGGGGGAAATATAAGGAATAGAAATAACGTTGATCCACCTCCTCTGTGCCAGGTACCGAGCTAGCCACCTACCTTAAATACTTTCGAACATGGGTTTTGCAGTATAAGGCAGACCTGAGTTCAAATTCTGGTTCTGCAAAGTGTAGTATCTACGTGGCCTTGGGTCCTTGAATCGAGCTAAGTCTTAAGTTTCATCTGTTAAATGCTAATAACACTTATTATATAGAATTTTTGTAAGGCTTAAAAGTAAAAGCAGCTACCACAACTATGATCTCATTTAAAATACAGTGACACAGCTGAGCGCGGTGGCTGACACTTGTAATTCCAGCTCTGGGATACACCAGCATTTAAAAGTCAGATAGAGGCCAGGTGCAGTGGCTCACACCTGTAATCCCGGCACTTTAGGAGGCTGAGGCGGGTGGATCACTTGAGGTCCGGAGTTCAAGACCAGCGTAGCCAACATGGTGAAACCCCATCTCTACTAAAAATAGAAAAATTAGCTGGGCGTGGTGGCATGTGCCTGTAGTCTCAGCTACTAGGGAGGCTGAGGCAGGAGAATGGCTTGAACTTGGGAGGCAGAGGTTGCGGTGAGCCGAGATCACACCATTGCACTCCAGTCTGCGTGACAGAGAGAGACTCTCTCAAAAAAAATTGGGTGATATTTGCAAGACTAACCTTGCGTTTTAGAAAGGTTGCTTTTGTAGTGGCGTGCAGGATAAACTGGCGGCCGGGAGTTAGGAGGGGAACGAATGAGACTGGGGATACTGAGGCCAGTTAAAAGGCCGTCACAGAACTGGTTAATAGTGAAGAGGGGGGGACAAAGCAATGGGCTATGAGGAGAGTCAGGGAGAGCTGAATGCTGCAGACCCCACAAAGGCCTGCCCTGGTGGTGGCGAGAAGGGCCGGCTGTTAGGGGGATTCCCGGGCTGAGCTGGGGGGGATTCTGTGAATGAGAGATGTGAGGCCTGGGAGCAGGGTGAAGAGCTGGGGAGAGGTGTGTAGAAGGACTCCAGGCTCTCCAGCTTCAGAGAGCAGTGGCATTAGCTGAGCTGACAGATACTGGAGAAAATATGGGTTTGGGGAGAAGTATATTTAATTTTAGACAAATCGAGTTGAGGATTCTGCAGGATGCCAGATGGAGAAGGCCTGAGGGAGCTGGAGAGATCAGGAACTCCAGCAAGGGAGACTCAGCTCTGAGCTGCTTCATGCAGGAGTGGAGGCCTGCTCTGAGGAGGAATGCCGAGGTCCAGATGATGTCAGAGCAATAAGGACCCTGGAAGGTCCCTAAATGTGAGGATTTTAGATCGGGTGGGAATCACGGAAGGCACAGTTCACACAGGACGGTAGAATTTATTAGAATGGCATGTCCTTCATTTATTTTGCTGGAGCCTCAGAGATTGAGAGCTAGAGGGGTCATCTGGTCTTTGCACCTTCTAGGGCCAGGTCCTGAGAATAAGTAAGTGGGGAGACAAGAAGGTCTCCCCAAGAGTAGAATGACAACCAATGAAGGTGGAAGGAATAATGGGCTTCTAAAAATCACCGCAGCACGGTGAAGATATTTCTGATCAGTGGACGTTATGGTCCTACCCAAATCCCAAGGTTTCAGTGGAGAGATGGAGATCGAAGCGGTTACGTGGCTTCCGAGCTGATGCCGGAGTGGCCCAGTTGGCGATAACAGGGCGGTGTTTCTGTAGAACCCAGGGGAATGTTTTTCCACTACGAGATTGTTGTATGCCTTCTGAGGTACACGGGGCACATGAAAAATCTCCATTTCATAGATGAGAAAAACGTCTCCAGGAGCTGAAGAGACCTGCTTCAGGCTGCACCAATGCTAACACGCGGCAGAACCGGCTGCGAACCCCAGAGTTCCCATGTCCCACTGCACGCAGAACTCCTTCGGCTACCTGAGTGACAGGAACCCTGGGAGGCAGGGCCAGAGGTGCCCGGGGACTGCAGCCCACCGGGGTGGGCATGGAGAAAGAGGAATATCACTTCAGGTTCTAGTTGCTAGTTTTGCAGAGTGTAAAATTACTGCACAAGTCCCAGAGAATAAACAGAGTTAACACCCCATTAAATACAATGGACTTTCAACGTGAGCTCCAGACGTGCCTGGATTGAAATTAGCTGCACAGGAGCCGGCCCATGAGTGAAACGTTATCACATGCACCGCCTTCATGCTTCCAAAGAGAAAAACCCGGCGCAGGGAGAAGAAAGCGCCGGCAGCAGCTCTGCGGGCTCGGGGCTGAGGATCTGGTAATGAAGTCTTTCTGGAAGGTAAGAAAGGGTTGTGTGCTGCGTGCTATTTTTAAACATGCTGGAGCAGCACATGTATCCCTGGCCCACGCGCTTTCTCCAGCAGACGAGGGGCCTGGGGGAATGCAGCCAGGAATTTAGATGCTATTTATTGTATTTCCTTTTATCAGTCAAATGATTTTCCTATTTCCCACATAGATAAAGATCTTCCACTTAACAGCTGCAGCTCGCTGACCTTGTCGGGGCTGCTGTGCAGACTGAAAATTGGTCCCAGGGAGAGAAGGGCATTGTTTTTAGGCGGTTGTTTTGCGAGTTGGGTGTTTCTTCTCCTAGCAGGGAAGAGATTGCTTTACAAAAAAATATTAAAAATCTTCCAGAAAACAAAAACGGATTGTTTTCTGCCTTTTTGCAGAAGTGAAGGGCTACCCAGGAAGTACAGTTCACCAGCCACCCCCCTCGTATTCCCCCAGTATCTCTACCCCACCTTTCGCCAACGCACACTCTCTCTCTCTCTCTCTCTCTCTCTCTCTCTCTCTCTATTAATATCTCTTTCTCCTGCAGCAAGTCTGACCCTGGCCCCGGACCCACTGCTGTGCTGCTGTCTTGGCAGGCAGCAGGGCAGAGGGGGTGGCAGCTCTGTCTAAGCTTGTAAGTTGAGCCAGTCTCTTGGCTGTGCCAGCTCTGAGGCCCTTGGAGATGCCAGTTTGCCTGAGTGGGAGCAGCTGCAGCTCACACTCGGCTGGAAGCCTTGGAGCCAGCCAGGCCTCCAGAAGCCGCATTCTCAGGCAAGGGTATGGCCCAAGGGCTGCTCATCAGCTGGAGGCCTCCTCTTGGGCAAGCTGCCCTCATTGTCTGGTCTTGCCTGGCAGGTACACAGGCCAGAGACAGTGCCACTGTTCCTCACCTTCTCGGGAACGGGACCAGCAGATGCTGTGAGAGCCTGGGGTTTTATTGTAAATCCTCTTCACTTCTGGCTCATTGAGAGCCACAAAACATAAAGGGAGCCAGCTACACGGAGGGAATCCAGCCCCTTGCAGGCTCGTCATTTGAACAGCAAGGAGCTGCAGACCCCTTCCACACCCGCGAGGGCCCGCTAGGCATTGCAGCAGAGCTGCCAGCTTTCAGGCACCCGGGGTGCTGTCCCACCGTTGCAGTGCTTCCCGGCCGGGACAGCAGAGGGCGCCGGCTCCCGTGCCAGCCCTGGGTCCCGGGCCGCCCTCCCACACATCTGGAAATGGGCTCTGTCACTCTTGCGAAATAGGGCCAGGGATCTGTCTGTGTCAGATGATTGGCACCGGAGTGAGCACGCATACGCATCAAGAATTCCACTTTCTCGTTAGCGCTGTTTCCCCCTCCAGAGCACTTGTGGAATGTGGGGAATGTGCCTTGCCAAGGCGGCCAGCACATCTGAGTCCTGGGCTTGGTCCGGCCTCGGCGGCGTGCTGGGCGGGACCACCTCTGGTCTGCAGCCTTCGCCCTCCCCTCCGACGACGTGGAGGGAAGGGGAGAAAGAAACCGGGAGGGCGGGACCCCCCCAGATCTTTTCCCCAGGGAAGAAAACTGAAAAGTGTTTGGTCCCGACCTTCCGGGCCTTCCTGAAGAAATAAGATATAATTCCAAGAAAGCATCTTCTTAAATTACGAGTGATTAGAAATACCAAAGCCACGTGCAAAGAATGGAGACGGGAAAGGAGAAGCCGGGTGGAGGAGGGCCGGGCTGAGGCCAAGCCAGGGGCCTGGTTGCTGTTCTGAGGCTGCTCCCTAGACTTCCGAAAGCTGCATGCATTTAAATGTCCACATTTTCTCGCAGAAGCCAGCAATCTGTACTTCTCTTGGCCAGACAACACATCAGTCTAATATGGTGTGGGAGAAATATGTTACGTTTTTTTATGAACAGAATGTTAACATCACCTAGAATCAATATTTATATCCAAGAACACAGTGAACCGGCTTGTTTTGTGCTGCATGGGTTTAAGACAGGGACATTTGGAGGGAGTGGGGAGACCCCCCCGCCTCCCACCCAGAAAGGCAGACCCAGGCAAGCAGGCTGAGGCTCGGGCCTCCCAGAGAGTTTCTGCCTGGGAGACCATGCTTGGCTCCCTTCCTCCCACACAGTCCTCTGTCTCCTGGGATTGCAAGAGGAAGCCAGAAGCAGCCAGTGGGGCAGGAATTTGTGGCGAGGTTCAGGACGTGAGGCAGTATCCTGCCTGCAGAAGAGCCACGTACCGTCCGTGAGGGCTTCGGTGGGGGAAGGAGGGTCAGGACACGCATCCAGCATTTCCTACTGCAGATCAAAGTAGGAGCGGACACAACTTTACACAAGTCCTTGGTTGAGGGGCTTCTTGAAAAACAAGGAATGGTGGGGGTATGACACTTTTCTTTCATGCTGCAATGAAAAATGGCCAGGCAACTGCCCTTATCTGAGGCAGCCATTGTGACAGAGATGGAAGCTGAGGCCTCCTGGCCTTAGAGTGCTGCACATTCTTCCAGAGGCTTGTGGGACACTCTATTAAACGCCTTAAGCTGGAATTCTCTTGCCTCAGCCTCCCGAGTAGCTGGGATTACAGGCATGTGCCACCACACCCAGCTAACTTTTGTATTTTTAGTAGAGGTGGAGTTTCGGCCACATTGGCCAGGCCTGTCTCGAACTCCTGACCTCAAGTGATCCACCTGGCTCAGCCTCCCAAAGTATTGGGATTACAGGCGTGAGCCACCGTTCCCGCCCACTTTACTGCCTTTTGAAGCTACTGGGCCTGCAGCCTGGAGACAGCTGCTGGCTCCTTACATGTGCAATCCTTACCTAATTAGAAAAATAAAAACAAACAAAAGTCTTTCCCCTTTCCCAGAAGATTTAAGGTTTGCTTGCAACAGAGCATCTAGAAATGTGAGGCTCCTCTTCACCTAAGCAGACTGAATTGGGGCCTCATTTTGCAGAGCAGGCAGCCCACTTCACTTTCAGATTCGATGCTGAAAGTTAACCACTTTCAACCATAGCACTCGTCTCTCATTACGTGCCTGGAGCTCATTATGATATATCTTGCAGAAAAGTCTTTGCTGCTTTAATAGGCATGATCTTTAGAACAGACCCTTTGGCTTATGTGTAAGATCAAGGCATGATTAATCTTGGCCTCATTTAGCTGTGAGTCACCAGTGTTCAGGCTAGAGTGAGACCTCGCTTTGCATGATCACAATTTACAATTTTCTATAATCCGTATCTTTTCTCTATTTGTTAGCCTGTTTTGTTGCTGTAATTTCATTTGGTCTGTCCTATTGTTTTCATCGAGTTCTAAGAAACAACCAGTAAATATCCCAATCACATTTGCCATAAAATCAGCCAAGATAAACACATCATTTCATTGTAAGCCACTATGCGTAGCATCATCCCCTTTACGGTTGCAAAGCTCCTCCTGCAGACCCTTGTAAGTTTAAATATTCTGAACATCTTTAGAGATACTGCCTGATTTAAGCCAATGGAAAAGTCTCACTTGGGTCCAGATGTTGTTCTGATATCAAGGGCAGGATGAAAGAATAGTGAATTAGCAGTAAGGGCTGGGTATAGTGACTCACGCCTGTAATTCCAACACTTTGGGAAGTTGAGGTAGGTAGATTGCTCGAGCCCGGGAGTTCGATACCATCCTGAGCAACATTAGTGAGACCCCATCTCTCTAAAACGTGGAAAAATTAGCAGGGTAGTGCGCTCTGTAGTCCTAACTGCTTGGGAGACTGAGGTGGGAGGATCCCTTGAGCCCAGGAGTTCAAGGCTGTAGTGAGCAATGATCGCACCACTGCACACCAGTCTGGGCAACAAGATGACACCCTGTCTCAACACCAAAAAAAAGTTAGCGATAGGGCAAAGAATAAAACTGAAATCTTTAGCCGGGTGGGCAGCAGTGGGTGGGGTTTGACTGTCTGCCTGCAGAGCAGTGCCAGGATCTGGGAGAAAAGTGCTAATTAAAAAAAGCCTCATTGGAAGTCTTTGGTAAATGTCATTCCAAGTCCAGGCCCACCGTTTAAGCTCTAGAGCTGTCACTATAAATGCTTACTTAACACCTACCTCTGATGACTTAACACTTGCATCTCAAATGAGCATTCCCACAAGCCTCTCTGACCCAGTCTGCTCCTCTTCTAGTCGTTCCATCTCCGTAACTGGCGCCTGCACCGCACCGTCCGCGTGAAGCCCGAGATCCCTGGAAATGTTCTCCCCCTCCCGCCTCCCTCTCACCCGTCACTCATCTTGTTCCTTCTACCACCAAGACGGTTGATTCCATCCTCTTCCCCACGTCATTCTTCACTGCTACAGCCTTAGTGCATGATGCCACCGCTTCCGGAGGGATTAGAGCCATGGCCACAATTTAGCTCGCTATTTCAGTGCTTCCCAGAGCAGTCAGAATCATTTTTTTAAAACCGCAAACTAGATGGTATCACTTCCCTTTCTGAACCGTTCAGCGATGTCCCCCTGCACTGAGGAGAATAGCCCAGATCCTTGGGCTGGGTGATAAGACCACACGTGGCCTCCTCCTGTCTAGCTCTTGCCGTTCCTCCCCTATATTTCCCTGCTCCAGCTCCCTGGTGTTCTTTCAGCTCCTCTAAAGCACCAACGAAAGCTGCCTTTTGTGCTCTTTTCCTGACTCGCCCTAAGTCCTGCTGGTTTTTCATCGTAAGTGTCACTTCCTTGACCCCATCATCTGCAAAAACAGTTGCCCACTATGCTGCCACATGCCACTACTCTTTTCCTGCATTTGATACCACAAGGCAGCCACATCACATCTACTTAACGTTTGTTAAATCATGTTTCTTCCACTAGATATGAGGATCCATGAAAGCAAGAATCATCTGTCTGGCTGGATTTCTGCTGCCTGCTCTGGAGGGTAATGCATGTGAGTTGAACCAAGTGACGAAAGTAGACGACGCATGGAGAGCTGCCTACAGGGTGCTTACACTGTACTCCTGGTGAACCCGCCCACCAGACCACAGTTACCCAGAATTCCTCCTTGAAGAATTCCTCACTGAGGCTTGGGGGAAACCAAGTCAAACTCCCAAACGTCTCTCATCTCCTCCTTTGCTCCGCCCCCTCTGGATATTCTTCTTTTTTTTTTCCTTCCTTTGAGACAGAGTCTTGCTTTGTCACCCAAGCTGGAGTGTCATGGTGTAAACACGGCTCACTGCAGCTTCGACCTCCTGGACTCTAGTGATCCTCCCACCTCAGGCTCCCAAGTAGCTGGGAGCATTATCATGCCTGGCTAATATATATGTTTTTTGAGATGGAGTCTTGCACTGTTGCCCAGGCTGGAGTGCAGTGGCATTATCTCAGCTCGCTGCAACCTCCACCTCCCAGGTTCAAGCGATGCTCCTGCCTCAGCTTTCTGGGTAACTGGGACTATAGGTGCATGCCACCACGCTTTGTTTTTTTTTTGTTTTTTTTTTTGTTTTGTTTTTAATTAAAAAAAATTCTTTTATAGAGATGAGGTCTCACCATGTTTCCCAGGCTGGTCTTGAACTTGTGAGCTCATGCAATCCTCCTCCCTTTGCCTCCCAAAGTGTTGGGATTATAGTTGTGAGCCACTGAACCCAGCCCCTGACTGCATGCTCGTCTTACCTTCCTTCCTGGCTATTTTAAAAGTTTCCTAACCAGTCTATCTGTGTACTGCCTTGGATTCAGTATTTATGCTAAGGACCAAAATAATGAATGGGGGAGAATTACATTTTGATTTTCACAAATCTCCCATTGAAAATTTGCATTTCTTTTGATTAAAAACATTGGCACGGCCGGGCGCGGTGGCTCAAGCTTGTAATCCCAGCACTTTGGGAGGCTGAGGCGGGTGGATCACGAGGTCAAGAGATCGAGACCATCCTGGTCAACATGGTGAAACTCCGTCTCTACTAAAAATACAAAAAATTAGCTGGGCATGGTGGCACGTGCCTGTAATCCCAGCTACTTAGGAGGCTGAGGCAGGAGAATTGCCTGAACCCAGGAGGCGGAGGTTGCGGTGAGCCGAGATCGCGCGCCATTGCACTCCAGCCTGGGTAACAAGAGCGAAACTCCGTCTCAAAAAAAAAAAAAAAAAAAAAAAAAAAAAACATTGGCACAAGTCCCAGTAATACTGGCAGGACCTGTGACTGCCACCAACAAGATCACAGATATTTTCATACTATATTATAGCCACTGCAGATGTTGAAATATTATTAATAGTCACTATTACTTTAAAATTATGGTCATTATTAGAGCTAGATCATGTTATTTAATGCTTTATCAAGAACCACAGATATTTCAACACATTGTTAATATTTTGATAGGTATATTTTAATATAGTGGATTTCCTTTGTAACTTTATTTGTATTTTATTCACTTAAAAACATTCCTAAAAGGTCTTATGTTTAAGTCTTTAATCCATCTGGAGGCAAAACCATTCAGGACATAGGCACAGGCAAGGACTTCATGACTAAAACACCAAAAGCATTGGCAACAAAAGCCAAAATAGACAAATGGGATCTAATTAAACTCCACAGCTTCTGCACAGCAAAGGAAACAATCATTAGAGTGAATCAGCAACCAACAGAATGGGAAAAAATGTTTGCAATCTACCCATCTGACAAAGGGCTAATATCCAGAATCTACAAAGAACTAAAACAGATTTACAGGAAAACGACAAACCCATTCAAAAGTGGGCGAAAGATACGAACACTTTCAAAAGAAGACATATATGATCATCATTGGTCATTAGAGAAATGCAAATCAAAACTACATTGAGATACCATCTCACGCCAGTCAGAATGGCGATCATTAAAAAATCTGGACAACAGATGCCGGAGAAGATGTGGAGAAATAGGAACACTTTCACACTGTTGGTGGGAGTGTAAATTAGTTCAACCATTGTGGAAGAGAGAGTGGCGATTCCTCAAGGACCTAGAAATAGAAATTCCATTTGACCCAGCAATCCTCTTACTGGGTATATACCCAAAGGATTATAAATCATTTTATTATAAAGACACATGCACACGTGTGTTCATTGTGGCACTGTTCACAATAGCAAAGACCTGGAACCAACCCAAATGTCCATCAGTGATAGACTAGACAAGGAAAATGTGGCACATATACACCATGGAATACTATGCAGCCATAAAAACGATGAGTTCGTGTCCTTTATAGGGACATGGAATCTGGAAACCATCATTCTCAGCAAACTGACGCAAGAACAGAAAATCAAACACCACATGTTCTCACTCATAAGTGTGTGTTGAACAATGAGAACACATGGACACAGGGAGGGGAGCATCGCACACTGGGGTCTGTTGTGGGGACTAGGGGAGGGACAGTGGGGGTAGGGAGTTGGGGAGGGATAACATGGGTAGAAATGCCAGATATAGGTGACAGGGGGATGGAGGAAACCACATTGCCACGTATGTACCTATGCAACAATCCTGCGTGATCTGCACATGTACCCCAGAACCCAAAGTACTCCATATATATATTCCTAGAAGGGTCCACAGAATTTACCAGATTGCTAAAGCAGCTCACGGCAGAAGAATGGTCGAGAGTCTGTGGGTAGTTTTTACTTTCTCATGTGACTGCCTTGCAAAAACAGCCTTGATGCCTTCCCTCTGCCTTGCAAAAACAAAAGCTAAAACCCTTGGCATGACATTCAAGGCCCATCTACAATCCATTTTCAGAACACTTCACTATCCTTTTTTGTCAATGCCCTAGACATAACCTGTGTTCCGGTCACGCTGAATTACTTGAGTACACCAAAACTGTCCTTCTATCTCTAGGTCTATTTCCAGCGTATCTTAAGGAACTACTCTTTTTCTAAGGCCCAGCTCAAAATGTTATCCTGGTAAACCTCTCTTTTGCCTTCCCCGAAGCAAAACCACTGAATCTTTCCTTTGTATTTTCCAGAATCCTGTGCTCACAGCTGTTGGATCATTTGTCAGATCCTGCTGCAGTAAGCTTCTGTATCCATTTTTTGTTATACTGTGAGCTTCCGGTGGAGACTTCCTCAAGTTTACGCCCAAAACACATAGTAAGTACTTGGAAATGCTTGAATAAATATTTCTAAAATATTCATTCTTCTGAGGGATGAATAAAATCCATAATTACTATAGTAGTTTGTGCTTTAAACCGAGAAATTCTTTTGATAAATAGAACCTAAGTCTATTTCAAAAATCTACCAGCCCCAAGAAAAATAGAAGGTTGTTATGTTACATTCCACTGCCTGGACCCAGCTGCCTTTAGTTGACTTCTATCCTTGAAGATAGCAAAAGAACCCCTCGCAGGAACCCGTTTGCTGGGTCTTTAAACCTCCTGACTGTATCAGCGATGTCTTCTCACATTACCCTTCTCTGAGTGGTGCCCAATGTATTTTTTTTTTTTTTTTTTTGAGACAGAGTTTCACTCCTGTTACCCAGGCTGGAGTGCAATGGCGCATCTCGGCTCACCGCAACCTCCGCCTCCTGGGTTCAGGCAATTCTCCTGCCTCAGCCTCCCGAGCAGCTGGGATCACAGGCACACGCCACCATGCCCAGCTAATTTTTTGTATTTCTAGTAGAGACGGGGTTTCTCCATGTTGACCAGGATGGTCTCGATCTCTCGACCTCGTGATCCACCTGCCTCGGCCTCCCAAAGTGCTGGGATGACAGGCGGGAGCCCCTGCGCCCGGCCCCAGATGTGTTTTTGACCAGTCTCCTTTAAGCAGACACTTCCCATTTCTTGCCCTAGGATTTTCTAATGGTCAGGTTATGGTATGATTTTTATATCCCAGAACATTCAGCTGCTTGATGTCAATCTTAAACAAATGCAGATGCAAGGTTTTAAAAATTCTTTTCCTAAGGTGCTTGAAGATTTAAAAAGGAGACCATTCCTTAATTTCACAGTTCAATGCACAGCTTGAGTAACTGGATCTACAGGTGTGCACATGCGCTGAGGATACATGAATGTCAGCAAACACTGACCTGAACTTAGAATCTCAAGGAACCACACACTTTTAAGAACGGAAAGGAATTTTTTTTTGAGACGGAGTTTCGCTCTTGTTACCCAGGCTGGAGTGCAATGGCGCGATCTCGGCTCACCGCAACCTCCGCCTCCTGGGTTCAGGCAATTCTCCTGCCTCAGCCTCCTGAGTAGCTGGGATTACAGGCACGCGCCACCATGCCCAGCTAATTTTTGTATTTTTAGTAGAGACGGGGTTTCACCATGTTGACCAGGATGGTCTCGATCTCTTGACCTCGTGATCCACCCGCCTCGGCCTCCCAAAGTGCTGGGATTACAGGCGCGAGCCACCACGCCCGGCTGGAACTTTTTGACTAATAGCAGAGAGATGTGTCTTGCCCAGGGGCTCACCTGTTGTTGGGATTTCAAGTTTAGCCAGTCTAAAACAGAATCCCTGATTTTTCTTCCCTGATGTTTCATACTTAAGTTGGCAATCTCAGGCCGTGGCACCTCTGTCTGCTACCCAGTTTCCCAAGCCAAAAAAACGGAGTCATCTTCCTTTTCCTTTGATGGAGATGGGGTTCCACCACGTTGCCCAAGTTGGTCTCGAACTCCTGGGCTCAAGCAATCCACCCGCGTTGGCCTCGCAAAGTGCTGGGATTACAGATGTCAAGCACTGTGCCAGGAAAAACGGAGTCATTCCTGATTCTTTTTCTTTCGTTCTCCACATCCCATTCCTCAGCAATTCCTGTCCGTTATACTCCCAAACTATATCCTGAATTAATCTGTCCTTCCCCACCCACTCTAGGCTAAGCCACTGTCATTTCTCACTTGGGCTCCTGTGCCAGTCTTCTCACTAGTCTGATACTCCTCTTGTCTCCCCTGCAATTCCCTACATGGCAGCCACAGTGACACTTTATTTTATTTTTGAGACAGAGTCTTGCTCTGTCACCCAGGCTGGAGTGCAGTGGTACAATCTTGGCTCACTGCAACCCCCACCTCCTGGGTTCAAGGGATTCTCATGCCTCAGCCTCCTGAGCAGCTTAGATTACAGATGTGCACCACCATGTCCAGCTAGTTTCTCTTTTTTGTATTTTTAGTAGACAAATACAAACATGGTTTTACCACGTTGGCCAGGCCTGTCTCCAACTCCTGGCCTCAAGTGATCTGCTCGCCCCCACCTCCCAGAGTGCCGGGACTACAGGCGTGAGTCATTGTACCTGGCCCAGAGTGACCCTTTAAAAACAGAAATCAGGGTCGGGCGCGGTGGCTCACGCCTGTAATCCCAGCACTTTGGGAGGCCGAGGCGGGTGGATCACCAGGTCAAGAGATCGAGACCATCCCGGTCAATATGGTGAAACCCCGTCTCTACTAAAAATACAAAAACTAGCTGGGCATGGTGGCGCGTGCCTGTAATCCCAGCTACTCAGGAGGCTGAGGCAGGAGAATTGCCTGAACCCAGGAGGCGGAGGTTGCGGTGAGCCGAGATCGCGCCATTGCACTCCAGCCTGGGGTAACAAGAGCGAAACTCCGTCTCAAAAAAAAAAAAAAAAAAAAAATAGGGGAAAAAGGCTGGGTGTGGCGGCTCATACCTGTAATCCCAGCACTTTGGGAGGCCGAGGCGGGTGGATCACGAGGTCAAGAGATCGAGACCATCCTGGTCAACATGGTGAAACCCCGTCTCTACTAAAAATACAACAAATTAGCTGGGCATGGTGGCACGTGCCTGTAATCCCAGCTACTCAGGAGGCTGAGGCAGGAGAATTGCCTGAACCCAGGAGGCGGAGGTTGCGGTGAGCCGAGATCGCGCCATTGCACTCCAGCCTGGGTAACAAGAGCGAAACTCCGTCTCAAAAAAAATAAATAAATAAAATAAATAAAAACAAAATAAAACAGAAATCAGATCTTGTCACTCAGTTGTGTAGAACTCTCTTCACATTACACTTAGGAAGAACTACAAACTCTTTACGGAACTTCCGAGGATCTACATTATCTTGCATTGCGTGCCTTGCAACTCCAAAGCCTCTCATTTACTCTGCTCCAGCCTCACCAGCTTTTTTTCCTGTGCCTTGAAATTCCAGAGCTCATTCCTGCCTCAGGACTTCAGCCTTTCTATACCCTCAGTCATTCATCGGGCTGGCTCCTTCGGATCAATCTGGTCTTTCTTCAGAAGATACTTTTTCAGAAAGTCCTTTTCTCTGCCCTAGCTTATATCATTTCCTCTTATCTAGGTAATTAGCTGAGACGAGTTTGTTAGGTTACTTGCTTATAGTCTCTTCTTCCCCATCAGTGTATAAGCTCTGTGGGGGCTAGGACCCAGGACAATTCCTAAGACAAGAAAGATATTCAACAAACATTGTGGAATAGGCCTAAGGCAAGTTCTCAGACCCACCGTACTATGCTACGGCTCTGAACTCATGCCACTCCCATCAGTTATCTCTAAGAGAATATGGGTATAGCGGATTGTAGAGTCACAGCTGTCTGGGTATTCAGCATTTCTCTGCCTGTTCCCTGTTCTGTGACTGCACCAATCACTTCTCCTATCTGTGTCTTAATTTACTTACTGTAGAAACGAGTATAGTAGTCCGACTCTATAAAGTTGTGGGAGGAAGTCCATAATTTATATAAAAAGCACAGCAGAGTGGCCTCTAGTGTGTGTCTAATTGCGATTTCTCTTTTCCCTTGAGTCTTCCACAAATTATAACAGTTTATATTTCAGTGTCTTCTACTCTATGACAGGCAGTATTCTCAGTGTTTTACATGGATTGACTAATTTAATCTACATAAAAACTCTACAGGACAGAAATGATAAATATCACTGTGTTACAGATGAGAAAACTTAACATAGTGGCTTATGCGACTCGCCTAAGGTCATACTGGAGGAAAGCAGCGGAGTCCAGACCTGAACCCAGCAGTACCGTCCAATTTCAGAGGTAGTAAAACAGTCATGACCATTTTTACTGTGATCCCACGGTAAGATACACATTTTACATCAGACGTATGTGTAGACATATGACTGTATCTAAAGTATAAATATGTTTCACAAAATAATATGCTTACTACCTGTGGGCATTCTGATAGTTTCTCTTCATTTTAGTTTTTTAAAATGTTCGACCAACTTACTGATGGAATGATCTATTAATGAGTCAAAACTGCACTTTGAAAAACTGCTTGTCTAAATTACAATTTATCCAACTGTTCTGACCTTTCAGCTACCTCAACCTCTACCAGAAAAACTGATAGCTATCAGTTCAGATTTTCATATTTCATTTATATTCCAGATGAAGTCCTTTTTAATTATTAAGATACTGATCACCCACCCTGACTCAGACCTACTCCCCATTGCAAATTCTTTTGCATTTATGGAAAAATATCTCATCAGGTAATATTCAAGTAATTCTTTCACTTTCCAAAAATTATTTGCCTTTATTAAAACTATTAATACAAGCTGCCCTATGTTAGAACTATTTATATACATGTCTGTCTTTCCCTCTAGTCCAGGCGGCCCCAAACTTTTTACACAGGGGGCCAGTTCACTGTCCCTCAGACCGTTGGAGGGTCGTCACATACTGTGCTCCTCTCACTGACCACCAATCAAAGAGGTGCCCCTTCCTGAAGTGCGGCGGGGGGCCGGATAAATGGCCTCGGGGGGCCGCATGCGGCCCGCGGGCCGTAGTTTGGGGACGCCTGCTCTTGACGATCAGAAACTATGGAGGGCAGAAACCATGTTTTATAAACGCCTTTGTAGTCCCAGATAAAGGGTGAATTAAAGTGAAATGAAACGAAGTTGGTATAAAAAACCCTGGCTCTTAACTGCTGCATGGGGTGTGTGTAAGAGAGATTCAGAGAAGAGATTATACTGAATCGTACATACTCCCACTGATCTGGTATTGCAGGTGGTTTATAAAAATCCTTCTATCTGGAAAATCTGCACTGGCCATGCGCTTAATTTCCTATCTTCCTGTGGCTCCTCCTTTTGCATTTCACTAAGCTAAGACAATTTACATTTCTGGCAAGTTTCTCTCTGTAGACACATAGTCCTATGAACACTAAACTGAAAAGGTTTCTGGATGAGCAGATGTACATTAACATTTTCACCTAGTCTGACTCTCAGTCCTGATCTCTTTAATGAGCTGGCAAACCAGCTACTGTTTATATCCGTAGATATTGAAGTATATATCTGAGTGCATGCTATGTATCAAAGGTAAATAAATAAAACAAAGAAAAAGCCCCTGACTTGGAACTCTCCGACGCAAGGCAGGAAATTCTTTCAGAGGGCAGGAAGTAGCTAGCAGCTCTCCCCCTACGCAATACTTCAATTTCCCCACCCTTAGGGAAAGCTTATCCTGGTGGTGTTTCAATTCAGCAGATGCTGAGCAGTTGGAGAAAGGGAACAACCAACCAGGGGAAGTATTAGCACCTGCTCATGTTGACTTCTACTAAGTAAGACTGGCCACCAGCTGTTGCAGGGTAGGAGAAGAGCTAGACGGGAACAGGAGACGCCAACTCAGAGGGAAGCTAGTTTTTGGCTTTCTGGCTCTCCAAGGGAAACAAAAGTGTTGAGGAAGTACGTGGTCATTCTCAAATGGCCAAAAGGCAAAGGCAAGATACTGCACTCCACTCTCCAACATGGCGGGGGGGCTTGGAGTGCAAACAGGAAGTCACGCATCGTTATGAAATTAATGTTAATTGCCTACTCTACATCCATTTTCTCCCTTTTCCTTACTAAAACCTGTATATTGTTGGGCACAGTAACAGCCACGCAAGAATGACATTTCTTGGCCTCCTTTACAGCTAGCTATAGTCCCATGACAGTTCTGGCCAAATTAAGGGAAAGTGTTGGGTATGATTTCCTGGAAGACTCTTTAGAAGGCCCTGACTCAGCTAGGTTTGCTCATTTTGTCCTTGCTCTCTTCCTCAGGCTGCCAGGAATTTCAAGTAACGGCTGATGGTCAAGTGGCTATTCTGGACCACGGGGTGACCTTGAGAAAGGGCACGTTGTGGTACAGGCAGGAGCCTCCATACTAGCCTTGAACTGCCTAGCTTTGGCACAGTTTTCTATGAGAAAGACACACTTAGTTAAGCTGCTGCTAGTTCTGTTGAATGTAGTCAAACCCCGTCCTAACTGAGATACCCTGATAATTACTGGCAGTCACATAACAGATGCTTCCTATCTTCCTGTCCTCCAAAGCGAGGTGGATTCTGTGACCTAACTCTATCCTTCTTACAACAGTACAGGAGAGCTGAGGCATGTGTTATGTGAGAAGAGGAAACTGGAGTTGGAACAAATCAAGACTTGCCCAATGCCACACACTGGCTGCTTGGAGATCGGCAGGCTCTGGAAGCCAGGTTGCCTCACCCCTAGGATTTTTAAAAGCATAGTAGAAATAGGTGACAAATTTCCTTTAAAAAGATTTCGATTGGTTATTTTTAAAAAGCAAGCATTTAAACACATCTCCTTTCTTCTATCAAATGATCTATAAAGGGGACATCAGAGTCACCGACTAAACATCTTTTTAAGTTGTCTCCAGAATACTACTGCTATATTAAAATGAATTGGAATTCACTGTATTGTTACAGCATACATTAAAGGAGCTGACTTCTCAAATAGGTAAAGATACATTTTGAAGTAGCAATTAGTAAAATAAATGTGTTACTGTTTTAAAAGCATAACAGAGATGATGATTAATGTAGAGCTGACAAAGTCTTGAAGAGGAAAAAACAAAGGTAGGACTTTTTTTTTTTTTTTTTTTTTTGAGATGGAGTCTTGCTCTGCCACTAGGCTGGAGTGCAGTGGCACGATCTCGGCTCACTGCAACCTCCGCCTCCCGGGTTCAAGTGATTCTCCTGCCTCAGCCTCCCGAGTCACTGGGACTACAGGTGTGCACCACTATGCCCAGCTAATTTTTGTATTTTTAGTAGAGATGGGGTTTCACCATGTTTGCCAGGATGGTCTCGATCTCTTGACCTCCTGATCTGCCCACCTTGGCTTCCCAAAGTGCTGGAATTATAGGTGTGAGCCACCATGCCTGGCTAGAGGTAGGATTTTTTTTTTTTTTTTTTTTTTTTTTTAACAATGAAAGTAAGATTGAATCAGGCGAATTCAACATAGAAAAGTTTTAATGAGACAAATGTCAAACAAGCATATCAACTTCTTAAAAAACAAAGAAAATGTGAAAGTTTAATTACAAAAACACTTATACAGAAAACTTGGCATTTTACCAGTTCCAAACACATGTATACAAGTTTTTTCTAGAATTAGTCAGAAATAAAGTACCTTGTCTTCCCTTCCTCAGCTGCTCCTTGTATTTTAATAAAAAAAGAAAGAAATCTGTAACACTGAATAGGAAACAGCTTATTTTTTGAGAACATAAAAGTATAGTAATATGTACAAGTGAACTGGGAAACATGAGTTAGGTATTGTGCTAGCCTGTAACATCATTTACTGCCTTCCTCGCGGAGCACAGAGGAGGCAGGAGGTGGCACAGACCTGCTCTATAGACGCTGACAGCTTTGTCGCATCTGCACCCTAGCGTCATCCTAGGGTCAGGTGGGTAGTTACTGGGAAGGAGAGCATTTCAAAGGCAAGCTGCTTATTTTGTGAAAATGATTTCATACTGTAGGCTCTCTTGTATTTCGGAATATGCAAACGTTTCTAGTTACTGTCAAGTGTCCCGTCTAGAGCCAGAAGAATGGCGATCCTGGACCGCATTACAGCCTTTTCTGGCCACAAAAGCAGTGCTAACAACGCTGCACAAAACTGAACACAAATGAGAAACACAAATATGAGGAGGAAGAAAGAGGACAGAAAGCATCTGGCAGAAAGAAGACACAGAGCTCCACAGTGGACCCCGGATGTCGTCCTGCCACGGACAGCGAGTTCCGGCTTGGACTTAGCAGACGAGGAGTCTAAGAGAAGTGGCAGAAATAGCAGATGATGGCAGGGAAATAGGAAAATACAGAAGAGCAGGAGAGCTGGCTAGGTTGGTAACAACAGGTAATAATGGATTCTTATTCTAAATAATTGCAAAGTGATGGTATGTGGGTTTCAGCACATGGAAATCTGATGTATGTTCACATAAGGTATTTTAAAAACAGATTGTTGTTGTTGTTGTTTTCCTTTGGACTAATAAAGAAAACAGGCAAGGAGATGCTGAGAAGCCAGGACGGTACAGCAACATGACAAGGGGTTCTGCTTATACCCTGACTTACAGGCATATTGTGAGAGGGGCCACACCTCTATCCACCTGCCTGCAGTGCTGTGGTGCCCGGACAATGGGCTCTGCTTTGGTTCCAGAGATCTCAGCTGTAACCTTTAGCCTTGTGCTCTAGAGTGTCAAAAAAACAGACAAAGAAACAACCAAAAAAACAAAAAACCGTGAGGTAAGAATCAGAAGCCCTCTTTCCTTTTGCTGTTAAAGGAACCAGAAACTGCTAGGCATGCTTGAGCCCAAGAGTTGGAGGCTGTAATGTGCTATGATAGCATATGTGAATAGCCACTGCACTCCAGCCTGGGCAACCCAGCGAGACCTTATCTCAAAACAAAACAAACAGAAATGAACCAGAAAGTCCTCTTTGCTAAAGCTATTAAAGATACAAATCACTAAGGAGGAGAAGGAAAGGAAGCCTGTCTTCTTCACGTGGATTCAGCAGTTAATGGGTACAGAAGGAAGACAAAGGGCCTAAGAATTCTTCCGAGCCTTTTCTGTGAGCTCGAGACTATTTTGAATGATTATTTCCACCTATGTAGATCCATGAGTCATTATTCCAAAAGGAGACAGGGATCCCCTCAGTTTTCACTTGCAATAAACTTTGGGCTTTGTACTCTCTCCCTTTCTCCTCTGTTTACAAGTGACCTTTTCCTCAGCAAAAATGCTCCACAAGACACTGCCAACAGACGGGAGCAGAAGAGCCTTGCTGGGGCTGGGACTCCATGTCTGTGCAGGAGCAATGCTTAGAAAACAGCAGGCAGTACCAGCGAGGAAGGAAAGAGCATTCTCCTTTAGGGCAGCAATCACAAAGCCACACTGAGGGCTGGCACCCACTGAGCACCGTGTGGGGTAGGAAACACAGCCTTGCTCCACAGGGCACTGTCAACAAGAAGCTCCTTTCTTTGGAGTCACAGCAGGGCAACGATGGGAGAAGACTGGGCCTGTCCAATGCAAGAAACTGTCCCAGAACCTTGCTGAGCAACAAAGTCCATAGGTCAGAAAATGGAGATGTATAAATTGGTGGGGGCCAAGAAAGCAAAAAGTGACCCCCAGGGGCATTTAAAAAAGTGACAGCTAGGTAACAAAACTGGAGCTCCACTGATAAAAGGGTCTGAGCAAAATTGCAACAATGAGAAGTCTTCCTTTCTCCAGCAGCGGATGTCAGTGTCAGGGTCACCTCGTAAGCTGAAGATATGCAGATCCGCTCCAAGAGAGATGGAGATGATAGGGAGACGGGGGAGAGTGGCTGGATACTTTCAAAGCTTCCTGTACGGACAATTCCACAGGAAGCTCATATACACGTTGCTGCTCCCTCATATGGCTTCCTGGGGTGACGGCCTTTCACTCACTGATAATTCTTTCACAGGCAAAGGGATCTGCACGCTTTCTCTGCCCCAACTCAGTTCAAATTCCCATGGATGGCTTCTCATTCCTCACAAGTAAAAACACTTATGGAGCATCTTGGAGCTCTAAGAACCTGCAGAATCAGGGAAACAAAAGAAAACAAACAAAGAGAATAACACCAAGAAAGTTTAAGTATCAATCAGAAGGGGCTAGCGCTATGGATTTTAAAAATGCGTTGGTTTCATAAGGGTTAAGGTGAGTGCAGGGTGTATGTAAACTAAGTAACTCATAAAGCTGCAAGCAGGCAACCTCACTGAGATGTTTCACCTAACATTTCAATGAGAAACACGGCCCTGCTCCAGTTCAGCAGCAATGGGCGGTGGGAAAATCAACAGCTCAACACGGAAAAGCAGCTATCAGGGACAAATCTGAGGAGGGAAGATGAGTAGCCTACTTTAGTCCGAAGAATGTATCGTCGATCAAAACCAATGTTCTTCAAGTGTTAACCTAAGGATATCTCAATGTATAGAGACATACTATGTACATAGAATCAAGAACATTTCTCCTATGAATAAAAATGCAGTCACATAAGAAAGATTTTTTTCCCCAAACTCAAAAAGCCAAATTCTATCATTGAAGTCAGGCAACATATGCATTTTTGTAGTTTAGCGAAGGTAGTCACCTTTCAATTTAAAATCACCTCCATGACTTCCTCCTGGCTCTACCTGTCTCTAGGCACTACTCAGCCACAAGAAATGTGACAGACAGGGTAATTCTTCCATTTTATATTTATCAAAATAATTTTAAAATGGGCTAAAATTCTGTAACATTATAATTACTAGATTGTAATTTTTTTCTATTAACTTCCTATGTATCTTAACGCTCAAGTTCAGGACGTTGCAGTGCTTTGCCCTTCTGCCAGCCACCTCTTCCTTAGAGCAGTGTTTCAGAAACCCAGTGAGTGAGAGTTTAGATCTCTGTGGTTCTAGTCTTGGATTCTGTACTCATGTACGTGAGTATTTTCAAGCAAGATGTTTCTCCTCTCTGGGATTCAGTTTCTTCATATATAAAATGTTGGATTTCTAAAGGTCCCTTCCAACTCTAAACGCTCCTCTGAAACTTGCAGACCATTAGCTTCCCTTCCCTCATTGGCTCCTGACAGTGGATGAAACCTTTGCCAAACTCTTGTCAGAGTAATTAATTGCACCATGAGTGCTGGGGACATTAGGCCTCACTGTCTGTACATATTTGTATAATGAGGCCAAACTAGTATTAATCACAGTCTTTGTAATTGTTTCCTTTGACAGTTTTGGGGGGTGTGGGGAACCATCTATTGTTAGTTATGTTTACATGGCTAGACTGTAAGAATCTGTAGGAATATAACAGTTCACACTTTTAGTTATTTTTTTCAAGGGCAAAATATTTGTAAGTTAAAATCAAGGATAATAGTAATATTCTAATTTTCAAAGACTCTTCAGAAAGCAAGTAATACAGTTTATATTCTTAAGATGAACAAAACTCTAGGAGAATCTTACTGGCAAAATGCTCAAAATGGAAAAACACTTTTGGTTCAATACTTAAGTATCCTGTATCTATGTGAAGAGACACATGTTATCAATTAATGTTTTCTTTCACAATCTTCCACACTGTTTCTCCCAGCTCTCACTTTTCAAGCCTACAAGAGTGCTAATTGAAAACACTGTGTAAAAATGGGAAGGATGATGAGCTCCTGAAAATCCCAGGCCTAGATTTACAAGCTGTTCCCTTCATAAGCAGCAGCAGTAATGCCACTTCTTTATTCTGCAGGGAGTCCAGCCATCTCTAAGAAGTTCAGTCTGTTCCATCTGGCTACTCACTGGAAGGATGGTAATCCTTTCCCCATCAGAGCATAGCTGAGGCTACAATTGCCTGGTACAGTGACCATCCAAGGGCATCACCAAGAATTAGAAAGACCTCTGCCTTTGTCTCTACTAGCAGATGTTGCCTCATTAGATAAAGAATCATGGGCTTTATTTATCTTTATATATGTTGCTCAACCAAACCAAGCCAGAATATAAATTATGTATATGAGTGTGCTCACGTACTCACAGGATGAATAAAGATTCAAAACCACGATCAGTCATTCTGAGGAACAACGTATCCTCTGCTGACTCTCATTTTAGTATCCACATATAGCCACCTCATTGTAGGATCCAACCTTAAAATTTCCACACAGTTTATGTGTCTGCAGGTAAGGAATAACTTAACCAATAGAGCAAAGGGATGCCAATTTGGTGGGATGGCATACTAAAAGGATATCCTATCTCTAGGAATTTGAAGGAACAAATACTAATGCCATTTAAGAAATGACCATTAGTACCAAAAAGTGTATATGGGTAGATCCCTTCTGGAAATGGAGGAAAAAAAATTTTTGTCCCCAATAAAAGAATAAATACTTCTGCTCATTTGTTGAATACATATTTTTAAAAACTTATTTTCTCTATCTTTTCTTTTTTGCTTATTGAGAATTTTTCTTTTTCTTTTTGAGACAGAGTCTTGCTCTGTCGCCAAGGCTGGAATGCACTGGGTGACCTAGCTTACTGAAACCTGAACTCCTGGGCTTAAGTGATCCTCCTGCCTCAGCCTCCTGAGTAGCTAGGATTATAGGTGTGCACCATCAGGTTCGGCTAATTTTTTCCGTATGTATATATATATTTAAGGCGGAGGGTCTTGCTATTTTGCCCAAGCTGGTCTTGAACTCCTGGGCTCAGGCAGTCCTGCTTCAACCTCCCAAAGTGCTAGGTCTACAGGCATGAGCCATTGTGCCCCACCAAGAATTTACTTAAAAATTTTTTTGAGACAGTGTCTTGCTCTGTCACCCAGGCTGGTGTGCAGTGATGCAATAATGGCTCACGGCAGACTCATCTCAACCTCCTGGGCTTAAGTGATCCTCCAACTTCAGCCTCCCAAGTAGCTGGGACCACAAGGGCATGCCACCATGCCCAGCTAATTTTTTGTATTTTTTTAATAGATGGAGTTTTGTCATGTTGCCCAGACTGGTTTTGAACTCCTGGGCTCAAGCGATCTGCCTGCTCTGACCTCCCAAAGTGGCAGGCTTATAGGTATGAGCCATTGCACTGGCTGAAGAGTTTATTTTTTAATCTATTAAAACCAGATAATTACCTATTTGTATTGTGAGTTCACATCAACATTTAACAGACAACAGTCACTGTGCTATTGAGTGGTGAATATACAAGTTCCCTACTTATGTAGGCTCACAAAGATACAATGTCTCACCGACTACTTCTAAATTATCATTAGTATTTTCCAGAGAAAAGGAAGATTAAAAATTAAGTTATATATTTATTTTGTTCTGAGTGCTGTTGTAGGGATAATTTCCTCTAAGTTTTCCACTCACTTTTCAAAACCCTTTGGGACACTAAAGCCCAAGAATATAGCTGGTAAGTGACAGAGCTAGAACTGGGGTCAAGGCACAAAGACCATGCTCTTTCCACTAAACCATTCTGAAGGAAGCATGAGAAAAAACTGTCTTGATTCTGTTTTCTTTTATTTTTAAGAGATGGGATCTCACTGGACTTGAACTGCTGGAGTCAAGCAATCCTCCCACCTCAGCCTCCCAAGTAGCTGGGACTAAGTGATTTTGTTTTCTAATATTATTTAGTACATTTAACAACCATGCAACGGGAATCTTAACCAAGTCTCCACTCGTTCATCCACTGTAATCCCAGGGTTTTAGTGGTATTGATAAAGTCTGATGACATCTTATTTTTGATGATATGCTGGCATATAAGTATCAGTGAGCACTCACCATTCCCTAACGATCAAGCCTGTTCACAACTTCTCGAACTGTAGCTATGAAGTTTTCATTGTCTTGGGGATTAGCTAAAATAATACTGTGCAGTCTGTTCATATATGAGTCAATGGTGTCCACTGTAGGTGTCTCTCCACTTCCTGAGGTGAGATAAGAAGAAAGTAAGAAAATCGTCCCTATTCAGTTTTACCATAAAACATGATTTAAAAGAAATAGTGATTCTAATGCGGTCTGCTCCAGAGACGTGCTTTTAATTTGAGAAGAGAGACTTTTAGATCTCAAAGAAATGAAGTCAATCCACGTACTCTAAATAAACAGATGGGCTATATAATATCTGTATAGTATATATGAGTAGCTGCGTGTAACAGAAGGTTACAGACTCTCTCAGCTTTCTGCTATGACTATCCTCAAAATGAAAGTGTACGTAAGAAATATCAGTGTTCGTTTTCTCTTCCTTCCCGTTAAAACAAAAACAAATACAAAGCAAACAAACATACATAAAAGGAAGTACCCTCCTCAAGATTACTTAGTTTCCCGTGTTCTGGATAGCAAATTAAGCTTAAAATAAAGGAAAACAGATACTAAAATATAAATGGACAAACATTTGAATGACCAGAGACACTGAGACACTGGATGACTTTAGCCAATCCTGACGTTCTATTGTATGACCCAGTCTGGAGAAGAACGAACGTATTTTAAATAATTTTCCTCTGGAGATTTCGACCTCTCCAAACGAGTGCAGACATAAGTAGCACCCCACTGCTCACAACACACACACACCCCTGTCACTGGCAGTCCCGAGGCAGGAGGACTTACCCGGCAAGGGCATGCTGGCAAAGCTGCTGGTCAGCACCTGCCGCAGGGTCTCCAGGTGCTGCTGCAAGACCGTGCTGCGGCTCCGCTCCTGGATCACGTCCACCTCCAGCTTCTCCACTGCTGTGCGCATGCTCTCCACGTGCTTTTGCAGCGCTGCATTCCTCTCCTCAAACTCCATGTTGGATTTGCGAAGCTGGCGGAGCTCTGCCTCCCGAGCTGAGGACACACATCCCACAGAACACATGTGGCGCTAGGAGGAGTCTCTGAGGAGTCCCAAGGACTCTTACAGGGAAGTTCTGCTTAGCTGCCTCTGATTTAGCTGCCCCACCTCATCTCCCTATTCTCATTACGGCATTCCAGATAGCAATTTCAGCAGTGAAATGCGTGGCTCCCCAGAGTTATTTTAATTCTTAAAGCTAGTCATATTCCATACATAAGACTGCAACAGTTTCAATTCCCAGTATTTTTTTGTTAGTTTTTGCTTTACAAAATTGTACAATGAGAAGCCTGAGGGGTTTTACAGCGGGATCCTGGGAGACTGGCCAACCACAGCTGTGGGTTCCAATCTTCACTACAGTGGGATCAGAATTGTTCTTATTTTATATTTTGGACTCCCATGTAAGTTTTTGTTTGTATGAAAGGTTCCAGGCTAATGGTCTCAAAACGAATGAATCTGTGATTGCATTTATTTCCTTTGATCTAGAGACCAAAGAAGCTTTGACAACGATGGCCTAGCTTTCCTTCACTGGTCTTTGAGTAGCTACCTTTACCACTGAGTGAAAGGGAGGCAGTTCTTCTTCTAGACTAGTCCTAAGAAGGGATATCACTACCATTGCTTTTAAGCAATGAATTTCTTCTGAGAACGAAATCCCCTGTCAAAAATCTGAGAAACATGGAAAGAAACTTCAGTAATCACCTTTGCTATGGTTCAAGAATTCCTCTGTAAATATAGGGATGTCAAAAACAGACCGTTCCTTCACCTCTGTTTCTTTCTGTGAATCAAGAGGAACAAAACAGTTAATTCTTAATAAAGCTAAATTAAATAATAGTGCCTGAAGACACAACGATCATGTCTCCTTTAAGGAAAGAGTAGGGTGAGCAGGAATCAGTCTAGGTGAGTCTGAGGGAAATGTATTCACCTTTTCACTGGAATCCAACTTTCACAGAGCTTAAGCAGGTGAAGTATTCAGTTCTCTCAGGCGTACAACTACTGTGCAATTAGAAACCTTAAAACAAACTTACACAA
Source organism: Saimiri boliviensis (assembly GCF_048565385.1). Taxonomy (NCBI): domain Eukaryota; kingdom Metazoa; phylum Chordata; class Mammalia; order Primates; family Cebidae; genus Saimiri; species Saimiri boliviensis. Next base: position 1,428,152 of record NC_133450.1, read on the forward strand.
ATTTCCCTAATGGAGAATCTGAAGCCATTTCTTAGCCTTACTCTTTGAACAGTCAACAGTATACAGTTGTGAAAGTGACTGCAGCGGGAACTGAGAAAGAGTAGTTTTTTCCCCAGTCACTTTTTTTAGTTATGCATGTAAAATGCTCCCTAAGATTACATAATATAAATCTGCAGAGTGGACGATAAGAATTTGAAGCAGAAATCTGCCTGCCATGAAAAATAAATATGATATTCGACTGGTACTTCTATTTACTAATGAGAGGCAGCCTATCTTTGGGGTCTTCTACATTTTCTTTAGACTCGGGAAAAATAAACAAACAAACATACAAGACCAAGAAATCAGAAAAAACAAAACAAAACAAAACAAAAAAAAAAAACAAGCTCTAAAAACTGGAAAGCAAAGGATTATGTGAGATACAAAATAACAAAGCCTAAAATTAATTCACCAGTAAGCCATTAAAAATTAAAAAGCCTCACAGGACCACTGCAAAATATATTCCACAATGATCCTTAAGAATAAAGTCGATAATTCAAGATGCTTTGGCTGTGAATTCTACAATGCATTTGAAGTTGAAAGCATTGTGAGTATTAATTTTAAGTGTCTTGGCATAATGTTCAAAATTTTCCATAACGAAGGTGGTAAAATGGCAGGAAGTAAGAACTGAAGACGCTGCTAGAGAAACCTTAAGAAGAGCCCAAGACCTTTATAACATGAAAAACATGTAAATATAATACCTAGATTTCATTCCTATACAAAAATTGTTTAAAGCTAGATAGAATGTATCTTTCCTACTCTTGTCATCACTGGTTTTCTTTTCTTTTTTGAGACAGAGTCTCTCTGTTGCTGAGGCTGGAGTTCAGTGGTGCAATCTTGGCTCACTGCAACCTCTGCCTCCCAGGTTCAAGCAATTCTCCTGCCTCAGCCTCCTGGGTCATTGGGATTACAGGTGCTCACCAGCATGTCCAGCTAATTTTTTTGTGTTTTTTAGTAGAGACGGGTTTCACCATGTTGGCCAGGCTGGTCTTGAACTCCTGACCTCAGGTGATCCACCTGCCTCGGCCTCCCAAAGTGCTGGGATTACAGGCTTGACCCACCGCACCCGACCTCCACTACTTTTTTAAATCTTTGAACACAAAAATGACTTGGTGCCCAGTAGAAAAGCTAAGCAGTTTACAGCTGAAGAGGGAATTCTGACACCTCAGCGAGCTCCTGTATTCATAATGGTGGCAGCCTAGTAAGGGGGCTAGGCTGTGTGAACCACCTGCCAATGGCAGCTGAGCAAGACACTTAAGATGGACTCTGAAAAACGATGTCATTTCCGAGCACTTAATTTCTACTTTATATTTTTCTTTCTAATGAACGAAAAGTTTCTCAGACCAATTTGAAAATAAACAACAAAACGATCAATTGAAAGTCCCAGGTTTCAACATGCAAAGCTCTACCGCAAGCCAGTTCCCAGGAGATTTCAATGGGAACTAACGTTTGAACAAGAAAGGCTGGTTCCACCCAGCAGGGATCTCAGCCATGTTTCGCAGTGGCTTTCTCTCAAACCTGCTGGCTTCCCATGTGCTGTAACTGTGACTGGGCTGCTGCAGGAAAACAAACCTATGACACATAATCCCAACACGCACAAGGCGTGACAGATCCAACCTAAGTCCACAGGTGGCTTAGCATAAAAGCTTAGGGCATTCTCATCCCATCTTACTCAGTCTCCAGCTTAACTGCAGTTCCAGGAGATCAGTTACCTAGCTATATGTCTCGTCTGCCAGTTAGATGGGTTAGTGGAGATGCTGGGTTCCCATTACCATGGTACAAAGATCCCTCTCCAAGGTCTTGACTCTCTTCAGACTCGTAAATCTTTTCTCTTCTTTGCCAGAGCAGTCCAAACCAAGCTAATTACATAAGGGCAGAGGACAGCATCACATTGGTGCATTAACATACTGCCCCTTGGTACAGATTCTTAGAGTGCAGAACAAGAAACATTAAAGCAATTAAAAGAAACTGTTCTGTCTCTGAAAGGTAACAGAGAAATTTTACCTAATGGAAGAGTGGTAATAAAAACCATCAGCGCTCTTCCATTACTGAGCACGTTTCTCGGCATGGAGAGGATCCTCCTGGGGGCTTGGATGTACTTAAGCTGCTCCAAGGATAGCTCAAGGGATCAAAATCATAAGGATTTGATTACCTCTTCACTGAAAGGGTCTAATTTGTTCAGGCTGAGTGTCATTTTGTCATTTCTCATAAATTAAAGGAGAAACACAAAATTATTGTTTCTATCTTGGTTTTCACATGAGATACAGACACTTTCTTGAGAGTAATACCAGCTAACTCTTGGGTCTAGAGGGCTGGCTTTTCATTTGAGAGGAACAAGAATATTCTGCACTTTCATTTTCCATTTTATATATTGAGTGGAGGTTAAGAGAAAAGAGGCTTTTTTGAACTGAACCGATTTTGCTGTGATCTAGGATCAGGGCCAGAATTTCAAAGGGTGTGATATGTGCTTCTCTCAAGAGCCTTTTACTTTGGGGAACGCTCTTAATATTGTGTACCAGCCTGAAGTGCCCCACTGCTGTCAGAACGGCATTTCTTTAGTGCTAACACGCCCCCTCCAGTACCTGCCTTGGTAACAGTGACTTAGGATCCAAGTTTCATTTAGGAATACAATAGGTTTCTTCACTATACACAAACCAGATAGTTTTTTACTTAACTGGCAACAAATTTTGCTGATATCTTGGGCAACCAGGCCCTTTTTTTACTTTCAACACTGAAGTTTATGCTATGTAGCATCGCACTGTGCTGCCAAGAAAGCCAGACTGTGACAGAGAAGGCCTGGGTTTCCGTCAGTCCTGCCTCCAGTTTAATTCCGTAAGTGATTTTGGGTAATTCTTTCCATTCTACATACTGTTTTAGGCAAGTAACTTTCCTCACTGGCAAAATGAGGTGGTCAGTTGAGAGGATCACTGAGGTCTCAGTGTTTTACTCCTCATAGGACAAGTAAAGGGAAACCAGTATGTATTTCGGATCTTTGGTCTTTGACACTGCCAGGTATTTGCTCTTTTATTAAAAACTTACTCATACCTCTGCTCGAGCGCTTTTACCCACTCTGAGGTCCCCACAAAACCTAGGTCATCTTTAGGCCCTGCTCCAATTACTCCTTTCCATGGGTTCCCCCTGTGGCTGCTTTTCCCCCACAGTGCTTTCTATTTCTCTGAACTCTTATTATACCAAGAAGTTATATGCAAAAAGTTACTGGGTAACAATGTTTAAAAACAGTTCTAAAACTTTCAAATCAGTTCTTTTATATTGCAATTGTTCTAAAATTACCTAATTTAGGAAACATTATCATTCAGTGAAAAATAAAAATTGATAAAGTGAGGGACATTAATTGGGTCAACAATCTTACTAAAGGAGCTTTAGCCTCCTGTGGGCATACACATACACAGATTTACAGAACCTACTGTATAAGAACAACTGCTGGCTCTCCATCTACTTACTCCTTTTTTGGTTTGGCTTAACGTGTCTAATCCTGTAACAGGGAAATACACAGAGACTCACTTCTTTTCAAAAATCATAGAAATTAATATCAAATTACAGAAAGTCATGTCATCATGTATCTCCACTTCTCAAATCATCAGTAGCAGGTTCTGTGATGCAGACTAAATCTACGTCTTCTCTGACTGCAACTATCAAGTTTACCAAAGACAAAAATGCTACATATAGTTTGGCCAGCAAAACTCACAGTGATGAAGTGAGTCAGATCATTGACATCTATTCAGATGACTGATTAGAAAATGTGAGATATAATGTTTCAGATTACTCTCTTAATTCTCTTTGGTAACTGTTTAAGGATAGAGAAGGTATAAAATAGAGGAAAAAAGAAGTATGGAAATTTCATGATATTGATAGCTGGCACACAGACAAAGAGAGAAGTAATTATACAAATGTCTGCTAACATGAAAAGTTTGCAGTATTATGATTTAAAATACAAAGAACATATACAAAGTTTCTCCAGCAAAATAAAACTGTAACATTTTATCCTAATTAGAACATAGAATGTCATATATAATTACACTTATATGGGATTTAGCTGAAGAATAAAATGCAAATATTTACTATCTTCTCACTTTATAATTCATGGATGGTAATAACATTTATTTGACCTGTGAATCTGAGTCTTTTCTCTATGTTTTAAGGTAATCAGCATTTCCTTGATTTAGTAAAAACCAAATACATGTAAAAAATTAATTTTGTTCAAATTCCCAGTTATTTTAGGTCAACTTTGAATAGATTCTTGTACAAAAATAATTATTTACAAAATACCTTCTCCAGGCAAGGGTATCATGCTAGGTGGTATGGGTTTGGATATAAAGACGGAAACTGGACTGTACATGTCGCAGAGATTACAGCCAAAGAGTGTGTGTCCTCGAATTACCTCAAAACCCCTAGGTCAAATCAGCTAAGCATGTTAAGAGAAGTATAGAGAGCCATACGAAGGTTAAGAAGTTGGAGAAAACAAGAAAAGTTTGAAGGAGAAAACAGAATTTGAAATAACACACACCTAAATCCCATACATGCATAGAAGCATAGGCCTAAATCCTATCAATGGGGCTGAACCAAGTGGGAGGAGAGAGGCCAGTATACAAACATGTGCTAGTGAAGTGAGGGAACAGGAAAGGGGTTGTAAGAACTGAGATACTGTCACCTGTGCTCTTCGACACTGTAGTTGAACAGTTCATTTTAACCAAATGCTGGATTCTTTAAATAATAACTTTTGAGAGTCAGATTAAGGTATTTGGTGATGATAAACTATGGTCCAGTTACAGCTTTCAGCTAGCCCTCATTGCTACATGGGGCTGAACCAAGTGGGAGGAGAGACACACAAAGTGTCTGCCATATGCTAAGAACCCCAAGCTAAAGCATCTCATTTAATCTGAGTTATGGGATAGGAAATACTCTGCCATTCATTCAGAAAAAAAATCCAACAGCATTTCAAAAAGCTATATATATATATATATATATATATATATGCACACTATGCAGACAGATGGCTAATTACCTCATGATCATGAGTGGCCTGCCGGGCTGCATCTAAAAATATGAAAGAATAGGAGATTATTAAATTTAAAAAGAAAGCAATAACAAAACCCAAGTGTATGACTGTGCCAAACTACAAAACCTGCTGGTATATGTAGATTCTCATAATATATGATATTTTTCCTTAAGGCTTTATTAATCAGTCAGCCAACAAAAATAAGGGAACCCCATACCTACAGAATAAATAATTAGGCATAAAGAAACAGCAAACACAGTTCTTAACTTTGAGGAGAAATGGTAGAAGAGTGGACGGGAGACACAGACCAAAGACTGCCTGCACAACATCTGTAATGTTAGCAGGCAGATGTCCAAGTATACAAAAGGTGCAATGGCTAAGGGAAAAAAGACTAGCTGTGGATAGTGCGCCAAAGAATGACACATGAATGCCTTAGAAGTGTTAAAGGCAAGTTACTGATATAATTTTGTAGACATACTTGCTTATAGGCAGAGAAATGCCTAAACTGGGAATCAGGAGAAGAAGGGCAGGTAACTCACGGGGATCTTGGAGGACAAGCCAAAATCATTGATGACAGATACAAAAATCCAGTTGAAATTTCTAAATGAGAGCAATGTGATTTTATTTTTATTTATTTATTTTTTGCTAAGTATCACAGAAGACAGCAATGTGATTTAAATAAAATTCCAAGATAATGCTTGTAAGTGAATACTGGATAGTAGAGGGACAACAGAAACGCATCTTTTATAGTTACCACTCTTAACAGCTGACTTTATGACACTCCATCACCCACAACAAACTACAGGTACATTTGGTTCTGGTTCTCATACCTTGCCTATGAGATTTGCCTTTCTGACGGTCCTGGGTTTTCCTGCTGAAGACCTTGTAGGCCTCAGTTTTCTGATACTGCTCCAGTTCCTTCATGTAACGCTCCTTATCTCTGTCTGCTTCATCAAGGTAGCGCTGGGAAAGAAATGCACAATTATTTTCAAGAAAATGAGATCTTATTGAAATAAAATTAAATTACCTATTTGAAGAAAACAGAGGACAATTAGAACATGGACAGAAAAGAGTATAGCGAATATAACTTAAAAAAGAATCAGAAAAACAAGAGTTGTATGAATAGAATATAACCTCTCAATTATAAAAGAAATAGGTCATTATGAGTTTTCAGACTATTTATTGCCTTTTCTAACTTAAAGAAGACAAGTTCTATTGAGATCATTCTTATAAAAAATTCACGAAGATGATTAGAGTTCTTCTTCTAACCCTACAGACAGAACTACATGGCCACTAGAGTCCTCCTGAGATCTGCGTACCACATAGGCACACTTAAGTCTTCCCAGGGGAAGGAATAGAATATTACTTTGTTTCACTGTCTCCAGCCCATTTTGAGGGGATGATGTCATCTATCAATTGGCCCTTTCAGAGCCAGAAGATTGGAACACTGAAGCTGGAAGACATAAAGAACATAAAAAGAATGACCTCATCCTAGGGACCTAAAAATGGCTACTCTGAGAGAACCTGTATCTATATGCTTTGATTGCTTTGTGCTATTAATTATTTAGACAAAGTTCATTGATCTACCAGGATTATTTTGTTCAATGCCTTGCCCTTTTCATTCACCAAAAATAGTATAAGAAAGTATAAAAATACAGCTTCTAAATGAACAGAAAACAGACTCCGAAATTACGTGAAACACCTTGTCCCACATCAGAGCCAGATGTAGGGGATACCCAACTGGCCAAATCTGGTACAGTTTAGGCACCAAAATAATAAAGTACAGTAATAAATTATAAACTAGTAGAAAAAATTCATACTACAATTAATATGATTTATAATAGACATAATACCAATGATTTGTTACCATGCCAATAATAATAGCTAACACAGAAATACAATAAATGGGGGTAGGAGCCAAGTGTGGTGACTCATGCCTGTAATCCCAACACTTTGGAAGGCCGAGGTTGGGAGTTCATGTCCAGCCTGGCCAACATACTGAAACCCCATCTCTACTGAAAATACAAAAATTAGCTGGGCATGGTGGCGTGTGCCTGTAGTCCCATCCACTTGGGAAGCTGAGGCTACAGAATCACTTGATCCTGGGAGGCAGAGGTTACAGTGAGCTGAAATAGCACCACTGAACTGCAGCTTGGGCGACAGAGCAAGACTACGTCTAAAAAAATCAACCAACCAACCAACCAAACAAGCAAATAAATAAATGGGGGTAGAGGTTGGGCATGGTGGCTTTTATCTGTAATCACAGGATATTGGCAGGCTGAGGCAAGAGGAGGATTGCTTGAGCCCAGATGTCTCAGTCTAGCCTGGGCAAAAAATGAGACACTGTCTCTGTAAAACATAAAATAATTAGCCAGGTTCGGTAGAGGTGGGAGGGCTGCTTGAGCCCAGGAGGTCAAGGTTGCCGTAAGCTGAGATCTTGCTTAAGATTAGAATGCTGGAGGCTAACTGGTGAATGTGAAGTGAGTGCTGGAGTTGGAAAAATCATCACGTTGTAACCATAATGATAAAGATTAAAACAGGCAAAAATAATCAATGGATGCTAAATCTAGGGGAAAATGTTGATGTAGAACAGGCTATTTGCATGTCTTAAATTGTCTCCCCCTAGACTACTTATTAATGACAAAAGAATTTAAATAATGTACCAGGTAAGCAAAATTAACATTACCAATGAGAAACAAAAGAACACTGTGTACCTGCACATGTGATATACTGGGTACACACCACTGCCTATGCAACTAATCCTACCAAGAATGCATAACCTTAATCTAATCACAAGGAAACATCTGAAACGTACACAATGAGCAATGTTCTGTTAAAAGTAAAAGAAGTAAGGAAAGCAGAAGGGAACTGTATTTAAAAAAAAAAAAAATCAATGTTATAAAAGACAAAGACTGGAAACATCCCAGTTTAAGCTAAAGGGACTAGACTAGTAAACACAAAACCTAGACTGGAATCTGTACTGAAAGGAAAAAATGTTATAAAGAAATGACATTAGGCCAACATATGGATGACAGATTAAAGTACTGCTAATACAAAATTATGAAATTCATAACTATACTATGGTTACGTAAGAAAATATTCTTAGAAATACACAGTGAAATATTCTGTGGGTAAAGGGCTATAATGTATATAATTTATCCTCACATGACTAAAACAAAATTTTGTGTGTGTCTGGATGCACACATGCATGTGTGTGTGTGTGTGTGTGTGTGTGTATGTGAAAGACTGAGCATGCAAAAGTATAAGAAAGACTCAGCATATTGTAATTGCATATGCAAATGGAGAAATGGAATAAAATGTGTTAACACATAAATCTGGGCAAAGAGTGTTTGGATGTTCCTTGTACTATTTTTATGTTTTTGTAACTTTTTGTCATTTGGAATTATTTCCAAATAAAATATTAAAAAAACAAAAGCAAACACAAAACCTTTGTCTTATGTAACAGTGGTTATCCCACGAGATAACCACTGTTGATTCTGCATTTTTGTTTATATGCTTCTGTATTTTCTGAAAAGAATCTAAATAATGAGCATGCATTTACTAATAAAGCAAAAGAAAAAAGAAGAGAATAACGTAGTATGTACAGCACACTATCCTTTTCTACAGTGACGCCAAAACAATGGACGACATTCACTGCTTTCCGCTAGCTTGCCACCACAAACACAGAGCTTCAAGTTGCAACTTAATCCGATCTCTTTGAAAATTTCTGAATTCAATTAATTCCCAGGAGAGTATTTTTCAATTTGGTCTTAGTGTCTGGAAGCCTTTCAAAAAGTGTAAGTCATAAAAGAGTTTAAGACATAAAATAAATATAGATATCTTTCAGATGCTGGGAATGCTGGGAACTTTTAACCCACAGTAACTCCCACAGTCATGACCATTACTCTGCTTTAATGGTATTCCAACCAGCTCATGGCTATCTTGTCCTTAATTCCCCTCAAAACTCTCTATAACAAATGGATTTATTTCAGTTTGGCAATCAGGTTAGTTTCTGTCCTAGAGGAGAAAGAATTCAAGTCGTTCTTGCTTTATTTTCCATAGTAGGTGAATTTGCCAGAACGCCGGTTAAAAAAATGCATTAAAGCAGTAACATTTTTTTCTTAAAAATCTTATGTGAACTGCAGAAATTGGTCAAGTAACTTTTTCTCATTTAATTCAAGACTTCATTTAACTCAATGGAATACATTTTATTGACAGATTCCTTTATTTCTTAACATTGAACCACTTAAAAAAATCTTATGTGAACTCAGTGTATAAAAAGTGTGCTGCTTTGGTTGAGGGGCGTCCTAGACTCCTTTCCTGCTCACACCTTTCAAGCAAATAGTTTAAGCTAGAGAAAATTGCTATGATGGACCTTGTTATTCTGGTCTCCCAGGCACTGTGACAAAATTGCAGAATCAACTGTCCATCCTCTTTGCTTTTCTTATAGAAGTTATTTCTGAGATATAATGGAAACCAAACAAAAGGTCAGGAATAAGAACAAGTACCTGTTTTTCCTCAGGAGGCAGTTTACTCCATTCATTGCCTAACATCCTTGTGATTTCTGGAAATGGGACTTCAGGTCTCTTTGCTCGAAGCTGTTCTCGACGCTCATTCATGAACCGAACATATCCTGTAAGGGGGGATTTGGGTGCATTGCTGTCTCGAAGAGGTTTCTTCCTCTTTCTTCCTTTGGACCAGCCTCCTCGTTTACTTCTTTGCTACAAAACAAAACAAAATAAAAAACCAAAAACCAAACAACAACCACCTCCCCAAATACCCAACAACAACAAAAATAAACAACAAACCAAACAGGATTAAGAGTTGCAATTTGGCCCTGGATATTCAAAGCTCTCCATATCTGTTGTAGGTGTTATACAAACGACAGCAATGCAGTTTTTGAGCAATTCCAGATGTTTCACTTGCAAACTCTTTTACGTACCACACCACAAAATGTTGTGCTAATGGGCCATTTTTATGCTAATCTCAACGTATGAGCATAAGAGGTGCCATGATCACTCAACTTTGACCTTTCATATGGATATGACTGTCCCACAGACAACTGTCAGGTCCTGATTCCTGTCAGGAGAGTATCCAAATGGGAAATACAACAGCACATGCAGCACTGTGGCAGGGAGGCAGACGTTGTCAGCAGATCAAAGTAAGATGGTGTCATATGCACCATGCAAAGGAAGAGACAAGTTGTAGCAGAGATTAAAAATAACTCACGAAGGGAGTTGCTCATTGATAACTTTCAAAGACTGGTTTATTTACCATAGCAGATAGCATATGGAATATTAAATTAGTATCTAAATCTCAGAAAAATTTCAATAATATATCTGAAATGAAGACTAGGTCTTTGGCTTGACAATCTGTTCCTTTAGATGCATATTTTATTTTATTATTATTTTTTTTGAGACAGAGTTTCACTTGTCACCCAGGCTGGAGTGCAATGGTGCAATCTCAGCTCACTGCAATCTCTGCCTCCCAGGTTCAAGTGATTCTCCTGCATCAGCCTCCCAAGAAGCTGAGATTACAGGCACGCGGCACCACATTCAGCTAATTTTTGTATTTTTAGTAGAGATGGGGTTTTGTCATGTTGGTCAGGCTGGTCTCGAACTCCTGACCTTAGGTGGTCCACTTGCCTCAGCCTCCCAAAGTGCTGGGATTATAGGTGTGAGCCACTGCGCCTGGCCTAGATGTACATTTTGTAGTTGGAGGTCTTTGTATGTTGAGTTACCAGTTAAATCAAAAGACTGAATCATCTCTGAAAAAAACTAAAGAAACGAAAAGGACTGAGGTACACTGATGTCTCACCACAGCCGCCTTCTTGGGCCCTTTCAATAATATTTAAGGTACATCATATTTTACTTTCTAATTTTACAAATACATACAGTCCTATCAGTTAATGTTTTATGGATACAAGAATTCTTATTTCAGTCAAGAGAAAGATAAATAAATAAACAGGGATAAAAACATCTAAATACTAATTGTAGTACTCTACTCCTCCAAATACATATAAAATGTATGATAATTCACCATTGGGCAAATGATGCATTTGGTATTAGTTTAAAAAAAACCAAAACCAAAACCAAAAACAAAAAACCCTAGTTACATTGAAGCTACTGTGGACTGGGCATGGTGGCTCACACTTGTAATCCCAGCACTTTGGAGGGCCAAGGCCGGTGTATCACTTGAGGTCAGGAGTTCGAGACCAGCCGGGCCAACATGGGGAAACCCCATCTCCATTAAAAAATATAAAAACTGCCCTGGGCGTGATGGCATGCACCTATAATCCCAGCTACTTGGGAAGCTGAGGCAAGAGAAAAGCTTGAACCTGGGAGGTGGAGGTTGCAAGTGAGCTGAAATCATGCCACTGCACTCTAGCCTGGGCAGCAGAGTAAGACTCCACCTCAAAAAAAAAAAAAAAAAAAAGTTATTTGGATTTTAAGGTTATTTAAGAAGCTTTAAGCATTCATTACAATCTTTTAAAATGCTATCAGGATAGATGAAAAAATTAGCTGCTTTTTTTTTTTTTTGAGACCAAGTCTTGCTCTGTAGCCCAGGCTAGAGTGCAGTGGTGTGATCTCGGCTCACTGCAACCTCCGCCTCCTAGGTTCAATCGATTCTCTTGCCTCAGCCTCCCAAGTAGCTGGAATTACAGGTGTGTGCCACTACACCCGGCTAATTTTTGTATTTTTTAGTAGAGATGGGGTTTCACCATGTTGGCCAGGCTTGTCTTGAAATCCTGACCTCAGGTGATCTGCCCGCTTCGGCCTCTTAAAGTGTTAGGATTACAGGCATAAACCACATGCCCCGCCAGCTTTTTAAAAATAAGAAACAAGACAAAAATCAATAGTAGTACTCTTTTTGGCTAAAAAAAAAAAAAAATAAGAGTGCTTTAAAACATTGATAATGTAATCAGTTATTTGCAAGAAACACTGAAAGTCCAACCAGGACATGACTGCCCTGGCTCATATACCTTTGTGTGGGGTAGGGAAAGGTACCATGGGAGAGTGGACTTGGTAAGTACTATGAATCCTTTGGGCACAGAGGACTCCATGCAGCAGGACTTGGTAAGCAGAGTGTGGCCTCTCGTTAATTACTTATTAATGGTTAAATAACTCACTCACTCAACAAGTACTTGTTGATCATCTAATATGAGGTAGGTTTAAATTTCTTAGGGAACAGGGAAAAAAAGAGTCTACCTGTCTGTGTCACTAAAATCGTTAATATGGTTCTATATAAAACAAGAAATAGAAAACAGAAAATTTTGCAGGTATCAGCCTAAGAGTGTAAGAAGGTCAGATGATGAGCACCTTGATCAACGTACCTTCCTCGGGACTGCTTCTTCAGAAGTTTCAGAAGATAGAACAGAAGGAGATACTTCAGCTTACCTCATCTTCATGCCTCTGTTCACTGCCTTCTGCTGCATTTGAAGACTCACTCGGAAGCAACTGACCTTGGGAGAGATCCTCCACAAATTCTGGATTGTTGGTGGATGACGTGGCACCACTACTGTATGGAACATCCGGGTGATTTAACCTGAATCAGAAGTATCAACGACACAAAAACTCCGCCTATTTACCAAGGTTCTAGTCAAATTTCCCTGCCAGCAAAAGCACATGCCAGTCCTTGAGTTAATTCTCCCAATAGTCTGTATAAGTGTAAACAATGTCTTCACAGAAGTTACAGAGTGTTTTGAAAAACTGGTTGCAGTGCTTGATTAAACCAGGTCAGTTCCATGAAGACATCTCCTACCAAAAACAACTACAATCTTTTTCCGAAAAGATGATCTCCCCTCAACAGTGCAGTGGTGTGAATTCATGTTTTAGTTCCGAACATGGAATAAAATCTGACTTTTACATGCTACCTTTCATGTATCTCCAAGGTAAAAGGAAAACATTATTAACGAAAAAAGTGAATAGGAATGGGAGTTGTAGAGGCAGTTTGCCAACTATCACAAAAGAGTTCTTAAAGGACGTAAGAAAAATCTCTTAACGGTACATTTCATTGGCTATTTCTTCTTAGATTATAGCATTTACTGACAATCAGGTCATCTAAGAACAATGTTACCAAGTTCAGTAGGTTTAGGTATACATGTTAATAAATCAGACAGATGTACTTATTTCCTGCTCCCACTATGTTCCAGGTGAGTTAGCACACGAGATCTCACCCTTCTGAAGAGTGAACACAGGAAGGTACAGATGATGGTAGGGTCTTAAACGGACTTACCTTATTACATGTGGACAAAGGAATAGAAGGAAAGGTAGCAGCGTGTGCTAGTGTTTTTGTTTTTGCTTTTTGACTGGGGGAGGAGTTGGAAAGACAAGAGTGGCGGAAAGATGGGTAACAGAGTAATATTTAGTCATTATTCTGAAAGAATACACACCCCATAGTGTTACAGGGAATAATCACAATGCGACATAAATACTAAAATAAAGGCTTGTAAAAAGTAGCATAGAAGTATGGCAGAAAGTATGAACTGCAACAGATTAAGTGAGAGACAAAGGCAGGCAGGAGTCGGAGCAGAAGAGAAGCTAAGAGATACTTAAGAGACAGAATGGCTAGGTTTGGTGCCTCATACCTATAATCCCAGCACTTTGGGAGGTCAAGGCGGGTGAATCACTTGAGTTCAGGAGTTCCAGACCAGCCTGGCCATCATGGTGAAACCCCGTCTCTACTAAAAATAAAAAAATTAGCTGGGCATGACGGCATGTGCCTGAGGTCCCAGCTACTCGGGAGGCTGAGGCAGAATCGCTTGAACCTGGGAGGTGGAGGATGCAGTGAATGGAGATCATACCACTGCACTCCAGCCTGGGTGACAGAGTGAGACTCTGTCTCAAAAAAAAAAAAAAAAAAAAAAAAAAAAAAAAAAAAAGAGGTAGAATAGAGAGAACTGAATGACTGACTGACTGACAGTAAATAGTGAGGGAAAAGAAGAGTGAAAGGTAATTCTGAGGCTTCCACTTGATGGTTATGTACTCAATATTAACCAAGGCAAGAACAGGGTGTGTGTGTGCAGGGGGGTGTGTGTGAGGACAGACAGGAAAGAAAATGGTGAATTTGAAACACCTGTAGCATAATTAAGTAGAAATGTCCCATAGACAACTGGAAACGTGTTCCAGGAGAACAGAAGTGGAACAAAAGGGTATAAAGATGGAAATAATGGGCAGTGCCAGATACTCTCCAGAAAGGCAGTGAGAAGAAGGAAAAGTCAGGATAGAACTCACTGAAGCAATATCATTACAGGAGTAAGGCAGAGAAACTACGAAAGGAGATTGAGAAGCCATTAAGAGACCTGGAGAGAAGACTATTGCAGAGGCCAAGGCAGGAAGGCTTTTGAGAAGGGTGGTAGCTAATCAAGTAAAAATTTGCAGATCTTAAATAAGATTGGCCAAAAAGCATCTGCTAAATTTGAAGACCTGAAGGTCACTGGTAATTTTAGGAAGTATACTTTTAGTGGAATTAGGAAAATAAATCATAGAGTATAGTGAACTGAGAAATAGATGAAAACAGGAAGCAGACTGCCCTGGGATTGAAAGAAATTATACTTTTCTGACCCTTTCTAGGAAACATAATAGATAATTTTAGCGGGAGGTTCCTACATTTTTGAGGTCCTGAAAAAGTAAGTAAAAGAAGCTATGAAATCAATGCCAATCATTTTCTCTGAAAAGAGATACCATCGAGATCCAGTGTGATCTCTGCAGTGCTGTTTTCTAAGTGTTTCAATCATTCTGGGTGTGTTAGGCAACTTGTTCTTTCACTGTCATTCTCATTTCAACTGTGCCATCAGTTTTTAAGTTATTAATTCTTGTACATTCTCATTTCAGTAAAATAAGAGAACTAGGTGTGGGAAAGAGTAGCAATCCTATGAATCCCTGACTTAAGTGGAGAGGAATCACTTGGGAATTCACAATCCCATGAATCCCTGACTTAAGTGGACAGGAATGGCCAAAAGCATCACATGCCTTCTTGATGACAAGTTGGATGAAGACTAGAAGAAAAAAGGAGATCTGTTGTTACCATGAATAAACTATCCATGTTCCTAGCTAAAGACAACAACTCTTCTATTTGCACCCTTGATCTCACACCCTCTTGTCTACTCAGGGGCAGATTTTCAGCAATTCTGGCCTTCCTGGCAACGCCAATTCTTTTCTATCCATAGGATCAGCCTAATCAGCATATATGTATGGTATTAATTCTCTTAACACAAAACTAAATGAAAAGAAAAAATACTCAATCCCATTTCCAGTTAAGGTCCCAATTTTTCTCCTTTTCTTTACAGCAAAACCCCTGGAAAGAACTTGTTTATACGTATTGACTTCAATTTCTCTCCTCGCTTAAACCCCACTTCAAAGGAGATATGTGCTTATAAGTCTTGTCAAAGCCACCAATGACCCCCATGCTAAATCCAGTGTCTTCTCAGCCACCATTTTACCTGATGTATCAGAAGTACCTGATACAGTTGATCTTCTTCTCTCCCTTGAAATACCTTTTTTTTTTTCTTTCTCTCATTTGGGTTCCAGGACTCCTTACTCCTCTGGATTTTCTGCTACCTTTCTAGCAACTCATTTTAGACTCTGTTGACCCTTCCTATTCTGTCCGCCTTTTTTTTTTTTTTGGGACAGGAGTCTTGCTCTGTCGCCCAAGCTGGAGTGCAGTGGCACGATCACAGCTGACTGCAACCTCCATCTTCTGGGTTCAAGTGATTCTCTTGTTTCAGCCTCCTGAGTCGTTGGGATTATAGGTGCATGCCACCATACCTGGCTGATTTTTGTATTTTTCTTAGAGATGGGATTTCACCCTGTTGGCCAGGCTGGTCTTGAACTCCTGACCTCAGGTGATCCACCCACCTCAGCCTCCTAAAGTGCTGGGATTACAGGTGTGAGCCACTGCACCTGGCCTCTATCTGACTTTTAAATGCTGGTGTATCCCAGAGCTCAGGATTTAGAGCTCTTCTTTCTTCCATCTGTAGAGTGCTCATTTCTTTGGTGATCTCATTCAGTGTCATGGCTTCAAAGGTCACTTATGCTGGTAAGTCCCAACTTTCTCTGTCTAGCCTAAACTTCTCCTAATAGCAGGACCTGATATCAAACTGCCTATTTGACATCTCCACTTAGATATCTAATAAGCATCTCTAATTTAAAATTTCCCAAACTGAGCTCCTACAATGCCCCCCCCCCACACTTGTTTGGTTTTCCCCATCTAAGCTAATGGCAACTCCACCCCTCCAGTTGCTTAGGCCAAACCTCGGAGTAGTCTTTGACTGCTTTTTTTCTCCCTTCTCACATTGCTCACCTGGTCTTTCAGGCAAATCATGTTTGGTATACCTTCAAAATATATCTAAATTCTATATTTCTCACTACCCCTCATTCCCATTATCTTTAAAACACAGTCCAATGAGGTTTTTATCCTTACTATTCCACCAAAAACATCTTGTGAAAGTCACCAGATAGTGGTTCTTCAGGCCATCATCTGTCTCCTGAATTATTTTAAGAGCCTCCTAACTGGTGTCCTTGTTCCAGCCCCAGCTCCCTTCACTCCATCCTCATTACAACAGAGGGAGCTTATTAAACAGTTAAGTCAGATCATATCATTTTGCTTGAAATCCTCCAATGCTTTCCCACTTCATTCAGAGTAAAAGTTAAAGGGTTTATTTTGATCTGTAAATAATATTTTGAACCCTATGATCTCATCTCTTCTTACCCAAAGTATGGGCCTCATATCAGCAGAACTGGTATTCTCTGAGAGCTTGTTAGAAATGTAGAATCTCGCCGGGTGCGGTGGCTCAAGCCTGTAATCCCAGCACTTTGGGAGGCCAAGGCGGGTGGAGCACGAGGTCAAGAGATTGAGACCATCCTAGTCAACATGGTGAAACCCCGTCTCTACTAAAAATACAAAAATTAGCTGGGCATGGTGGCGCGTGCCTGCAGTCCCAGCTACTCAGGAGGGTGAGGCAGGAGAATTGCCTGAACCCAGGAGGCGGAGGTTGCGGTGAGCCGAGATCGCGCCATTGCACTCCAGCCTGGGTAACAAGAGCTTTATATCTAATGCCTGGAACAATGGCACACAGTAGACACTAAGAAAGTTTTTATTTAATGAATAAGTAACTAAGCAGCCTTTAAAATAGTCTTGGAGAACATTTTCATCGGAGTAGTGAGGTCAAAAGGCAGATATTAATGAGGTGAGAAATAAATGTGAGGGAACGAAACAGAATTATGAAGTATAGTCTCTTTTTTAAAGAGCCCTAAAGAATATTAAAATAATTCATCTTAGGGATTAGCTAGCACTTCAATCTATTAGTGAACACATTTTCTCTTTGGTAAATATTTTCTAAATATCTAGAAAAGATAAAAATCCAAGTGGAACAGAGATTTTTCAAGAAAAGAGGTGGACTACTGTTATTAACCTTTTTCTATATTTCTTTACATATTTGTCCAAAGATTCCATGGAAGGACAAGGGGGTGGAGTGGGAAAAGGAACAGAAGTCAGCTAAAGTTCCTAAGCATCTGGAATAAAAAACCATATTAAAAAACTGTGATCTTTAGGAAAAAACTATTTTAATATCTGTGGCAATTTGAACAGAAAATGCATTTGTTTTTTTAGAGCTAGCTTTATGGCAGGTATTTCTTTCCTTAATGGTGACTATATAATTTCCTTAACTGGAGTCACCAACGTTTGCTAGTACCAGTTCAGAAAACCCAGAGCACTGCACAAGATAACTGAATACAGATTACAAAGTGGTTTAGGACGGCTGTCACTCTCTTCACAAAGTGAAACAAATGCACCCTCCATTCTTATGATATCAAACTGCCTCTTTACGACCTCTCTTTGGTTGGAAGCTTTGTTCTGATGCCTATGGAGCGCTCCAGTGTCCCAAAACATGTGCTTACCCAGTGGTAGCCAGATCATTACTCTCCTTGGAGCCATCTTCATCTGCAAAAAGGGGTGGGAGAGTGGAACTCGTCATCAAGTTTTCCATCCCTCTGAAAGGAAGAGAGAATTTAAAAACAAAATTAATGGCTTAATTACTTCCAGTTCAAGTTCCACTAATTTAGGAGCCAGTCTTCCTGAACTTTATTATTTAAGCAACAGAATAGAAACTGACCTACATATTTATTATCTTGACTTGGACACATCAATTTAAACTGTATGGTGAATGGGCCTTTTAACCTTGATCTTATCAACTGACCAGACTGAAAACAAGTTAGGTTTTAACAACTGGGATGTGGTTTGGAAAATTCCTTTTTATTTATCCAGAGTATCTTCAAAAGCATTCTTCATTTCCTGTAGAAATTGTTAAGCAGAGTAACTCAGAAGCATTGCCACTCTGAGCAAGTTATTTAACCTCTCTGAGCTACAATTTCACCATCTTAGACAAAGACAAAATTGCTGACTTAACCCAAAGGGTTATTGTGAGGGATTAAAATGAAAGTGCTTCATAAACAGAGAAAGGCTAAGGTACTAAGTGCACTGAGTATTACATAAAGAAAGGTATTGTTATTACAACATTGCCAGTTCTCAGTCCCAGATGAATCATCTGTAGATTAAATGATGGCAAATTGAGCCCTCCAAAAGGAAATATGCAAAGGAAGTACGGGGTAGAAGGCATGCTGATGTGGTCCTGAGTCAAAGAAACCACGCTTCCAGGTCAGAAATATGCTCCACATACCATCATAACCAAAAGCTGAAATAGCATGCACCTGAGTACAGGAAACAGCTAAGCTTAATTGAAGAAAACAAACAAATCACAAGAACTCAAGTTATCAGACTGAAAGGATAAAAGGACAAAGTGACAAAGAGAATAATTTCATTTAGCGTATCACTATGAAAAACAATTTTTGCCTTTCAAGGCTTACCACCAAGGGCATCACCCCATAGAGCTAAAAGCAGCAGCTTTCCATTCATCAAGAAAGGGATATTCAAACAAAACATTCGGTAGTGACCCCAAACATCAGCCATTTATGTAGAACTGCAAAGCACTCAAGAAAAAGAGTGCCTCAATCAATCAACTGGGAGAATTGAGGAGCAAATTATGAGAATTCACTTAGGAGCTTCCTCAGCGGTTATTTCAGGTGTTGCTGCTAAGGAGACCTAGTGAAACAGCAAGTAGAAGGAAAGCACAGCAGCAAACCGGAGCCGGGATCATCCCAGAGGTGGAGATATGAAGAAGATGCCAACCACACGAACACCGCATTCTCTATGTTCAATGGAATGCTTCATTTCCAAAAGATAACGCTGATGTTTTATTCCTTATTCTTACTTATTCTCACTTCTAAGTTTGTTATTTAGCAGGCCAAGTTCCATAAACAGCTTGATGGAAAAAACATCTCTGTACATACATTACCCAGTACAGTGGGTAAAGCATGCAAGGTAGAGAGGAACTTCTCACTTAACCAGAGTAAGCACTTTATTCTACTGCAGGAATGCTTATTACCTCTTTTCAGTTCCTTCAACGTAAGGTGTTTACAAGTGGAGGAGCTCTAATAAATACCACAAAATTCCATTCTATATGTTTTACTGAATAACCCTGACTCAAGTGTACTTAAGTTTTAATTCACATTATATAAAGACCAGATTAGTCTGGGCTTTCAGGGCTACTAACATCGCCTCACACCATTGCCCATGTTCATTTCACCAAAAGAAAACTATAATGCCTGTTAGATACCATACAGACTAACCACAGTGAGCAAACATTAAAATGGCCAGGTATATACCTAAAGGAACTCACTTGACTGGCTTATTATTATTTTTTGAGACAGAGTTTCGCTCTGTTGCTCATGCCTCCTGGGTTCAGGTGATTCTTGTGCCTCAGTCTCCCGCGTAGCTGGGATTGCAGGTACATGCCACCATGCCCAGCTAATTTTTGTATTTTTAGCACAGACAGGGTTTCACTATATTGGCCAGGTTGGTCTTGAACACCTAGCCTCAAGTGATCCGCCCACTTCAGCCTCCCAAAGTGCTAGGATTACAGGCGTGAGCCACCCTGCTCAGCCCTGACTGGCTTCTTTCTAAAAGTACCCCTAAAAGTCAACTGGCTTCTTTTTAAAAGTATCCCTAAAAGTCAATTTCCTTTCAAGAACCTTGAGATTCAGCATATAAAGCTCTTGGTATGCTCCCATGCCTCAAAAGAAGATATATTATCTGGTGAGGGACAAATGAAGTGTCTTTTCATTCACTATGCCAACATGACCCTGTTAAGAGTGTCTTCCAGATATCTTTAGTCATTTCTGAAATGTGGGGAGGCAGCTGGATAACATAACCTTAACAACATATAAACAGATCATATAAACAAAGGAAGTTCAGAGAACACACATTTTTCCCTTTTTATTTCCCCTCTCTTAAGTTTGTTGTACTCAAACCCATATGGTTTCAGACATATTTTCTCAGACTTGAGTAGTCAGGTCCCTAAGAAATGAGTAATAAAGTGGGTGGAAGGTTAAGGAGCCAAGATCAACAAAAGAAGGAAATGAAGAAAAGTGCAGTGAAACCCAAAGGCCTCTAAACTAGTCCAGTAAGGTGGAAAATACAATGATTCCCAAGAATATGTCTGGGATACTGCAAGAATGTGTTTCATGTGATCCACGAGGGAGTGATTCAAATGGAACCATGGCTACCAAGCAAGCCACTGATTGCCAAAAGCCTTTCACATGCAGCGTCCCTGCCCAGTGATGTTCCAGCCTGGGAGGCACACCGAACTTTGAAATTTTATGCAAAGCACTTAAGAAATGTAATGAATGCTGCTCTAGAAGGGGAAAGAAGAGAAATTTCTACAAAGGGAAACCAATATGCAAGTTGGGCTCTTCCCTGCACTTTATATAAACGGGTCTATCATGCAGATGTTTCCTAGCAGAGGGGATTTATCCAGTGAAGGCTTCTACCAGGAAGCCTCACAAAAATGGCATTACTTTGCCACTTACACTTTGAACCAGGGTCTGAACCTGAGCTTTGGAAATCCCAAAATTCCCTCTGACACTAACCACTCACTGAAAAAAACTGATACATAAAAGAGTGCCAATTTAAAATATTTTAACGATGATTATAAAGGTTATCATGAGAATTATATTAAGCATACTAGGTACTTATTGACCAGTGAACACATTCTCTCTCTGTAGTCCTCTAGTAGACCAGATCATAATCAGAACATTGCTATGGTCATTATATGGCCAGAACGAAGGAAATTAACTTAAGAAATGTTCTCACGTAAGATTGTCCTAGTAATCTTTCTTAATAATAGGGATGATCACACCAATATGACTATGTTATTCCAAACGTGGTGGGCAGTGCTGGAGGCTTATCTGTACTTCTGGTTTCTGGGGTTGGCTCCTTTCAAGTGCCCTTTCTTACTTTACATATGCTGACCTGACTGCCCCAGGCCCTTTCACAGAGACGTGGCATATTCCTTCCCCGCCACACCCTCCTCCAACCACATAACTCAGAATTGAGAGGTGGGATTCTGCCCATCTCATTTTCCATATGACAGCCTTTATGCAAAACCCTTGGTTCCTTTAAAATGTCAGGTTGCTTGGTTATATCAACCTCATACCCAAAAATCTCTTACCACCATCTCCTGTCATTTCAGCTCTCTTAATTATGCCTATTACAACTGACCTTTAACCATACAAACCTCTATTCATTGACCCTTGATTTTCCCTTCTCTGTCCAGCTTAGATTCCATGGCTACATTGCAAAGAATCTTTTGCCAACACTCCATTCCCTTGCACTACAACTTTCTATACACCAGAAGTAGATCAACTCTGAGTTTTGGCTCAAGATGGTGGAGGAAAAAAATAACAAAGAGTATTACTATAAACGTATGGTATCCAATCACAACTGGGCCCTCAAAGCTCTCAGTAGTCACTTGACATGTTCTTAGGGTATTTCAACCAAACTCACCCAAACCCTCCAACTCAGTCAGCAACCTCTTCTCACATTCCTCAACCCCAACTCACACCGAAAAGCATACTAAGTTGCTTTTTTTTTGAAGATATAATTGATATACCATGAAGTTCACCCCTTTACTGCATACAACTCAGTGGTTTTAAATATATTTACAAGGTTGTGCCACCAACGCCATAATCAATTTTAGAACATTTTCATCACCCTAAAAAGAAACACAATATCCTTTAGCAGACAATCCTCACTCTCCCTTCCTCCTAGCCCTCCTAACCCTGGGCAACCACTAATCTACTTTCTGGTGGTGGTGGTGGTGGTGGTTTTTTTTTTTTTTTTTTTTGAGACAGAGTTTTGCTCTTGTTACCCAGGCTGGAGTGCAACGGCGCAATCTCGGCTCACCGCAACCTCCACCTCCTGGGTTCAAGCAATTCTCCTGCCTCAGCCTCCTGAGTAGCTGGGATTAAGGCACGTGCCACCATGCCCAGCTAATTTTTTTTGTATTTTAGTAGAGACGGGGTCTCACCATGTTGACCAGGATGGTCTTGATCTCTTGACCTCGTGATCCATCCTCCTCGGCCTCCCAAAGTGCTGGGATTACAGGTTTGAGCCACCGTGCCCAGCCGGTTTTTTTTTTTTTTTTTTTTTTTTTTAAGAGATGGGGTCCTGCTCTGTGACCCAGGCTGGTGTGCAGTGGCACAATCATAGCTCACTGCAGTCTCAAACTGCTTGGCTCAAGTGATTGCTCTGCCTCACTCCTGAGTAGCTAGGACCACAGGCTTGTGCCACCACACCTGGCTAATTTTTAAATTTCCTTCTAGAGATAGGGTTTCACTATGTTGCCCAGGCTGTCTTGAACTCCTGGACCCAAGCAATCCTTCCGTCTCAGCCTCCCAAAGTGTTGGGATTATATAGGCGTGAGCCATAATGCCTGCATACTTTCTATCTTTATAAATGTACCTATTCTGATATTTCATATAAATAGAATCATACAATATGTGGCCTTTTGTGTCTGGCTACTCTCAGAATAAAGTTTTCAAGGTTCATGTTGTACCATGTATCGGGATTTTATTCCTTTTTATGGATGACTAACATACTGTATGGCTATTGAACATTTTGTTGGTCCACGTATCAGTTGATAGACTCGGGTTGTTTCTACTTTTTGGCTATTATGAATGTTGCTGCTTATGAATATTTGTGTATAAATTTTTGTGTGGACATGTTTTCAATTCTCTTGGGCATATACCTAAGAGTGGATTTGCTAGAACATCTGGTACCACCATGTTTAATATTTTGAGGAAAAATAAAACTTTTTTTTTTTTTTTTTTTTTGAGACAGAGTCTCTGTCGCCCAGGCTGGAGTGCAGTGGTGCGATCTCGGCTCACTGCAACCTCCGCCTCCCAGGTTCAAACAATTCTCTTGCCTCAGCCTCCCGTGTAGCTAGGACTACAGACGCACACGCCACACCTGGCTAAATTTTTGTATTTTTTTTTAGTAGAGACGGGGTTTTACCATGTTGCCCAGGGTTGTCGTGAACTCCTGAGCTCAGGCAATCCACCTGCCTCAGCCTCCCAAAGTGCTGGGATTATAGGCGTGAGCCACCACACTGGGCCTCAAACTGTTTTTTAAAGCACCGCTACCATTTTACATTCACACTAGTAATGTATTAGGGTTCCAATTTCTCCACATCCTCAGCACACTTGTTATTGTCTTTTTTATTAGAGTCATCCTAGCAGATGTGAAGTGGTATCTCATTGTGATTTTGGTTTGCATTTTCCTATTAAGTAATGATATTAAGCATCTTTTCTTATGCATATTGTGCATTTGTGTAACTTTTTTGGAGAACCGTTTATTCAAATTCTTTGCCCATTTTTTTTTCTGTTTGTTTGTTGCTTTTTAGATAGAATCTCATTCTGTTCTCCAAGCTGGAGTGTACTGGTGTGATCTCAGTTCACTGCAACCTCTACTTCCTGGGTTCAAGTGATTCTTGTGCCTCAGCCTCCCAAGTGGTAGCTGGGATTACAGGCATGCAACACTATGCCCAGCTAATTTTTGTATTTTTAGTAGAGATGGGGTTTCACCATGTTGGCCAGGCTAGTCTCAAAACTCCTGGCCTCAAGAGATCCACCCACCTCAGCCTCCCAAAGTGCTGAGATTACAGGCGTGAGCCACCACGCCGGCCTCCTTTGCCGATTTTTTTTTCCTTTGCCCATTTTAAAAATTCAGTTAAAACTGTACTTTTATTGCAGAAGTTCAAGAGTTCTTTTTATATTGTAGATACTAGACACTTATCAGATATACTATTTGCAAATATTTTCTCTCATTGTCTGGATTGTTGTTTCACTTTCTTCATAGTATTCTTTGAAGCACAAATGTTCCTACTTTTGAAGTATAAATTATCTATTTTTTGTCTTTGGTTGCTTGTGCTTTAGGTGTCATATTTCTGAAACTACTGCTTAGTCAAAGGTTGTGAAGATTTACACTTATGTGTTCTTCTAAGAGCTTTTTATACTTTTAGCTCTTACATTTATGTCTTTGATTCATTCTGAGAAAATGCACCATATTCTCTGACCTTTACATCTCTGCAACTGCCATGTGTTGTCTGTGGTTGGAATACTTCCTAGTACCCCAGTCTCTCTTGTCCAGCCAATTATACTTTCTTATCCTTTGCATCTCACCACAGATGTGTCTTCTTTCAGCATGTGTTCTTGGATCAAGCAAGAATGTATCAGATGCCCCTTGTATGCTACCAGAGCATTCTGTACTAAAGGCCCATCACAATACTTGACTCACTGTACTACATATTTGCCTTTTCTAGCCCTTAGTTATATGCTTTGTTAGATTATGAACAGTGCCTTATTTACCTTTAAATTTCCCCCAGCCTGGTTTTTGGGCATTTGTTAAATATGTATTTGATGAGCAAATATAATTACGTATTTCACAGCTTTATCATAGTACTATGGCCAGACTTAGCTTAAAGCCACACCTTATCCCTCATCTGAAGGCGGCTCCTCATTCAATTCGTATTTATTTACTGCTCATGCAGGTACTTTTGGAGTTTATGTCTTACCTTTTAAATGAATTAATTGTGAAACTGGGGACACTCAGTACATTCTCTAAACGTTTCCTCATATATGCATTTTCTTTTATTATTTGTAAGGAGTAAGAGTATCTTCAAAACAATGGAGACAGTGTTCATGCCAACTTTAGTGAACATGGCTGATTGATATATATTCTGTATTGGAATTTTCAACTTTCCATTTATGTTAGATATTCATGTTTAAGTATTGAATCTTTAATATCAATTTTGATCAGCATTTACTCAAGTGACTTCAATCTCTTAACCCAGTAAAAAAGGGAAAACTAACAGATGTGCCTGCCTGTTCATTAACCCAAACGCTGATTGAAATTAACCAAATACTAGGCACTAGTAGTATGTTGTCTACATGAATCCTGCCCTCAAGGTATAATTCACTTACAGTAGATGGGAAATAATCATTTAAAAACATGCTAAGTGCAATACGAATGTACACAAATACTACGATAGGCAAAAGCTTCCTGAAAGTGCTTTAAAAAGTAGAGTCTATAAACTGGAAGCCCACAGGCCAAATTCAACATACAGATTTTTGGGGGGGGTCTGCCATGTATTTTTAAAATATTTGAATAAGTTGCCAATATATAAAAATGGGCAGTTACAAGACAAATCAGTATCTTCGAATTCCTTTATTTAAAAAATCCGCCCCAACTAGCCTATATCCAACGAGGGCAACATTTGGCTGGTACTGGGTAACAGCTGCCTCTCACACAGTCTCCACTCGGCTCACTTCACTCATTTACATTACCTGTGTTGTTTTATACACATAGAAGACTGGGATGTCTTCTAAGAATAGGAGTAGTAGTAGGTCAAGCAAAAAGGAATGGTTGGGAATAGAACACTCTAAGCAGAAAGAGAAGGAAGAGACTTTTGTGAGAGACTCTTGGGTAAGGCAAGTCTTCTCAGTGAGTCTCCAGAACCTTTCCCCACAACTGTTTTTGCTTTTAGTCAAAGTTTTCTTTTCACTTCTTTATACTGCCTAAAAATTTCATCAACTAGAAATTTTACTGCCTTACTAGCAATCTCTTTGAAAGCAAAAATCCAGAAGTTCAACCAAGTAGACTTCCCCGTATCAGAGATCCAGCTGGACAGAAGGAAGTAAAGGAGAGGTTCACTCAGCCAACACGATTAGCTGCTGATCAACTGAAAAAGTTGATTGGAAGAATCAGAAGGAAAAAAAAGCACTTAAATGTTTTAATTTAAAACATTATTAGCATTTTCCCATTCATCAATCTTCTTATGTAGGTCCAAAGCCCTTCCTTTGCATGTACATACACTAACTGGAGCCCTGTGATGCTGCGTTTCCATATCCAGAATGTCCTGCCTATAATTTCTAGTGTCAAGATTCTTTTGAATATAACGAGAACTTAAAAAGTTATGTGAGTGCAGGATCTTTCTAAGATTCTTTTTCCTATAATATTTTACAATTCAATTAAGATAATCCATCACATCTATTGGCTAAAAAGTCAAATGACCACATCAACAGATGCAGAAAAAGCATGACAAAAATCAATACCCATTCATAAACAAAAAAAATAAAACAAAAGAAAAAAACAAACTTGAGCACAGTAGGAAAAGGGAACTTTCTCATTTTGATGAAGAATCTCTACAAAAAACCTGTAGCTAACATCATACTTAATGGCAAGAAATTAAAAGCTTTCCTATTGAGATCAGGAACATGGCAAGGATGTCCCCTCTTACCACTGCTTTTCAAGATTGGACTGGAAGTACGAGCTGATCCAGTAAGATAAGAAAGGAAAGAAAAGGCTGGGCACGGTGGCTCACGCCGTAATCTCTGCACTTTAGGAGGCCGAGGCGGGCAGATCACCTGAGGTCAAGAGTTTGAGACCAGCCTGACCAACATGATGAAACCTGTTTCTACTAAAAATACAAAAAATTAGCCAGGTGTGGTGGCGGGTGCCTGTAATCCCAGCTACTCGGGAGGCTGAGACAGAAGAATCGCTTGAACCAGGGAGGTGGAGGTTGCAATGAGTTGAGATAATGCCACTGCACTCCAGCCTAGGCAACAAGAGCAAAAACTGTGTCTCAAAACAAAACAAAACAAAACAAAAACAAGAAAGAAAGAAAAGCAAATAATAATAAGTATACAGATTGGAAAGGAAGAAATAAAACTCCCTTTGCTTGCAAGTTACATGAGTGTGTATGGAGAAAATCTGAAAGAACTGGCAAAAAAAAAAAAAAAAAAAAAAAAAAAAAAAAAAATCTTTCTAGAACTAATAAGCAATTAGAGCAAGGTTGCAGGATAAAAGTTTCATGTACAAACATCAACTGCTTTCGTATATACCAGTAATGAACAAGTTTTCACTTGTTCATTTTGAAACAAGTGTTTTGTTTCATTTTGAAACAAGTGTTTTGTTTCATTTTGAAACAAAGTTTTCACTTTGAAATTAAAAACGTATTACCATTAGCACCCCCCAAAATGAAATACTTAGTTATATATAAACTAACAAAATACATGTAAGATCTATATGAGGAGAACTACATGTTGAAAGAGATCAAAGAACTAAGTAAGCAGAGGTATTCCATGCTGATGGATAGGAAGACTCAATATTGTCAAGATGTCAGTTCTCATCAGTTTAATCTATCAATTCAAGGCAATACCAATTCAGTGCAATACCAATCAAAATCCCAGCAAGTTATTTTGTGACTACTGATAAACAGATGCTAAAGTTTATATGGAGCAACATAAGACTCAGCAGAGTCAATCTGATATTGAAGAAGAGCAAAGTTGGAGGACTGACATCACTTGACTTGCCATGAACCTACTAAAATTGAGACAATGTAGTGTCAGTGAAAGAATATGTAACTAGATTAATAGAACAGAACAGAGAGCCCAGAAGTAGACCCACATATAAACAGGCAACTGATCTTTGAGAAAGGAGCAAATACAGAGGCAATACAATTGAGCAAAGATGGTCTTTTCAACAAATGGTGCTGAAACAACTGGATATCTATCAGCAAAAAAAAAAAAAAAAAAAAAAAAAAATTTAGACACAGACCTTACCCACTTCACAGAAATTAACTAAAAATGTATCACGGACCTAAATGTGAACCACAAAACTGTAAAATCCTAGATGATAACATAATAATACAGGCGACCACCTAGACGACCTTGGACATGTCAGTTATCTTAGAAAAGACAACAAAGGAACAATCCATGAAAGAGATCACTGATAAATTAGACTACATTAAAATTAAAAAAATGTTGCTGTGAGAAAGATAACATCAAAAAATGAAAAGCCACATACTGAGAGAAAATATTTGCAAAAGACACATCTGATAAAGAATTGTTATAAAAAATGTACAAAGGATGCTTAAAACTAGACAAAAAAATGAATAACCCAAATGAGCCAAAGACCAGAACAGACTTCATCAAAGAAAATATACAGATAGTTGGGCTGGGTGTGGTGGCTCATGCCTGTAGTTCCAACACTTTGGGAGGTGGAAGTGAGGGAGCCTAGGGTCCAGGCAGTGCCCAAGAGCTTGAGACCAGCCTGGGAAACACGGCGAAATCCCACCCCTACAAAAAAAAAAGAAAAATTAGCTGGGCATGGTGGCATGCATCTGTAGTCCCAGCTACTGGGAGACAGAGGTGAGAGGATCACTTAAGCCTAGGAGGTTGGGAGGCTGATGCTGCAGGGAGCCGTGATTGTGCTACTGCACTTTAGCCTGGGTGACAGAGTGAGATACTGTCTCAAAAAAAGGGAAGATGTACAGGTAGTACTTAGGCATATGAAAAGATGTTCAACATCATATGCTATTAGGTATAGTTGTCCCTTAATATCCATGTGGGATTAATTCCAGGTCTCCGGTGTATACCAAAATTTGTAGATGCTCAAGTTCCACAATTGGCCCTGCAGAACCCATGACTACAAAAAGTCAGCCCTGTACCCACAGGTTCTGTAGCTCTTGAATACTGTATTTCCACCCTGAACTGATTGAATCTGTGGACGCATAACCCAAGGATAGATACATAAGGCCAAATATAACTGCAAATTAAAACAATAATGAGCTACCACTACACACCTATTAGCATGGCCAAAATCCCAAACACTGACACTACTAAATGCTGCCAAGGATGTGCAGCAACAGGAACTCTCCTTCATTGTGTGGGAATACAAAACAGTACAGACGTTTCAAAAGGTAGTTTGGCAGTTTC
The DNA here is from genome assembly GCF_048565385.1 of Saimiri boliviensis. Classification (NCBI taxonomy): domain Eukaryota; kingdom Metazoa; phylum Chordata; class Mammalia; order Primates; family Cebidae; genus Saimiri; species Saimiri boliviensis. The sequence continues at coordinate 1,457,375 of NC_133450.1, forward strand.
TTACAAAATTAAACATACTCTTGCCATACAATCCAGCAACTGCACTTCTCAGCTTAGTATTTACCAAAATGAATGGAAAACTTACGTCCACAAAAATCCCTGCACACAGATGTCCTTCAGTAGGTGAGTGGCTAAACTGTGATACATTCAGATAACAGAATATTATTTGGTGCTAAAAAGACAGGAGTTGTGAAGCCATGAAAAGACATGGAGGAAACTTAGTTCATACTACTAAGTGAAAGAGGTCAATATGAAAGGGCTATTTAAATTGAGCATCTCTAATCTGAAAATCAAATTCAAAATGCTCCAAAATCTGAACTTTCCTGAGTTTCCACTTGATGACCTAAGAGGAAATTAAAACAATAATGAGCTATCACTACATACCTATTGGAATGCCCTGACTCCCAAACACTGATACTGCCAAATGCTGACAAGGATGTGGACCAAGAACTCTCCTCCACTGTATGAAAATACACAATACAGAAATTCCACATGGGACTTCACATAATGGGTCACAATCAAAACACTGGCACATGATACTCAGCTTATTCAACTTGCCATTGTTTGTTGTTGGTTAACAGCTGGCACAGGTGCACTGGTGACGCTACCGTGCTGCTTATCCTGAACACATTATTTTTTCACTGTATTAATGATATTTCACTGTATTAATGGTAATTTGACATCCTGGATAAGGCAAAACTATGGGGACAGTAAAAAGATCAGCGGCTGCCAGGGGAGTAGGATAAATAGGTGGGAACATGGATTTTCAGGGCAGTGAAACTTTCTACATGATACAATGGTGGATATATGTCACTACAAACCCGTCAAAACTCAGACTGTCCAACACCAAGAGTGATGGACACTGCGTAAACTCTGGTGATGCGGTGTCAATATAGGTTCACTGATTGTAACAAATGTAGCATTCTGGTGCTGGTGATACTGATAGTTGCGGAGGCTGTGTGTGTGTGGGACAAGGAATATATGGGAAGTCTCTGTACTTTCTGCTCATTTTTGTTGTCAATCTAAAAGTGCTCTAAAATATAACATTCATTCATTTTAAAATTACCATACTATATATATAGAATAATTATATAATTTATTATGCCAGAGAACTGGTATAAAGATGTTTGGGAATAAACACAACTGATTTTGATAGGCATACGATGTAGCTGGAGGAAAGAGGCTTACTAGAGAGCAGCCTACCAGCTGTGAATGTTTAGCTAAAAGCAATCAGTAGGCTGTGGACATTAATCAGTATGTTTTATAGCAGGAATGAGAACACTGGCTAATCTTGCCAGGCAGTTAGCTGGGGTTCATTTAAGTGAAATTCAGTTAAAAACTCTTTCGCCATAGGGTTTTACATGGGAGATGAGAGGGAAAAGATGAGGGAGAGAAGAGGTAATTTGGGAGTAATTAAGTACTTCGGTTTCGGCGGAGAGTTTGGGTAAGGGAACCCTATTAGGGTCTAAACATAGGCTTAGGCTGCTTCAAGAGAAGGGCGTAAGGAGGGGTGCGTTTGGCTGGGCACTGGGTGGCGGGGGGAAGGTGGTGGACAGAAAATATGGCACACTAGACCTAGAATTGGTATTATTGATATTAAAAATGTTGGTAGGATACCACAGGAACAGAACTGTCCATTCAACAAATATGATCTGCCATCCTAGGCATTGTCTATGCATTGGGAATACAGTAGCCATCAAAATAGGCCAAGACCCTTGTCCTCACAGAGCTCACAGTGTACTAGAACAGACAAACAAGATAAAAGAAGTAAAATGATACACAGTAAGAAGGATCAAGACGGAAAGAGGTTAGGAACAGTTCAAGGAAAGCGGGTGTCTGCAATTTTATATACAAAGGCCATGAAGGGCTTGACTGAGGTAATCTCCGGGGAAAGACCTGAAGGAGATGAAAGAGAACTATGCCTGCAGGTGGGGAAAGACTGGCCCTAGGAGAAGGACAGCTAGTGCAAAGGAGTCCGCCTGGTGTGAACAAGGAGGTGGCAGACGTGGCTGGACTGAACTAGTAGCAAAAGATGAGGTCTGAAAGCGAACTCGGGCTACTGGAAGGTTTTGAGCACATAAGGCATAAAATCTTACATGTTTATAGGATCGTTCTGGCTGCTACTTTGAGAACAGACTGAATAAAGGCGGAGAGGGAAAAGGGGAAGTGAAGGAAATCACTCGGGAAGCGACTGCGACCAAACAGCTGAAAGAATTAGATCAGAATCATAGTAGGGGGGATGGTGAGAAGTGGTCAGATTCTTGATATATTTTGAAGGTAAAGCTAATTTCTAAGTTCAAAATAACTGGAAAAAAACATCAGGACTACAATCTACAAACTGTGGCCTGCATATACTTTAACCACAGTCTTATAATCAGTTTAATAAAAAATAGTAAGTTGTACTAACAATATACTATTTGCAAATTTTCTGAAGCTAAATATCGTGGGGTTTTTTGGCCACAAAAGAAATAATCCAGACTCCATGTAATGCAAATGCCTACAGATTTTATATTTCAACAAACATTTGTTGATCACTTTCATTATGTGACCAAGATTGTGTTTGGTGTCAAGTGATGTGTAGCTCTGCTTTATAGAAATTTACAGTCTGTTATCTTCCTTGTAGAGACAGTTCTTGAAAAATAAAAAGTGGGAAAAAGAGGCCAGAGTCAGAAACAAAAATTAATCTTCTATCTTTGGTCTGAATATGCCGAATTCCCTATGTGATGGTATATGATTTTTTTGAAGTAAAAATTTTAGAAACTAAAATCAGATATTTTCTTAAAAATCACTCAAGTAGTGTGATGCCTCCTGCTTTTTTTTTTTTTTTTTTTTTGCTTAGAATTGAACAGACACTTTACAAAAGAAGACATACATGAGGCCAACAAACATATGAAAAAATGCTCATCATCACTGGTCATTAGATAAATGCAAATCAAAACTACATTGAGATACCATCTCATGCCAGTTAGAATGGCGATCATTAAAAAAATCCTGAGACAACAGATGCTGGAGAGGATATGGAGAAATAGGAACACTTTTACACTGTTGGTGGGAGTGTACATTAGTCCAACCATTGTGGAAGACAGTGTGGCGATTCTTTAAGGACCTAGACATAGAAATATCATTTGACCCAGTAATCCCATTACTGGGTATATATCCAAAGGATTATAAATTGTTCTACTATAAGGACACATGCACATGAATGTTCATTGCAGCACTGTTTACAATAGCAAAGACCCGGAACCAACCCAAATGCCCGTTGATGATAAGACTGGACAGAGAAAATGTGGCACATATACACCATGGAATACTATGCAGCCATCAAAAACGGTGAGTTTGTGTCCTTTGTAGGGACATGGATGAATCTGGAAACCATCATTCTCAGTAAACTGACACAAGAGCAGAAAATCAAGCACCGCATGCTCTCACTCATAGGCAGGTGGTGAACAATGAGAACACATGGACACGGGGAGGGGAGCACTACACACGGGGGTCTGTTGGGGGAACTAGGAGAGGGACAGCAGGGGATGGGGAGTTGGGGAGGGACAGCATGGGGAGAGATGCCAGATATAGGTGAAGGGGAGGAAGGCAGCAAATCACACTGCCATGTGTGTACCTATGCAACCATCTTGCATGTTCTTCACATGTACCCCCAAACCTAAAATGCAATTAAAAAAAAAAATTGAATAGGAAAAAAATCACTCAAGTAGTAGATCATCAAAAGAAACTGGCACAGTTCAGATTTCTTTCTAGACAGTTGGATCACTGTACATGTTTTTTGCCCTCTCAAGGAAGCCTTAATGGAGAATTATCACTATTAGAACACAAAATGTGCTGTGAAGAAAAAAAACTCCACAAAACCAAAACAGCTAGGAATAGTATTTTATATCAGTTTTTTGTAAAGCATGGTGATAATGCAGGGAAAATTAAAAAACACTTCCTCTTCCAAAGCAGAATTTGTCATTTTACAGCCAGGGTGTTGCCTTTTGAGGTCACAGTCCACCTTGCTGGCTTTTTCATGGTGCCTGTTGGTCCCAAGTTGCCCTTACTACACAGGAAATCTAAGCACTGCTTTTACTATTAGCAAACAAGGAGGTGATTGCCCAAGTAAGACAACTTCTGGGCCAGTGCCTGAACTAAGAGTTAAAGTAATCCAATAAAACCTGGAATTATTTCATTAGTGTATAGTACTTCCCCCAATTTCCTGGGACATGGGTGTAGTATGAAACAGTAAAAAGGTGGGTGTATATAAGCTGGGATGGGACTGCCAGTAAAGCCTTACTGCCCCAGGAGGCCATGTGATATGTGAAAAGACATTTCCAGTGAGTCAATTTTGTATTTGGAAGAAGAAGAAAAAAAAAACAAAACCAAGCTTGTTTTAAGTACAAAAAGTTCAACAAGTTATAGGTTCTTGTTTGGTAAAGATACATATGCACACTTTTTACTCACATCTTGGTGTTTCACAGGCAGGGTATATCAGAAAAGGGAATTTATGTGTTTCTCAAGAGAAGACATGAGTTTTTTTTTGTTTTTTTTTTTTTTAAAGCTGAAAAACAACGTTTTTCACAGTTTATCATATGTCACTACGTGAGGCATCAAAGATACAGAGGTAAATTAGATTTGAAAAAACCCAACAACCCTTATTATTTTAAAGTTCATAATCTAGTAGGGGACAGATGAGCAAACAGTTAAAAAGTATGTGGAAAGAGGGTAATGGCTGATGTGTGTAATGGTATTTATTTAAATATATGAGAAAAACAGAGAAAGATGAATTGAATGGATGGGGTAACTGGCTAAGGTAACTGTTAATTATCATAAAAAATTAACAGATGCACTGGAGAGCTGAAGGAAACAGAAAATACCAGCCGAGAAAACACCTGAGAAGGACCACACAGCTCTGGGTCCTTAAATGTTTGGAAATCTAGATTCATACCAAGGTACGTAGCTCTAAAACAAGATAATTCAAGGCTGGAGTCTGCAAAAAGCAATGTAATCAGCATAGACAGTAGTCCTCCCTTATCTGTGGTTTTGCTTTGCCAGGTATGTTAACTCATGGTCAACTGCAATCCGAAAATATTAAGTGGTAACTTTCAGAAATAAACAATTCCCAAGTTTTTAGTTGTACAGTGTTCTGAGTAGTGTGATGAAATTCCATGCTGTCCTGCTCCATCCCACTCAGGATGTGAATCCCCCCCTTGTCCAAGGTATCCATGCTGTATACACTACCTGCCCATTAGTCACTTAGCAGCTTTTTAGGTTATCAGATTGAATGTCGCAGTACAGCAGGACTGCTGTTATTTTACTTCACAATGTCTCCAAAGCAGAGGAGCAGTGAGGCTACCAATTTGGATATGCCAAAGAGAAGCTGTAAAGTGCTTCTTTAAGTGAAAAGGTCAAAGTTCCCAACTTAAGAAAAAAAAAATACCCCAAATATACTGAAGTTGCTAAGATCTAGAGTAAAGACAAATCTATTTGAAATTGTGAAGAAAGAAAAAGAAATTCATGTGTACTATAGGCAGTGTTTGTTACTATCCATAGTTTCGGGCATCCTACTGTGGGGCTTAGGACATACCCTCATGGATAAAGGGGAACTACTATATGAGAAAGCAGAAGCAAGAGTCCCTAGTATCTGGACCCAAACATAAAATTCATAGTTAACAATTCCAGGGAAAGGATCCTTATTGGTTCAAGGAACACTGCTCCCTTATTTTCTTACATTTTACACAGCTCTTGAGCTCAAACCTGCAGCTGTGAGACAACACTGAAGAGAGGAGGTAGAAAGAATGTTTCTTTCTTTTACAGGCAATAAATCCTAAATCGTTTACCCTCTCAAAAGCTAATGAAGACTGCAAGTAAGAGATGACATGTTTGAGAAGGAAAATTGAAGAACATTCATAAAAACTATGATAAATGGAAATTAATCCTATCAAAGTGTTTCTCATTTTAATCAACTGACTTACAAATTAAATTTTCTTCCTAAGAAGATTTCCTAAAAGAAAAACAGAGGACATAGGATAGCAGAGGAGTTTCTTTGGCCAAAAGCCGAAAACAGAAAAACTTTAGTTACAGGGAGACAAAGCAAGTTAGTGGTCTTTACTACTATGAACAGTAAGATGAAATTTAGAGTTTTCCTTACAAGATGAATAGGCACAATTATAACATGTTTTAGTTTAAACTGAAAAAAATTTAAAAAGTCAGAATTATTTTGCCTTTGAAACCTAATGACATGCTCAGGACTTTAGAAAGTTACAAATAGCCACAGAACTCAAATCTGACATATTTAAGCTCTATAAGACCAGTTTCCTAGGAACATTTCTCCTTTGATAACCTACTTTATATGATAAAGCTTCAACTTTCATACACAGAGCCTCAGCTCTCACCCTACCATGGTAATTCAGAACAAGTGGTTAGATTTAATCTTTTTTGTTTAAAAGCTACTGTTTCTTTTTTTTTTTCAAGGTGAAATAAAACAGAAAAAACAAGTTTAAAACCACATTAGCTTAACTTTCATTATATCACTTCAAGCTTCTTGGTGTTTAGCGCACTTACTAAAATCTGACAAAATCTATATTTTCAGCATTGCCTACTGCTGTTCAAAGGTCCACTTGGCCCAGGAAGGAAGGGACTAAGTCCAGAGAATAAGAATCTACAGAATGATTTGTTTTGTTCTTTGAACATTAAATGCGCTGACCTCTGTTAGCAAGTACTTCTGTCATGAACAGACGTCTCCTACGGTACCAAGTAGAGGCATTATATGAGCATCTGCTTCAATATCCGTATGCAAAATGGGGCTAAAAACTTATTCTGTTTACCTCAAAAGGATACTGTGAGGATCAAATATTTCTTTACAAGCTTTGCAAACAATAAAAGAATGTGAAAACTATTTTAAAAATTGTATTACAAAGTTATCAATGAAATATGAGAAAGCATATAGATTGTAAGTATATTAAAAGAATAGATGCAGGCTGGGCACGGTGGCTCACACTTGTAATCCCAACACTTTGGGAGGCTGAGGCAAGTGAATTGCTTGATTGCAGAAATTTGAGACCAGCCTGGGCAACACGGTGAAACCCTGTCTCTACCAAGAATACAAAAATTAGATGGGCATGGTGGCACTTGCCTGTGGTCCCAGCTACTTGAGCGGCTGGGCTGAAGTGGGAGGATTGCTGGAGCCCAGGAAGTCAAGGCTGCAGTGAGCCATGATTGTGCCACTGCACTCCAGCCTGGGTGACAGAGTGAGACTCTGTCTTAATAATAATGATGATAATAATAATAAATACATAAGATAATAATTAAAGAAAGGAAATATATCAAAATGTTCAAAGTATTGGGAGGCTAGATGGGTGGATCACTCGAGGTCAGGAGTTCAAGATGAGCCTGGCCAACATGGTGAAACCCTGTCTCTACTAAAAATATAAAAATCAGGCCGGGCGCGGTGGCTCAAGGGCTGGGCGTGGTGGCTCAAGCCTGTAATCCCAGCACTTTGGGAGGCCGAGGCGGGTGGATCACGAGGTCAAGAGATCGAGAACATCCTGTTCAACATGGTGAAACCCCGTCTCTACTAAAAATACAAAAAATTAGTAGGCATGGTGGCGCGTGCCTGTAATCCCAGCTACTCAGGAGGCTGAGGCAGGAGAATTGCCTGAACCCAGGAGGCGGAGGTTGCGGTGAGCCGAGATGGCGCCATTGCACTCCAGCCTGGGTAACAAGAGCGAAACTCCGTCTCAAAAAAAAAAAAAAAAAAAAAAAAAGAAAAAAAAAATCAGTCAGGCATGGTGGTGGGTGCCTGTAATCCCAGGAACTCTGGAGGCTGAGGAAGGAGAATGGCTTGAACCTGGGAGGTGGAGGCTGCAGCGAGCTGAGATTGTGCCACTGCACTCCAGTCTGGGCGACAGAGTGAGACCCTGTCTTAACAATAGATACGTAAGAAAAAAGACTGGAAGGAAACACATCAAAATGTTCAAAGTGTTTGGAGGCTGAAATGGGCAAACCACTTGAGGATGAGAGTTCAAGACCAGTCTGACCAACATGGTGAAACCGTCTCTACTAAAAATACAAAAAGTAGCTGGGCGTGGTGGTGGGCACCTGCAATCCCAACTACTCTGGAGGCTAAGGCGGGAGAATTGCTTGAATCTGGGAGGCAGAGGTTGCAGTGAACTGAGATTGCTCCACTGCACTCCAGCCTGGGTGACACAGCAAGACTCTGTCTCAAAAAAAAAAAAAAAAAAAAAAAGTTCAAAGTAGTTATTTAAGGGTGGTGAAATTATGAATAATTACTTTCCAATCTTTGTTTAAACTCCTCAACCTTCAACCTTCAGCAGTATGGTTATGTTACTTTAAATAAAGAGGAAAAATGCCATCAAGGATCACAGATGTTTTAAAATTAAATTTTAACTCCACATGCAATACTTGCAGTTTCTTTTTTTAAAAAAAATATGAGGCTGGGCACAGTGGCTCACACCTGTAATCCCAGCACTTTGGGAGGCAGCGTCGGGTGGATCGCAAGGTCAGAAGTTCAAGACCAGCCTGGTCAACATGGTGAAACTCTGTCTCTACTAAAAATACAAAAATTAGCTGGGCGTGGTGGTGGTGGGTGCCTGTAATCCCAGCTACTCTGGGAGGCTGAGGCAGGAGAATCGTTTGAACCTAGGAGGTGGAGGTTGCAGTGAACAGAAATGCACCACTGCACTCCAGCCTGGGCGGAGACTCTGTCTCAAAAGAAAAAAAAAGTAAAAAAAATATGGCTACACATAGAGCTAAAATTCCCTTTGGCCAGACTCTCCATACTCCCCTTTCCAGAAAAACACCTTCAGAAGAGTTTCTAGCTTACTGCTGAAAGATGCCTTAAAGATAATTGTTATAAGATATATTCCTTTTGTCTCTCATCAGAATTAGCACTATAGGCAGAGAAGAGTAAACATGTCTAGCAGGAAGAGTAAGAGCACAATTTATAAACCTCATGCTTTGTATTAAAAATTCCCTTAAATTCTGCATTCAGTTTTATAAAGAAGTATTTATTTTAACACAAAAATTAATGTTTTACATTGTATGAAGCCAGGACAAGGATCATGTAGCCTCAAAACAGTATTTCCCCATTAGTGTAATAACACACAACACAGATTCCGTTCATCTTCTTGACAGAGAACTGACGTATTTTGATACTGAGGGGAACATAGTGTTGTGACTTTCTTACTGAATGTCTCCACTATATAGCAATAGATTGAGAAGTGCTAACTCAATTTATATCCTGTTAACTTGAATCTGGGAGGCAGAGGTTGCATGAAAATACACTGAAATTATCAAACAAGAATACTGTTTAATTACAGGAAAACAGACCATAAAAATGAGCTCAGCATTTCCTTAAGAGGTTTAACTCTGAAAATTATAATACATCTGAGTTTGTTATATGTACCTTCTTATGTCACTGGCAGGAAAAATAACAAGCTTTTGATCAGCTGTTGTTTTCCTTCTTGCCAATATACCTTAAGATAAACCTAAAATGTAATGTGCTTGATTCATCTCTAATTCCACTGGCATATCTATGCCTTCAGAAATTTGACTCTAAAATTGCCTTATGTGAAAAAGAACAGTTATTGGTACTCTTAAGCTCATCATTATAATATTTTTCCACAGAAGCTTCTCTGGAGGCATTTATTCTTACTAGAAACTCTCTCCAAATATTTAATTTGGCCCTGGGTGTTTAGCAACATTAGAATATTTAAAAGACAAAATTGATAAATTATAATCAAGATGTTACTACATCTTGCAAGCCATGAGGAAAAAAGCTTAATTGTGATTGCTACAACAAATTCACTCAAAATTAGGGGACAAAAAGCACGTCAAATGGGAGGGCGTTTCAGTTAATATCAAGGGCTCTGGAGTCAGACTGCTTAGATTCAAATGTCACTTACTAGCTGTGGAACTTGGGCAAGCTAGTCAAAATCTCTAAACCACAGTTTCTTATCCTAAAAATGAGAAAAGTAATAGTACATAGTATACAGAAGTTATCTCAAGAACGAATCTGTATAATAAAGCAGGTAGTATGGTGTCACCATATAGTAAGATCCTAATAACAACAATTATAGCAGTAATTGCAGCAAGAATTTATTGCTTACTAAGTACCAGGCACTATTTGAAGAGCTACACATGTACAATCCCACTTAATCCTCACGTCCACCATATCAAGTAGATATTATAATTAGCACCTATTTTATAGTGAACAAATTCATCCACAGAGGAGTTAAGTAACTTACTCATGTTTACTGTGATAGTTACCATGGCTATTCAAAAATACTTAGATCTCCTTTCAGAAACAAGAGGATTGTACTTCCTCAGAGAAGACACAAGGCCATGTAACTGATGGTCAATGAAAGTGGGTGACATGATTCTTCTAGGCAGAAGATCTGAGTCTATAAGCAATTTGTCACATTACCCTCCCCTGAATACAGTGATTGTGGAAGTGTATGTTATGATGGAGTTGACGTCAGCCTGGTTGTCTAAGTGACCACAAATAGCATAGCCCCATGTTGACTCACTTTGGACAAATAGCATAAGTGAGAAAAGAAAGCCACTGAGATTTTGTGGTTATTACCACAGCAATATGAATAGCAATAACATAGCCTATCCTGACACCTTCTCAGTTAATAAATCTCAGATTTAAGTAACATCCTTATTTACCTATCTATAGTTAATGCCCAAAGTTTCAAATTATGGGAGAAAATAGTAGATTTCTATCCATTTACTTCTTTTTATGTGTGTGAACCAATGAAAGTTCACTATTACCTAGTTTAATACCACAATTTAAGAACTGTCGGTCTAAATGTCTTCATGATCTTAGGCTAGGCAAAAAGTTCTTAAAGAAAACAAAACACTAACCACAAAAGAGAAAAGTGATAAATTGGAGTTCACTACAGTTAAGAATGTCTGTTCATCAAAAGATCATGTTAAACAAGTAAAAAGGCAAGCCGCAGACTGGGAAATCGTATTTGTAATATATATATTCCTTAAAGATTCGTATTTAGAATACATAAAGAACTCCTAAATATCACTAAGATTAAAAACAAATGATCATTTTTTTTAAAAAAAGGGGGGCTAAATATAAAAAAGTACTTCATAAAGAGACTATCTAACAATGTAGAAAAAGAGGTATACTATATACCCAACACAATGGCTAAAACAACAACAGCAAAATGACAATACGCAGTGGTGGCAAGGATGAAGAGGGACTGAAACCCTCTTAGGGTGCTACTAGGAATGTAAATGGGGACAATCACTTTGGAAAATGCTTTAGCAATACCTGTTAAAATACAGCTGTTCTATGAACCAGCAACTCCATTCCTAGTAATATATCCTAGAGAAATGAGTGCATATAACCAACAGAAGACATGTTATCAGAATGTTCATAGCAGCTTTTTAAATAAAAACCTCAAAGTGGAACCAACCCATGTGTCCCTCAACAGTAGCACGGATATGTTATGATATAGTCCTACAATGAAATCAGTGGAATACTATACAGTCAGTCTAAACTATTGCTACATACAAATACGGATGAATCTCACAGATATAATGACAAGCAAAAGAAGCCAGATTCACAAGAATAAATACTCTATAAAACAACTTAATATGAAGCTCAGTAACAAGTAAAACAACTATATAGTGACAGAAATCAGAATAGTGGTTATCTCTGGTGGGCAGAGAGAAGGTAAGGTATTGACTGAAGAGCCTCCTAGAGTGATGAAAATATTAACAGACACATATATATCTATGTAAAAATTCATTGATTTTTGCACTTTACTGTATATACCGCAGTTTTAAAAAGTAACAGAAAAAAAGCCGCATTGGTTAACATGAGAATTCCAGGATTAGAAGGTCCTACAAAGATCAGTGAGTCCAACGATACATCCAAGGCTCAGCCCCAAACCTCAAGTCTCTCTTGGGAATGTCTACTCCCACTTCTGAATAGCTCTGACAATCGGAAAGCTTTTCTTTATAATGACCTCCAAACCTATCTTCAAGGAGCTTCAATCCTTGTGTTCTCATTCTACCTGTTAGGGAAATACAGAACAAGTGTGCTCCCTCTTCTACACATATCCCCTCACTCATTCCAAGACTTGCCTGATGACTGCTGCGCTTTCTTTTAGGATTCTCTCTGTATATTTTTTAGTCCATGTTTCTTTCATTTGCCTCTTTCTCTATGACTCTGCTGAAATTTACACTTTCAGCCAAAGTGTTCTAAAGTTGTGCTTCAACCTGAGCTGATAACCAGCTTGTAGAGTTTTACCCAAAATATCAATTTTAAATGTTAATATTAACAGTATATAGCTGGCCACATGTGTAAGTTTATGAGAGCAGGAAGAGAAAGCTGTTAATGCTTAATACATTCAAATATCAGAATTCCTCATGAGAGACACCTAGCTCCCTTGAACTTAGAGAAGGCTTATCCTTATATGCTTGAGCTGGGAAGATGAGAAGGTTACTTCTTAGATTAAAAAAAAGTCAGTGGTGACTATTTTGACCTATACAATGGGAATAAGTATTAATATATGGAAAGCACTGGTTATGCTTAAAGCAAGAACCATGATGTATTTCATGAGCAAACAGAAAAGCATTCCCCTAACTTTGAAGAGCCAACTGAAGAATTCATGGAATTGTGTACTTTCAGGCATTTAAAAAAGTGTCAAAGAGTCAAAGTTTAGGAAATAAATGCAAAGGCAAAATGAGATGTTTCTTACACTTGAGATGATGTGTGTTTTAGTAGTAGTCAGGCCTTCTATTTAAAAAGCCAAATCCTTACAGTCTGCCCATAGTATCGTTCCGTACCTATGGCTGCCCTTTTACTGCTACAACCTCATGTTCTTACTGTTTTGTCCTTTACTGCAGACTAGAACAACAATTGAGACAGAATTAACAGATAGAAGATCTGCAAAATGAATAATACAGAGTGGATCTTGATTCCATACGTCAAATGTATGTATTGCATGACTCTGGGGAAGTTTTGAGGCAGAATACATACTAATAACGAGGAAGAAGTTACTTATGGTAGTACTTTACTATAATCTAAGAGAAGTTCTTGCAGGAGAAAAGGTGCCTTAAGGCTGATGATTCTATGGAGTTGGCATACAAACACGGACTGATAAAATGTTTAAAGACAATGAAGGTCATACATCAGGCTGAATCAGGGATATCTTACATACAACAGAAGTTGTCATCCGCAATAGCAAACCGAAGGCTTACACCGCTCACTGCTCAACGGTCCACTGACTGACAAAGTGGAAACTAAACAGGGAGGATACCCTACTGAGTATATTTGGCGCTTTACATCAGATCATCAAACTTTTCTCAACTCCCTCAGCGCTACTGGCCCTCTCCTTTTAGTCAATTAACACTTGATGCTTAAACTCTAGTATCTTCAGCAGGTCATGGAATAAAACAAACAAACAAACAAACAAACAAAAAAACCTTTTAGTGTCAGTAATCTCATCATTTTCTGCTCGCAAATTTCTGTGTACATATCTGTTTTCGCCACAGAAAACACTTTGCTCTGAATACCCTTCTAGCTTCTTCATGGACTTTACCCTCTTTCAACCATGATTATTCATTTTTCTTTCAGATATAAAGACAACCCTGGTCCTAAAAAAGAACAAAGCAAAACTCGTAACAAAACCATCCATTAATTTCTATCTTCCTTCTAGCAACTGGTACTTCACTTACCTTTTCTTCATAACCAACCTACTTGAAAGACTACTCTAGTCTTTGGTGCTACTCATTCAATCTGAAACCTACAGTAGTCTTGTTTCTATCCCTAACTCACTCAAACACCAATAATCTCTAAATTGTTGATTTCAATGGACACTTTTTAATACTCACCTTGATTAGTTTCTAACTGGCGTTTGAAGCTGTAAATGACTCTTCTTCAAATTCTTCTCCCACTGCTTCCTGTATACCTTGTTCTTATTTTTCTCCTATTTCTTCAGCCATTCCTTCAGACTCTGGCCTCCTCATTCTACATGTTTCCCCAGTACTCTCTCTTGGTTCTAATGTTTCAACAACTATTAATACTGATGACATCTGCACCTACCTCTTTTAAATTCCAAGGCTGGATCTCAAATGGCTAAAAGGAAACCTTCCTCTGTTGTGCCACAGGCAACTCACACTTAACACATATAAAACGGAGTCCACAGTCTTTTTCTCAAAATAGATTCCATCTCCCACGTTCTCTGTCAGTTGAGGGTACTCTACTCTGTCACTCAGGCTAAAAAACCCGGGAGACACTTTCAGCACTTCCTCCACCCTTCCTTCACATTCAATCCTTACCAAGCCCAGTGAGCGTGTCCTATTTTCTATGTTCTCTTTTTTTGCCCTGATCACTCTGACAGCCTCCTACCTGCCCTTCCTGCCTCCAATCTGTTTACACAACGCTGTCATTGATCATTCTGAAATACAAATCTAGTTACTTACACATGCCATTCCTTGTTTAAAATCATTCAAGGAGCTACCCACTGCCTTTAGGTGATTTTTACTTTTTTCTTTTTAAGATTTTCTGTTTAGACTGGGCACAGTGGCTCACACCTGTAATCTCAGCACTTTGGGAGGCCAAGGCGGATGGATCACTCGAGGTCAGGAGTTTGAGAACAGCCTGGCTAACGTGGTGAAACCCTGTCTCTACTGAAAATACAAAAATTAGCCGGACGTGATGGTGGGTGCCTGTAATCCCAGCTCCTCAGGAGGCTGAGGCAGGAGAATCACTGGAACCCAGGAAGCAGAGGCTGCAGTGAGCTGAGATCATACTACTGCACTCCAGCCTAGGCAACAGAGTGAGACTCTGTCTTAAAAAAATAAAATTTCTGTTTAAATGCATAAATGTTACACTTGTTTTTAATGTTTAAACTTTGAATGTTTTACAGCAAGGATATTATTTTATCATTAGAATAAATAATAAAACTTGGTTTCATGATAGTAAATGACCACCCTTAAACCAGTTTTGGGATCAGGAAAGGAAATCTTAACATGTTTAAGTGATGTAGAACATAAAAAGTTTTAAAAACTACTAAATGGTCTCCCTCACACAGTTTTCACATTTTTGGTACCTTCTGTTCTTGTATGAAACATCTTACAAATTTACTCCTTTGAGGAGTAAGATCCAGCTAGCTTGCTAAGACTATATACATATTATATAGGTATATAAGAAAGTATATGTTAACATAGGAATAGAAAGATTATAAAAATATATCTATTATTTGTCAATGATATTTCTGTTAGACAAAACTGCTACAACAAATAAGAGAAGATCACAATTCTTAATGAGGCTGAAAGTTAGATACAATTGGCCCAAGTCTTTTTTGGTAAATAAATGAATCTATATATTGCCCTCAGTACCATGCATTGCAAGAGAAAGATTGTAACTAAACACAAGGGAAAAATCGGTCAATAAGAACTTTGCAAATAGTTTGTTTTGCTAGAAAATAAATGGCCAGCACTTACATTGTCTTTCTGACAAAATAAAGTTGCTCTTTCCGCTTTTAAGAAATAAACAAAAAACTACCCCATTACATTTATTTAATAGAGTCTCTAAATTGGCAAATAACACTGTTTTTATATATGTCAGAGTTCTCTGTACTTAAATCTCCCTAACCCCTCTATGATCAAAATGAGCCCTATTTGTATATTACTATAGTACTACAGAAATAACTACAACATTCTTCATTTCTTTTACTAGCTCTACAGTTAGTGATCTACATTTTAAAAACCCAAAAAAAGAGCCTGCAGTAGCAACCAGAGGATTATGAAATTCAGAAACTTATTTAGTCATACCCAGAAGCAGACATTTATAAACTCTTATGAGCTCCCAGTTTTATTGATCTGAGAATAGTTATGAATCTCTGGCAAATCTGCAAATATCAATCAATAAATGAAGCTTTAAAAATTACTTCGCTCAGAGAGAATAACAATTTTGCTACAGGTAGAATAAATAATACTAAAGTTAGAAACTTGGCCTTTTCTAAGCATTCAAAATTTTCATTCTTCTTCTTCCACCAGCTTCCCCGTCAGGGCACTGAACTTGCTAATATGCATATAGATATTCATCATATTTTTTCAGTTTATAAGAAGTTTCTAAATAAGGTATGTAGACTCTAGGAATAAATAAGAATACCTCATTTACTATAAAGAAATATAATAAATCTTGAAAACATTTCCTCTTGAAATGAAATTTATCTGGTCTATAATTGGTAGTAAACAGGCATTTTTTCATGGGTTTTGGGAAATGCTAGTAGCCTGAAAGCTGTTTCAAATTGTTGGGCTAACAATTTTCTACCAAACATACAATTAAGCATCTTATTGTACTAAAATCAGCTTCAAAAACAATAATTTAATTAAAAACTACATCTAAGATGAAGAAAGCAAATACAAGCTATATAAGAAAATGCAGAATATCTTGTAACATCAAACCATAATAGATGTGTATAACTTATAAAACAAATACATTAATATTGTGAAGTATGGTCATTTTTTGCTTTATTCTAATTAAAAGATATGTCATATACTTACTATGGTTGCAGTGTGGCATATTTATGTGACTAAAATAGCTAATAATCTTTACAAACAATATTGTAAATCTCAGGAGTAAGCAAATGTGATTAGACTACCTTTCCTTTGTAGCGGCCATATATATATATACACACACACACACACACACACACACACACACACACACACACATAAATTCAGTTTGGCTGGGTGTAGTGGCTCACACCTGTAATCCCAGCTCTGTGGGAGGCTAAGGTGGGAGGATCGCTTGAGCCCAGGAGTTTGAGACCAGCCTGGGCAACATAGCAAGATCCTGTCTTAAAAAAAAAAATTAAAAACCTAGCTAGGTGTGGTGGTATGTGCTTGCAGTCCAAGCCATTTGGGAGGCTGAAATGCCTAGGAGTTCAAGGCTGCAGTGAGTGATCATGCTATTGCACTCCAGCCTGGGCCACAGAGAGAGAGCCTGTCCCAAAAAACGAACAAAATTTCAGTTCTAGAAAAGACAAGTTATTTAGTCAAGACTGCTACTGAGAACTCTCTACCTCTACTTTCAAAGAGTTTCAATCTAGGGCCTGGCCTGGTGGCTCACGCCTATAATCCTGCACCTTGGGAGGCCCAGGTGGGTGGATCATCTCTGGTCAGGAGTTCGAGGCCAGCCTGACCAACGTGGTGAAACCCTGTCTCCACTAAAAAAATACAAAACTTAGGTGGGCATGGTGGCATGTGCCTGTAATCCCAGATACTCAGGATGCTGAGGTAGAGAATTGCTTGAACCTGGGAGGCAGAAGTTGTAGTGAACTGAGATTGTACCACTGCACTCCAGCCTGGGCAAGAGTAAAACTCCATCTTAAAAAAAAAAAAAAAGAAAGAAAAGAAAAAAGGAGTTTCAATCTAAAAACTGTGGCAGGTGTACTCCTCTGCGGGTGCTTAAATAAAATGTGTACACACTGCCAATTTAGGTTAGCACTGAGAAAACTGACTAATCAACAAAAACTTATCTCCATGCAGTAAGTACAATGATTATTTGGTGCCTTTCTCAGAGAGCAATTTTTAAGAAATAAAGTACCAAACCAGAAGAAACAAGCAACTCCTTCATGCTCTCAGGACACAGGACATACCAGGAAGTAGTTCCCTACCTATAGTTTACCTAGGATGGTATAATACATTTTCTTATTTATTACATATTTTCAATAATATGTACCAGGTACATGGTTAAGATACCAGCAATACAATGGTGAACAAATTGTCTCTGCCCTCATGAAAAACTAGTTTGAGGTGAAAGACATTCAGCAAATATACCAATAAATAACCTTTAAGTTTGTTTAAAATGCTATGAGGGAAAAGAACAGAAAGCTATAGAGTAACAGGGGAGATTTCATTTAGACAGGGGACCTCTTTGAAGAAGTAACACATAGCTTGGGCGATAAATGCCCAGGTGCATCACATATTGAGGAACTAGCTTATTAGGCCCAGAGGCAAGATGCTTTGGAGGAAGTGAAAGAAGGCTTGTGGGCTGTAGAAAAATGAGCCAGAGAGGAAAGAACAAAGACAGGTAGACAGGAACCAAATCCTGAACAGATATGGGGCTATGTCAGAAATCTGGGTTTTCCCCCAAAGTACAAGAGTAAACCTCTGAAGGATTTTAAGGAGGGGCATGATGTGACATTTTTGCTTTCTAAAAGATCATTCTGTCTCCTGTGTAAAGAATGGATGTGTAAGAATGGATCTAGAGGCCAGGCATGGTGGCTTGCATCTGAATCCCAGCACTTTGGTAGGTTGAGGCAGGTAGATCTCTTGAGATTGGGAGTTTGAGATGAGCCTGGCCAACATGGTGAGAGCCTGTCTCTACTAAAAATACAAAAATTAGCTGGGCATGGTGGTGCATGCCCACGGCTCCAGCTACTTGGGAGGCTGGGGCAGGAAAACTGCTTGAGCCCGGAAGGCAGAGGTTGCAGTGAGCCAAGAACATGACACTGCACTCCAGTCTGGGTGAGAGAGAAAGACTCTCCGCCTTGGGGGTAAAAAAAAGAATGGATCTACAAAGATCAGTAGGGAAGTTACTGCAATAGTCCACCAGTCCACCACAGCATGACAGTGGCTTAGAAGATGGTAATAACAGTGGAGAGATGCAACAAAGAGGGTGGATCCGAGATATATTTAGGAGGTAGAATCAATAGAATCTTGCAGTTGTCTGGATACGGGTGTGTCTAAGTGTGGGTGTTGAGGGGGTAAGGGGAGTAGTAAGAGGTCTCAAGAATGAGCCCAAGATTTTTAACCAAGAAATTAGTAGACTGAGTTGTCATTTATGGACTTAAGGAACACTCTGAGATGTAGAACTAGAAAACGTATTAAGATTAGACATGTTCATTTTAAGATGCCTTTGAGATAAAATATCAAGTTGTACTCTGTATACAGAAGAGAAGTCTGGGATGGAGACAGGAGTTTAGGAGTGTCCAGGAAGTATAGTAGATAGTATTTAAAAGCATGAATGCAAGGTATAACCCAGGGAGAGTCAATAGGTTAAAAGGAGTTAGAATTGTGTCTTGAGGAGTTCAACAGTTAGAAGATGAATAGGGGAGAAAACTGGAAAGAGGACAAGAGCACAGGGAGGCTGAGACCCAGGAGTGCACGGTGTCAGACTACTTCAAGAAAAGAAAAAAAGATGTGCCTACATGTTACCGAGATTAAATCGGAATGTAAAAGATGCCCAAGTTTTTTGACAACATGGAAGTTATTAGGGACATATTAGAGCCCTTTGGATGCAGTGGTGGGGGTAGAAGCATACCAGTTACATGGTTTGTGTATAGGGAATGTAGAGAAAAATCATATAGTTTAACTCATGGAGGGAGTAGAGGGTATAAGTAAACTTAAAGTATAAAACAAATGGCTGGGTGTGGTGGCTCACACCTGTAATCTCAGCACTTTGGGAGGACAAGACGGGCGGATCACTTGAGGTCAGGAGTTTGAGAGCAGCCTGACCAACATGGTGAAACCCTCTCTACTAAAACAAACAAACAAACGAAAACCCGAAAAAATTTAGCCAGGCGTGGTGGTACATCTGT
The DNA here is from genome assembly GCF_048565385.1 of Saimiri boliviensis. Classification (NCBI taxonomy): domain Eukaryota; kingdom Metazoa; phylum Chordata; class Mammalia; order Primates; family Cebidae; genus Saimiri; species Saimiri boliviensis. The sequence goes on from NC_133450.1 coordinate 1,476,961, forward strand.
AGTCCTAGCTACTTGGGAGGCTTATGCAGGAGAATCGCTTGAGCCCAGAAGGCGGAGGCTGCAGTGAGCCAAGACTGCACTGCTGCACTCCAGCCTGGACGACAGAGAAGACTGCCTCCAAAATAAATAAATAAATACTTAATAGACTGTAAAACAAAAATTACACAAATTGTAAGTGTACAGCTTGACAACTTTCCACAGAGTCTATCACCTGTAGCCCTATCAGAATACAGAATATTACAAGCCAGAAGTCCCCCATCTTATGTCCTGGAAGCTGAGCCTGTAAAGGTAATTACTATGACTTCTAAGATTTGTTCTGCTTGTTTTTGAACTTTATTCACATACTATGTACTTATTGGTACTTACAATGCGCTTATCTGGCTTCTTTTGCTCAATATTATGCTTAGTGATCACCCATGTTGTTACAAGAAACATCTGTTTCCCCATTCTATTTTGATGGACACTTGAGCTATTAAGAATAATGCTACAACAAACGTTCTTGTCCATTTGCATGTTTTGGTGAACAAATGTATAAATTTCTGTTGGGTGTATACCTAGGAACAGCTGCATCAGAGGTATCTGTATGATCACCTTTTGGAATATACAGCCAAAACGATTTCCAAAATGGCTGTAAAAATATAGACACCTACCAGAAACATACGAGTTTCAGTGTCTCCACATCATCAATACTTGATATTGTCAACCTTTTTAATTTTAGCCATTTCACTGGGAATGTGGTAAGAGGTCTCAAGATACTGAGAGGTCTCATGTATCTCACTGTGCTTTAATTTGCACTTATTTGATGCAAATAAAATAGCTGAATACATACTGGCCTTTGGATACTTTCTTTTGTGGAGTGCCTATTGAAGCATTTTGTCCTATCTGAAATTTGATTATTTGTTTTTTCCTGTTGATCTGCAAAAGCTCTACAAGTCCCTTGTTAAATACATGTATTACAAATATGTATTCTCACTCTGCGACTAGTCTTTTCACTCTCATAATAATGTGTTTTGATGAAGAAAAGTTTTTAATTTAATAAACTCCAATTTATCAATCTTCTCCTACCTTTTTGGATCATTATCTACTCCAAGATCATAAAGGTGTTTTCCAGTTTCTCCTTAAATTTTTATCTTTCACATTTAGTTCTGTAATCCAACTAGAACTGATTTTTGTATATGTTGTGAGGTAAGGGGTCCAAGATTCATTCCCGGCCACTTCCACACACAACCAGGCACCATTCAATGAAAAATCCCTCCCTCCTCTACTGTAGTGCATGCTTTTGTTGTCATAAGTTAATCATATACGTGTGGGATTGTTTCTGAGCTCTCAATTCTGTTCCACAGATCTGTCTATCCTTGCACCATTACCACACTGTAATTACTGTATCTTTATAATAAACCCTGTTATCCGATAAGGTCTTCCCACTTGGTTCTTCAAGATTGTCTTGACTCTTACTTAGTCCTTTCCATGCGTATGTGAATTCTGGAATAACCTGTTAGTCCTTCCTTCCATCATGTATACAAATCACCTGGGATTCTGTATTAGGATTGCATTTTATCTATAGATCAATTTGGGAAGAAGTGATATCTTTACAATATCAATTCTTCCAATCTATGACTATATATTATATCTTATTTCTGTGTCTTACAGTTTTCTTTGTAAAGATCTTACAAGACTTAAGTTTGATTTGTTTGATTCTATTGTAAATGGTATTTTAAAAATGTCACTTTCTGTTGGTTGCCTGTATAAGTTTGTTTATTAATTCTAATAGTTTGTCTATAGATTTAGAGTTCCTATATTCCCGAGTAACACATTTAGGTCCACAAAAGAGACTGCCCTGTAAATATCTTCTCTCAAAAATCGCTGCCAGGTCTTGGCATTACAGCTTCGATGATCTCATAAAACAACTTGTATTCTATGGAACAGTTTGAGTAAAACTGGGGTTATTTCTTCTTTAAATCTTTGTAAAAATTCACCAGTGAAGTCATGTAGACCTGATTTCTGGTTTTCTTTGTAAAAAAAAAAAAAATTTTTTTTAAGAGACAGAGTCCCACTCTGTCACCTAGGCTGGAGAGCAGTGGCACAATCACAGCCCACTGTAACCTCGAATTCACAGGCTTAAGCAATCCTCTTACCTTCTGAGTAACTAGGACTATAGTTGCATGCCACCATGCCTGATTAATTCTTAAAAAATTTTCTTGTAGAGACAGGATCTTGAACTTCTGGCCTTAAATAATTCTCTAGCCTTGGCCTCCCAAAGTGCTGATGTTACAGGAATGAGCCACCAAGACCAGCTAAAATTTTAAATGATGAATTTGATTTATTTAATAGATAAAAAGTGTTCAGATACTCTATTTCTTCACGTCAATTTTTTTATACAACAATTTTAATAAAGTGTGTTTAACAATTTGTCCATTTCATCTAAAATTTCAAATTTGTCTATATAAATTTTTTCACAATATCTCTACTTTTTGGACATCTATAAAATCTGTAAAGAAATGTTTCCTTTTCATTCCTGATATTGGCAATTTATGTTATTTTTTTCTTTATCGATATTGCTAGAGATCTACACATTTTACTAATCTTTTCAAAGAACCAACCTTTGGTCTTATTATTTCCTACTGACAATTTGTTTCCTGTTTAATTAATTTCTATTTTTTATTATTTCCATTATTCTACTTACTTCAGGTTTAATTTGCTGTTCTCCTACCTTGATGGGTATTTAGATAACTAATTCTTTTACCTTTTTCTAATATATGCATTTTAGGCTGTAAATTTTTCACTGAGTATGGCTTTAACTGATTCACACATATTTTCATTATCATTCTGCTGAAAATGCATTCTAATTGCCATCGTCATTCTAGATTGGCAGTTATTTTCTTTAATTACCTTAAAGGTTGCATTCTCTGAGAATATATCGAAAGGAAATGAAATCACTATGTTGAAAAGATATCTGCACTCTCAGGGTTATTGTCACATTATTCACAATAGCCAACATATGGAATCAGCCTCAGTATCCATTAACAGATGAACACAGAAAATGTGGTATATATACACAATGGAATACTACTCAGCTTTTTTTTTTTTTTAAAAAAAAGGAGGAAATCCTGTTATTTGCAACAAAATGAATGAACCTGGAGGGCATATCTGTTAAGTGAAATTAGCCTGGCACTGACAAATAACACATGATCTCATATGTGGAATCTAGAAAACCCGAATTCATGGAAGTAGAGAGTAGAATGGTAGTTACCAGGGGTGGGGTGGGGCTGGGAAGATGTTGGTCAAAGGACACAAAATTTCAGTTTGATAGGAGGAATACGCTTGAGATATCTACTGTACAACATGTTGACTATAGTTAATAGCGATTTATTATTATATTCTTGAAAATTGCTGAGAGTAGATGTTCAGTGTTCTGACCACATAAATTGTGTTAATTTGCTCAATTTAGCAATTCCACAATGTATGCATATTTCAAAACATCATGCTGTCCATGATAAATATATATAATTTTTGCCAACTGAAAAAAAAAAAAAGCAGCCAGGTGTGGTGGCTCATGCCTGTAATACTAGCACTTTGGAAGGCTGAGGTAGGTAGATCACCTGAGGTCAGGAGTACAAGACCAGCCTGGCCAACATAGTGAAACCCTGTCTCTACTAAAAATACAAAAATATGCTGGGCATGGTGGCACACGCCTGTAAACCCAGCTACTCGGAAGGCTGAGATAGGAGAATCACTTGAACCAAGGAGGCAGAGGTTGTAGTGAGCTGAGATTGTGCCACTGCACTCCTGCCTGGGTGACAGAGCGAGACTCTGTCTCAAAAAAAAACGAAAAAAAAAAGAAAAAAGAAAAGTAAATAAATAAACCAAGTAGGTAAAAGCAATATATATATAAATAAATAGATATAGATATATAACCCTCTGCTAAGATAGATATATATCTATATCTATCTATCTATATTGCTTTTACCTACTTGGTATATCTATATCTATCTATCTATATATATCTATCATTGTACTGTTTTCTGGCTCCTATTATTTCTTTTCATAAGTCAGATGTGAGTTCCTTTGAAAATAATGTATCTTGCCGGGCACAGTGGCTCAAGCCTGTAATCTCAGCACTTTGGGAGGCCGAGGTGGGTGGATTACGAGGTCAAGAGATTGAGACCATCCTGGTCAACATGGTGAAATCTTGTCTCTACTAAAAATACAAAAAATTAGCTGGGCATGGTGGCACGTGCCTGTAATCCCAGCTACTCAGGAGGCTGAGGCAGGAGAATTGCCTGAACCCAGGAGGCGGAGGTTGCGGTGAGCCGAGATCGCGCCATTGCACTCCAGCCTGGGTAACAAGAGCGAAACTCCGTCTCAAAAAAAAAAAAAAAAAAAAAAAAAGAAAAGAAAAGAAGACAATGTATCTTTTCTTCTTTGGTTACTTTCAGCAGTTTTACTTTTACTATAAAATATGAAAGTGTGGTACTCTTTGTATTTATTTTGCTTGGGGTTTCCTGCACTTTTCAAATCCACGGCTTGATATTTGTCATTGGTTTTGGAAAATTCTCAATCACTGTCTCTTAAAATATTACTGCTTCTAACTTTCTCTCCAATGACTTCACCATTTCTCCATGTCTCTGTAATTGTTTCATATTGTTGCCGTAACAAGTTACCTAAAACTCCTGGCTTAAAGCTATGCAAGTTAATTTTCTTACAGGTCTAGACCCTGCGTTGCAAACACTGTGAGGGGAAAACAAGTTTTAAAAAATACTTTCTTGGTGCCATCCTTCTCTAGGGATCCTGACCCGGGTATTAGCTACCTGCGGATCTCTAAAATCCAGTTTTTGTCTGCTCAGCCCCATAAAAATATCAGCTTCTCTGCTTTTACAAGAAACCCTCTGCTAAGTTTCATAGCAACTTGTCATGCTCTATGGATTAGCAAACTCCTAAGAAAAAAGAGAAGCATGGAACACCAGCCCGCTTCTCTGATGCCCCTTTGGATCTGTGATGGTGGCTTCTTAAGTCCTGGATGCCTCAGCAGGTCTCTGATGCCTTCACTTTTCTTTTTAAACCTCGTCTTTCCTGTTTTTAGCAAAAGCATTAGTCTGTAGCAACCTTACCTCTCAAGAGTCAAGTGGAAATCACAGCTTGGGCTCTGACTCAAAACCCTATCGCTTATTAGTTAAGTGATTTGGCAAGTTATTTAACCTACAGTATTTAAACATTTGGAGTTTCAATTTTCTTTCATGTAAAATGGACATAACACTCTCTAATGAGGTTATTGTGAGGATGTGAAGATTAAATGAGACATATTTATAAAATGTCTGATAAAAACATTCTTACTGAGGGTTTGCTATGTGCCAAATATTTTAAATAGATTTAATAATTTAATGTAGACACAGTTCTCTTCCATTTCCTTTTCAAGATCACATATTAGTAAGTGATGAAGCTAAGATCTGACTTCTGATCACTAGTTTTCAGCAACTACACAATACCGCTTCTATAGTGTTGCTTGAGTATTGTTCCTGACACTAGTAAGTGGTCAATAAATGTAAATTATTATTATATAGAAAATAAAAATGCTTCAGAAATAGACACCAATCACATTAGTTTTTTGACTTTGTTTTCTTCTGATTTATGTTTCTCCTTTTCATTTTTGCAAAAAATTCTTACAATATCCTTTCAATGTATTCTTAAAGACGCTATTGTGAAAAATGAATGTCTTACAGCCCACTGAGTAGATAGGCAATAATTTGCTTAAGCATTATAATATTGTTGAATATTTAGAAGGTTTTAATTTTTTTTTTTTTGAGACGGAGTTTCACTCTTGTTACCCAGGCTGGAGTGCAATGGCGCGATCTCGGCTCACCGCAACCTCCGCCTCCTGGGTTCAGGCAATTCTCCTGCCTCAGCCTCCTGAGTAGCTGGGATTACAGGCACGCACCACCATGCCCAGCTATTTTTTTTTGTATTTTTAGTAGAGACGGGGTTTCACCATGTTGACCAAGATGGTCTCGATCTCTTGACCTTGTGATCCACCCGCCTCGGCCTCCCAAAGTGCTGGGATTACAGGCTTGAGCCACCGTGCCCGGCCAATTTTTTTTGACAGTATAGATATCAGTGCTACGAACATTTTGTGCCTTTAACTATTTTTCTTATTTAAAATATTTCTTCAGAATAAAGTCTATATGTGGAATTAGTGGCTCAAGAGTATGAACATTTTATTATTTGTTGATATAACTGATAGTATTATTAAGCCAAAAAGTTATGGTAACCATTATGCTACCAGCAACAAAAATAAAGGTTTGTTTCAAGAGAATAGGAATTAAAGCTATGGGGTGAGGAATGAAGGACATGTGGATGGGGGGGAGGGAAGGAGATATGAATTTTGAGGCTGGAAAAGAAAAAAATAGAGTGCTAGATACCATTTCTTTTGAAGCAGGCAAGCACCTGTAATCCCAGCTACTCACTCGGGAAGCTAAGGCAGGAGAACTGCATGAGCCCGCTAGCACCACTGCACTTCAGCCTGGGAGACACAGCAAGACTCTGTCTCAAGAACAAAACAAAACAAAACAAACTCATAATAAATTACTATTACTTGGTTTAACAGAGATGGGGTCTTGCTATGTTGCCTAGGTTAGTCTCAAAGTCCTGGCCTGAAGCAATCCTCCCGTCTCAGCCTCCCAAAGTGTTGAGATTATAGATGTGAGCCACTGTGTCTGGCCAACATATTAAATTATTTAAAAATTATACATATAAATGACAAAACCACCACACAGATTAAAGGCCTATGTTCTAGAGGTACCCCCGCTCCTTTTTTTTTGAGACAGAGTCTTGCTCTGTCACCCAGGTTGGAGTGTAGAGGCTCGATGACAGCTCACAGCCCTGGACTCCTAGCCTTAAGTGATCCTCTGGCCTTAGCCTGCTGAGTAACTGTGACCACATGTATGTACCACTATGCCTGGCTATTTTTTACTTTTTGTAGACACAGCATCTCACTGTTTTGCCCAAGCTGGTATCAAACTCCTGGGCTAAGGTAATCGTTTTGCCTTGGTTTCCCAAAACGGTGGGATTATAGAAGCCACTGCACCGGCCCAGAGTCCACTTATTTGGTGTGTAATCTTGGGCCTTGAATTGCTTTACTTATAAATTGGGATTAAATTTTATGATATCTGACTAAAGCCAGAACTGGAACATGGTATCTCTTATTTTATATTCCTGATATTAAATTTGTTTTGTGAGTATACCATACTTGAATAAAAATGAGCGAATCTCTCCCCTTTTGATGTTATGCTTTGAATATCTTACATGCTATGCTTTGAATATCTTATCTTGTCGTGAATATCCTGTTAGGAATCTTATGTCAGACTTTAAGTTACTATTTTAAAAGGTTACTTTGTGGGATTCTCTGAAGGCCAAGCCATTCGCCTGCTCTTTCTACAATCACATAAATCTTACTGTGTATACCCAGAGGCAGTCGCTTTGCTTCCACTGCCTCCCTCCTCCTTCGTTACCATCACAGATTTTGGGGTAGTACGTACCTGATCATCAGGGAGAACACAGAAGGCCTTGAAAATGTGGGTTTAACTAGACCGAGATTTTTCACTCTTTAGGTACTATAGCCTCCCCAGTGAAAACAAAACAAAACAATAAATAATATATCTGCTAAATGCTTATGTACACAAGTAAGTCAGTGCTTGATTGTCCAAGTTCCAGTTCAGATTTATTTAGACCAATTTCCATTATCTTCCAGCAAATTTTAGTGGTGACACTGAGAGATCATAGAGTATGAGAATAATCACTGGCTTGAGAGGATCTGCATCCAAATCCTGCCTCTGCCACTTACTGGTTAAGTGATTTTTGGGTAAGTGACCTGATCTCTCTAAATCTCATTTTTCCCATACGGACAAATGCCAAATTGTTAGAATTAAGATAATATGTAGTGCCTAGTATATTACTAAAAAAATGTTTGTTAAGTGGGAATTGGAATTATGGCTCGGTATGGTCTAAATGTGAATATTATTAAGAAAATAAGGACAGCAGCACTGAATAAAAGTATTTTTTTAGCTGAATAAAATTAAGAGAATTTTGATTTCTAGGGTCCTCAAAAATCCATATCCTTTAAAGAAGCCACATGGAGGAACACATATAAGGGGCCTGAATTCCTTCATATTCCAACAGATGCAGGTTCCATGGTATGCAAACACAAACAAGAATAATTTCATGCCTGTTCAATTAGCCAAAAAGTTCTGTTGGCAAAATTGTGGTGAAAACAACATCCTTATACATTACTGGTATCATAAAAAATCAGTACGATCTTTTAGGGAAATGTAGGTTATCATATCTAGAACTATAAAATACCAATGCTCATATAAGCACTAATCACACTCATAAGATTTTATCTTCAGAAAAAAAGTCAAATAAGGAAAATAGCTATAGTTTTATTTAATAGTGCCTGGCACATAAAAGGCACTCAAATATTTCTTCAAATACCTTTATCCGTACTGACTTCTCCAAATCACTGCCCTTGGTTCCTTCTCATTAAGATTTATCTATTTTCATTATCTGGGGAGAGATTTAGAAGCAAATTCTAACATCTTTGTATAGTCTCTGTTCGCCCGTCTTTCCCAGTAACTTTGTTTTGATTGCTACTAGATTCCTTACCTTAGAATACTTTCGCTCTCTAAACTCACCTGACCATAACACAGAAACCAAAAAGACCATATACCACACCTGTGACCTAATCAAGAAGAAATCTGAAGCTTCCTTCAAGGTCATAAGATGCCTTTCTCCTTTGTTAATAACTTTGTAGTCTAAGCATTTATCTCAACCCCTTCTACATTAAGACAAAAAGCCAGAAACTATCCTCATATCCATCCTCACCTGACCCTTAACATACCTTTAGCCCTGTACCTAGCTGCTTATATTTCTCGCTAGGATCTGAGAAAGAATAATCATTTCCTTGCTTTCACACCTATTGCTTCTTTCTTTTGGCCCCATTCAAAATTCTCCACTCTTCAAGTCTAAGTATCTCTCTCTTTCTTTTTAGATATAAGTCACATACCATGAAACTGACCCCTTTAGTGTACAATTCGGTTGACCCTTGAACAACATGGGCTGAACTGCCTGAGTCCACTTAGATGCTGATTTTCGCTGGCCTCCGCCACCTGAGGCAGTAAGACCAACCTTTCCTCTTTCTCCTTCTCAGCCTACTCAATGTAAAGACAACAAAGATGAATATCTTTATGATAATCCACTTCTACTTAATGAACAAAAAATAGTAAACATATTTTTTCTTCCTTATGATTTTCTTAATAACATTTTTTCTCTAGCTTATTTTATTGTAAGAATATAGTACACAGCACGTGTAACATACAAAACATGTGTTAATCAACTATTCATGCTATTGGTAGGGCTTCCAGTCAACAGCAGTCTATTTAAGTAGCTAATTTTTGAGGGAGTCAAAAGTTATTCATGGATTTTCGACAACACAGGGGTTAGTACCCCCAACCTCCTCATTGTTCAGATGTCAACTGCATATTAGTATACAAGACATTTTAGTCTATAAGGTTATGCAGCCACTACCACTATCTAATTCCAGCGCATTTTCATCTCTTCCAAAGCAGTCATTCCCATTCCCATCTACTAATGTACTTTCTGTCTCTATTAGTTTTTCCTAATCTAGACATCTCAAATAAACGGAATCACACAAATGTCACCTTTTGCGTGTGGCTTCTTTCACTTCAATATTTTCAAGTTTTATCCATGTTACAGCAGGTATTGCTAGTTTTCTTTTTGTTGCTGAATAACATTCCACTGTATGGCTCTATCACATTTTGTTTAGTCATCCAATAATGAGTGGACATTTGAGTTTGCCTTTTACAAATAAGCCTGCTATAAATATTTGTGTGCAAGTTTTTGTGTGAACATGTTTTCAGTTCTCTTGGGTACATATCTAGAAGTGGAAATACAAGTTAAGTGTCCAAATACTTGATATCAAAATCTATTTGATTTCTGCGTTCAGGTAGTGGAGGATATCTCTCACAATGCACACAACTCTATGCTGAGCTCTCCATGCCATCCCTACTCAAACATCTACCATCTTCAAAGTCAGCAGAAATTAATAACAATTTACTTTTTTTCCAACTAAATTCAGGAGCAGAGTTCTCAGTTCTCATAGCTCCAATTATATAATGGGTGCTCAATATATGCTTATCTGACACCCTGAGAAGCTCCCAAATGAGAGAATGATGCCTTACTATTCGCTGTTTTATTTTATAGATATTTGAGTGTCTAATGTATGGTAGCCATTGTGCTGATGCTGGGTGTAATCATGGATAAAAGTTACTGATTAGTTTCATCATACTCCAAGAGCCAGCTTACCTCCACAAATATTTACTGAATACCTATGATGTGAATGGTCTTGTGCCAGGTATGACAGCACAGACAGGAATAAGATATAGTCTGCAGCCTTTTATAGGAAGACATAAACTCTACATACAACAATAATGACAGTAAAAACAAACAAGAGGAGCACTGGAAAGTAAATGCTATAAGAAAGGTATAATGCTCCAGAAAGTTAATGGACTGAACATGCATAGTTTGGGAGAGAGTGGAAGAGGAGGGATATCAGAAAATACTTATTAAAGGTGGTACTTGAGAAACGACCTGAAAGAAGGTGGCATGTTGATAGACGGGAATTCCTAGGAAAAAAGAGTGTTTCAGGAAGAGGACAGCATGAGCAAAGATACTAACGCTGGGTACAGCATATATACACACACACACACACACACATATATATATATAAAATTTAAAAAAATATGTAAATGCATATATTTTAAAATACATAAATATATGTATAATTTTAAAATAAACATATATATATATATATATATTTTTTTTTTTTTTCCCAGAGGCTATCCTGTTTGGATGTATAGATGGGAAATAAGGGGTATGATTACAGTGTGAAAGGTCTTCATTGTTGGGCTTAGTATTTAAATAGGTTTAGGAGAATTAGTTGAAAGTCTGCCTATAACAATTCAAATTACCTTGGTGATCTGTGCCAAGATTAAGATTCCTTAATCTTTTCTTGAAACTTTTCTATTTTCTATATCTTCTAATCATGGAAATTAGTGATTTCTCCTTCCTACAAGGAAAAGGAAAAAAAAAATTAAATCTTGACAACTACATGGGCACGCTGACAGGGGCCCAAGGCTGAGGCTCAATCAGTCTGCCACTGCATCCCGTACTGTGGGAGAAAAGGTAAAGCTTAAACAGACATGTGGGCAAATCACAACAGCCAGGATAGCAGAAGCAACACTGGGGAAAAGATAATTGCATTAATGAAGCTTCTAGCACCAGGCATTGGACCAGGAGATTTACATAGAACATTCTGGTTCCACCAAACAACCCCATTTGGATTTAGGAAAACCGAGGCTTCGGGAGGTCAAATAAATTGCTCGTGGTTACCAAGCTAGTAAGCTCAGCTGGTAGACCAGTGCTGAATTTGGGTCTATCTGATCCTGTATGTTCCCTATTGTTCATTCTTGTTTGTTTTCTCGATACAAAGGAAGCTAGAGTGGTAGGATCATGATACGTATTTCAGCGAAAGGGGCAGAATATTTAACACAGGGGCTTCTACGATCCGGAGAAAAATTAGTCTGACAATTCAAATCTGGGTTTAGAATGCCTTAAAGATTAAGACCAGAAGAGATCAAGTTTAGGGCTGCTTCTTGACCCAGTTTGAACAAGGATCATAACACAGATCTTATTTAGGAATACCAAAAGAGCAAAATTCCAGTTTTAATTTGTAAACTAGAGAGTAAGCTACAAGAGAATATCAACATTTGGCTGTATTTACTGTATTCAAAGTCCTGAGAACAGTGACTGGCACACAGTACTCTAAACTTTTGCTGAAATAATGAAAAGTCACATTGGGGTATTCTCATTTGAATATCCTTGAATATTTTAGAGCTTCATTGCTCTGAAATAAAGACAGCAAAGCAATGAAGCTGAAAAACCACTCAAGTTCTTAAGATACTTCCTTTAGTCCTCAACCCCATGGCAAAAACAACAACAAAAACAAATCACCACCAAAACAACAAACAAAAGCAATAGTTGCAAAACATTAGCCTGATTTTACATAGAAAAGCAGATGAAAGAATGAAAAGACACTTCTGCATTATGTATAACATCTCTGTGAACAATCGAATTTCAGTCAGATGGAATCCAGAATTGTGACCTATGGTTTTAATATTTCAAGCTGCTGTGAGCAGTGTATCCAATTACTGTCTTTGAAAAAGAAAATGATTATATGATCTAAGTGCTTGAAAAAAATTTGACAATTTCATTATTATACAGATGGCAAGTAACGGAATGAAATTCACTAACTTGAAGTAGCAAACAGTACCTGTACAAAAATCTTAATTTTAAAAAATTTGATACTATATTTCTGTTAAACATGCAAAGAAAATTGTACAAAGGGCATTAAGGAAAAGAAGCAAAAACAAAACCAAAAACCTTGGAGGACAGCAAGTCTTTCCAAAGAAACATTAAAAAACAAACAAACAAACAAAAAAGCCAGGCTCGATATACTTTCCCTATTTTTCACAAGCTTTTCTAATGTTTCTTCTTTGATGGAACCAATGAATAACTGCCACTTATCACAAAATACCTTCTTTCAGATATGTACTTTATATACTGCTTTCTTCTAAACAGACAGTTCTTCAAGCTGCTCAAGTCTTTCGGCTGCAGCAATTTTTCTTATTTCTATTATACTGTATTTCTTGGAATATCATAAAGACCAATTTAATAAAGACAGTTTCCAAAAGGCAATATTACTCTATCTCAATCAGTATTTTAACATGATAAGTCTCTATTTTTTTCATTCGGTTCTACAATCTTTCCATACTTCAATAATTCTTGACACTATAGTTTCATTTATCAGGGTGACCATATTATATTTTCTTCTATATTATATTAACATAGAAGATAGTGAACACTTTTTCTTTTCTTTTCTTTTTTTTTTTGAGATGGAGTCTAGCTCTGCTGCCCAGGCTGGAGTGCAGTGGCACCATCTCGGCTCACTGCAACCTCCGCCTCTCAGATTCAAGCAATTCTGTCTCAGCCTCCCAAGTGGCTGGGACTACAGGTGCATGCCACCATGCCTGGCTAATTTTTTTGTATTCTAGTCAAGACGGGGTTTCACTGTGTTGCCAAGGCTGTCCTCGAACTCCTGAGCTCAGGCAATCAGCCTGCCTTGGCCTCCCAAAGTGCTGGGATTACAGGCATGAGCCACCGTGCTGTGCTTGGTCCAATTTTTCTTTAAGCAATTAATACTTACTTGGGGCAGTCTACATGTTCCTAACCTATTAATAACTACATAGACAATGTTTTGTCTTGCTTTTTCAATCAACTACTGCAGCAATTGTGTGGTCTTCCAAAATATAAATCATACTTGATTTTAAGGTCTCAGACTTTTTTTAAAAAGTGACCACAGAAGGTTAAAACCTGTGTTTTTTCCTTTACTGTAATATTTGGTTTAAAACACATTTTCTAATGAACTCTAAACCAAAAGCTTTTTAAAAGAACTATTATAGAATTAAAATAATTGCAGATTCTGAGGCTAGATTAAGTACAATCTCCAAAGAAAAAGTACACAGGCCTTATTATTTCAAAAATTCTCCAAAGACGATACAGTTCTCTAGGTTCACTGATGTATATTCTAAAATTACTAACATTATTCAAATTTGACAAAGTAAGCTTCAAACTGATTCCTTCAGTACACAGACACACATCCCTCAAAGTAGTAATTGAGACAACAGAAGCCAAGGAATCAAAATTATTGAGTGTTTATTATCACCTCACATATAGTTTCCTTTTTTTAAAAAGTGAGATATTGAAAGCCAGAAAGTTCTTATTGATCTTTTGTCCTTTGTGAGCCAACTTTTGCCTCTTTAGAATCTGAGTTGAGTCTCATGACCCTTGCGCCATACTTTAAAACCACAAAGAACAGATACTGGGCTGGGCGCGGCGGATCAGGTCTGTAATCGCAGCACTATGGGAGGCCTAGGAGGCCAGGTCACCTAAGGTCCAGAGTTAGAGACCGCCCTGACTAACATGGAGAAACCCCGTCTCTACTAAAATTTCAAAATTAGCCGGGCATGGTAGTGCATGCCTGTAATCCCAGCTACTTGGGAGGCTGAGGCAGGAGAATCACTCGAACCCAGGAGGCAGAGGTTGCAGTGGGCCGAGATAACCCCATTGCACTCCAGCCTCCGCAACAAAAGCGAAACTCCGTCTTAAAAAAAACAACAAAACAGAGGGCTGGGTGCGGTGGCTCACGCCTGTAATCCCAGCGCTTTGGGAGGCCGAGGCGGGTGGATCATGAGGTCAAGAGATCGAGACCATCCTGGTCAACATGGTGAAACCGCGTCTCTACTAAAAATACAAAAAATTAGCTGGGCATGGTGGTGCGTGTCTGTAATCCCAGCTACTCAGGAGGCTGAGGCAGGAGAATTGCCTAAACTCAGGAGGTGGAGGTTGCGGTGAGCCGAGATCGCGCCATGGCACTCCAGCCTGGGTAACAAGAGCGAAACTCCCTCTCAAAACAAAACAAAACAAACAAACAAACAAACAAACAGGATAGATGTCATTTAAAAATCAGTGAGGAATTAAATTACAAAGGAGGAAAATGGAGTAAAACACAACTTTCAACTTTCACAAAAGTTACGTGTGAACTACACATAAGAATTTTTAGGCAGTCCCAGCACTTTGGTAGGCTGAGGCGGGCAGATCACCTGAGGTCAGAAGCTCAAGACCAACCTGGCCAACGTGGTTGAACCCCATCTGTACTAAAAATACAAAAAAATTAGCCGGGAGTGGTGGCGGGCGCCTGTAATCCCAACTACTCAGGAGGCTGAGGCAGGAGTATTACTTGAATCCGGGAGGCAGAGGTTGCGGTGAGCCTGCACTCCAGCCTGGGTAACAAGAGCAAAACTGTCAAAAGAAAAGAAAAGAAAGAAAAGCAAAGAAAAGAAGGAAAGAAGGCAAGAAGGAAGGAAAGAAGGAAAGAAAGAAAAAGAAAGAAAAAGAAAAAGAAAAAGAATTTTTTAAGGCTGAGGAAGGTGTTCTCAGGCACCGGGCAAATCAACAGGCGACAGCCCCAAATCAGCAGGCCGCAGAATTTAAGGTGTCAATTTTATCAGTGAAGGTAACGTCGCATTTGAGTCCCTCGGTGTGATACTTTCATTCTGCTAATGAAAACGCCCCAGACTTCACGTAAAGCATTCAGTCCCCTAACTAACAAGTCATCTCGTTAAAAAAAGAGCAGCTGGGTCTCCCGCTGCACGTGCAGGCCCCGCACGTCACCCCGCCGAGGCTGGACGGCTGCACAACGGGCAATTCGTCGGCCACACAGCACAGGCCGTCCCGCAGAGGCGGGCAGAGAACTCGAACCCGGGCTCCGGAACGCTCCGGGGCA
Source organism: Saimiri boliviensis (assembly GCF_048565385.1). Classification (NCBI taxonomy): domain Eukaryota; kingdom Metazoa; phylum Chordata; class Mammalia; order Primates; family Cebidae; genus Saimiri; species Saimiri boliviensis. Next base: position 1,492,430 of record NC_133450.1, read on the forward strand.
GGCAGAGGCCGTTCCGCGCGGGCGGACAGGCTCCCTCCGCCGCGCGGAGAGCGGCGCGGACGTCCCGGCTGCAGGTCGGCGCTCGCCGCGCTCGGAAGGACCCGACTTCACGGCGCACACGGCCCCGGGGCCGCACGACTCGGGCTCCGCGAACGGCACCACGCGCCGCCCTTTCCAGCCCTCACCGGCACTCGAAGCGGGTTGGACACCCCCAAACCATGGCCGCACCCCCCCACAGGAAGTGAGGGCGCCCCCTCCCCCAGGACGGCCTCCCTCCCCTCCCCCAACCGGAAGTTGAGGCGCCCCCATTCAGCCGGCCTCCGACCAAGGCAAACCAAGACCCCCGCCGAAAGAGGGGTGCTCTTCAAGGGGTGAAGGGCATCTCGACTGGGGCCACCCCGAGCTCGCCTGGCTTACTGACCTGCTGACGACGGGGGCGGGAAGGGGCCCGGGGCCTAAAGAAAGCCGCTGGCACAGAGGACAAGTCCCTCGGCCCCTCTCAATCGCCTTCGCTCCACGCACTCGTCATCTCACAGCTGGACAAAAATTCTTCCGCAGCACCTTACTTTGGTGTCCTTTCCTTCTCTTTACCTGACCGCTTAACCACCTTCCCGCAGGGACCTCCTCTCACCGCATAACGTTTACAATGGCTCCGGTGAGGAGAAAAATGAAATACTTCCCACGGCACCTTCCGAAAAATGGAGGGATTATTTTGCCCCAGTGCGGCGAAGGACTACGTGGTTACGCAAGGTGAGCCTTACTGTCGTGGAGGTTTCTGGGAGATGTAGTTTTTTTGTTTTTTATTGCGAAGGCCCGCAGAAAGCAGAGGGACTGAAACGGGTCACGACTGTATACTAGCGTCTCCGAAGACATAGTCCGTATTCGATGACGGCTGACCCGGCGGGCTCTAACGCCCAGACGCGCCCAGACTTCCCTTCGTCGAACCCCAGTTTTCCCTCCCGCGGGCTCAAGGTCTCGGCAGCCCGCCCCTGGCCTCGGCCCCGCCCTCCGCAGCCAATCAGGCTCCCTTTCGGCCTCGTCCTCGGGAGGCGGGACCGCGGGAGGGCGGGGCCTGGCGGCGACTCCTCCCGCCGGGCCGAGGGGGGGCCCGGGAGGCCGCGGGGGCCCGTGCGCGCGCGCGGCGGGAGGAGCGCGGGGGCGCGCGCGGAGGGGCGGCGCGCGGAGGGCCGGGAGGAGGCGGGCGGGCCGGTGGGCCGGGCGCGCGGCGGACGCGGCCGCGGCGAGGAGTTAGTTAGTTGTTGTTAGTCGGTGTGAGCGGCTCGGCGGCGGCGGCGGCCGTGGTCGCCAGGACGGGGACGGGACGGACGGCGATGGTGGTCGCCGCGGCGGCGCGCGCGCCCCTCAGGTAACGGCGGCCCGGCGGCGCCCGTCCCCGGGGTTCCGCTCCGCTCGCGCGCCGGCGGGGGGACCCGGTCGCCGCGGGGCGAGGGCGCCGACCCGGGGGAGGCCGGGCGGGGTCTGGGTGGCGCCGCCGCCGGGGCTCTGGCGGCCGGTGCGTCCCGCCCGGCGCGGGCTCTCGCTCCCCGGCCACCCCCGGCCCCGCCGCCGCCCCCCGCCGCCCCTGCCCCCTCCCTCGGCGGCGGCCCCGGGAGGCAGGAAAGTTGGGACCCGCCGCGAGGGACGCCCGCGGGCGCGGCCGGGGGGCTGCGGGGGGCCGCGGGGCGCGGAGGAGCCGGGGCGGGGAGGCCGGGGCGGGCGGGGCTGCTCGGGCTGCTGCCGGGTCCGCGCGGCCAGCGCGCCCCACGCCCGCGAGCGTCGGGACGGAGCCGGGCGGCCCCCTGCGCGCTGCGGCGGCGGAGCCCGCGGACGTGCGGCCGGCGGGGGCGGTGAGCGGTCCGGCCGCCCGGCTCGCTTCCGCCCGGCCCTTGGACGCGCCCGTGCTCGCAACTTTCCTTCCGCCCGCGGCGCGGACCTGCCGTGGGACCCGCGCCCGCCGCCTCCCCCGCGTCGCGGGCACCGTCCGTCTGCGAGCCGGCTTCGGCGCCTTCCTCCTCCGGCTGCGCTGGGGACGGCGGAGCGCACCGCCGGGGACCCTCCTCCCCCGCCCGCCTCGGCCTGTGCCGTGTTACTTTCTGCGATTCCTTGTTTTTTAAAGATCCAAGTTCAGGAATTTGAGGGCCGTGGGATGGAGTTATTGGGAGGCTGGCGTTGAGCGGGTAGTGATGAGTTAGAGGAAAACTATGATTTCATCTTTATTGGCCTTGCTATAGAAAAGCTAATTCAAAAATAAATAAATATATATATATATATATATATATATATATATATATACACATATATATGTATTTGCCTCTGTTGAATGTGGTAAGATCATACGTTGAATTAAATACTTAGAGACTTACGTAAAAGACTATTTTTAGGTCATTAGATGATGTACGTGAACAGCTTTTCACCTGATTTGGGATTGCCTTGAGGATTCCGTTTTGGGGCCTACCTACTGATTTTTGTTCAGCCACAGCGTCTTTTTTTTCCCCCTCAGATAAATGAAGTGATGTAGTGATGTGTGTAGTCAGAGAACCCATATTGCTCTCTGCAGTGTGGAAGTGAAAAACGCGAATTATCCACAGGGGTGAAACTTTCCATGAGCAATCTTGGATACTCATTTCATGATGGCTTCTGTAATCTCAGAGCATTTCTAGATAGCTCAATTCACTGACGACCCTAATTACTTTCCGACTTTTCTTTGGCGACTTGTTTAGTAAACTATAATGGCAGATATGGTACAGTTACTTGGCTTCAAAGATGAGGGCTGTAGCCTCAGTCCAGGGATGAACAGTTAACAATGGAAATAGAATTAATAGCATTGCTAGTGAGTTTTGGGTATGACCAACTCATAAACTATGTGAAAAAACAAACATACCCTTTTCATTGCTGTCAGAGAGAGAAAGGGAAATATTTTATCATGTCTTTATTTTGGAGTCTCTAACATGACTATATTATGTGGGGAAAGAGTCAAATTATTTTCTTTAAGGCTTTTTCATGTGCGTGCCTTCTCTTCTCTCACTACCCCTCACCCCCACCCCAGTTTAGGGGCCAAAATTTAGGTGAGGCTGTGTTCTAGAGTTAGAAGACAAGTGTTTTGGGGAAAGAAAAAGATAAGATCACTTTGAACTATTATGCTTCCGCAACTATTCGCTTTATCCAGTTGATAGTATACAGAAATTTCCACAATAATGTTTGTAGCCTATTAACATTCAAAATTCATTTTTAAGGGTCTACCCTGAAGGCCCATAAAGAAATGATGCCACTTCATAACTGTTTCCTGACAATCACATTTAAAAATGTGTTCCTGGAATGCGTTATACGTGTACTCATATAAACATTTATCTTTGTACATTTATGGTAATGTAAATGTTTAAGTCTGAGAGCTTAAAAACTTTTATTTGCTTATTTGCATATATGTTTTTCAGCATCTAGCAATGCCAACCATATTTGCAAATAAGCATCGCTATAAATTCATGCTTTGGCACATTTCATATAATAACTCTTCTAAATTGCTCCATGGTGAAGCATCATGAGATTAGCATTTGCTTCATGAGAGAGATTTGTTGTTGTTTTTAACTGTACTGATGTGCTGTTGAAGTGGAACAGGTGCTGGGCCCTAGCCGTTTGTGTTGATACCTGCCAAATCTTACCCTTTTGTTGGATGGGTTGTTTAAGTAATTTAGGAACCAAACTGTGGCCCCTGGCATGCCAAGTGTGAGTTCAAGGCTCCATATCAATGTTGCAAATTCCTGTTTTCACTGTAAGAGGCAGATGTGTATGATGAGCTTTATTCTGTCATTTGCTGATCTCTTTATTGTGATTCCACCCCTGCCCCCCTTCCCTCCACCCCCCCAAACACACACACACACACACACACACACACACACACACACACACACACTGTCCTTCCCAGTCCTTTCATTACTAAAGCTCCTGGTACAGCTTAGGCTCCCTAAAGGCTGGTTTGTTTTCCTGCAGGAACTAGAAATTCTAGTAACCTTCAGGTCAGGCATAGTTTACATTTGTTTGACAAATGTTTGAGTACTTTTTTTTTTTTTTTTTTTTTTTGAAGTGGAGCCTCGCTCTGTCACCCACACTGGAGTGCAGTGGTGCGATCTTGGCTTACTGCAACCTCCATCTCCTGGGTTCAAGCAGTTCTCTTGCCTCAGTCTCTTGTGTAGCTGGGGCTACAAGTGCCCACCACCACGCCCAGCTAATTTTTTTTTTTTTTTTTTTTTTTTAATGGAGTCCACTCAGTTGCTAGGCTGGAGTGTAGTGGTGCAAACTTGGCTCACTGAAACCTCCGCCTCCCGGGTTCAAGCGATTCTCCTACCTCAGCCTCCTGAGCAGCTGGGACTACAGGTGTGCCCCCCCACGCCCAGTTAATTTTTTATATTTTTAGTAGAGACTGGGTTTCACCATGTTGGCCAGGATGGTGTCCATCTATGACCTCGTGATCTGCCCACCTCAGCCTCACAAAGTGCTGGGATTACAGGTGTCAGCCACTGCGCCTGGCCAATTTTTGTATTTTTGTTAGAGATGGGGTTTCATTCACCATGTTGGCCAGGATGATCTCACTCTCTTGACCTCATGATCTGCCTCCCAAAGTGTTGGGATTATAGGCGTGAGCCACCGAGCCTGGCCTTGAGTACCTTTTAAGTGCCAGGCATGGTGGTAGGTAGGACCTGAGTATTATAGAATGTAAGATTCCTTTTTGCAAAGAGCTTACAGTTGAGGAAGAGAAGATAGGTGATAACCAATAATTATAGTATGACAGGGGTGTGCACACATATATGACAGGGGTGTGCACACATTCCTATGGATGGAAGCACAGAGGAGGGGTAGTTGACTTAGAGTTGGGGGTATGGGGGAAGAGTATCTAGAATGCATCGTAGAGTGTTACCTGAGCTAATCTTGAATAATAGGTAAGAGTTAACTAGGTCCAGAAACAGGGAAAGTACATATTATACTAGTGCTGCCCTACAGAAATTTAATACAAGCCACAAATAGAAGTCATGCATACAATTTAAAATTTTCTAGTAACAACATTTTAAAAAATAAAAAGTGAAATTAATTTTAATAATGTAATTTAACTCAGTTTATCAAATAGAAGTCATGCATACAATTTAAAATTTTCTAGTAACATTTTAAAAAATAAAAAGTGAAATTAATTTTGATAATGTAATTTAACTCAGTTTATCAAAATACCATTTTAACATGCATTCAGTATAAAAAATAATATTGAAATATGGCATTTCCATTTCATACTGTCTTCAGAATCCAGTGCATAATTTTATGTTGTTTTTAGAATCTGTTGTATAGTTTACAGTTATAGCACCTCTCAGTTTGGACAACTACATTCACATACTATGTAGCCCCAGGTGAGTGGACAGCATCAGCACAGCTTTAGAGCAGGGGTGGATGAAGTAATAAGCCAAATCAATGATTGTCTTATGAACCAGGTGAAGGAACTTTAACTTAATTCCAAAGGTTGTGGGGATTTAGTGGGGGGAAAAATTAAACTTTGCTATGGTAGAATCAGATTTGTATTTTAGACCCATCATTTAGACAGTGAAGTGAATGTTGAATTAGAGAGGAACGAAACTGGAAGCAAGGACCAGTTAGGAAGCTACTCCTGGTGAGAAATGAAGAAGAGTAAAAAGGGAGTGGCTATATGAGAGATTTAGGAAGTGTTTTTAACGGGACAGGATAAATCTGTTTAGATGATAGAATTGAGCAAGAGTGAAGATTTTGAATGATTCCTGCATTTCTGTTGTGATCTGCTGAGTAGATTGGGCAAGCAGCTGAAGAGAAGCCAACCATCTGTGCCAGACATACCAAAGATGAAAAAAGGAAACAGATTTGTCATGGAAGCTGAGGGAGAATATTTCAAGGACTAAGAGTGATCAACCCTGTATCCTGCCTCTAAAAGGACAAGTAAGATGGAGACTGAATAAAGTCTCTGAGACTTGGTGATTAAGATAAGCTGTCTTTTGTAACTTCAGCTAGAGCACTCAGCTACATTGTATTGCATGGCGGTGGGTGTTGAAAAGTGAATGACAACTGTAAGTGTAGCTAATTGAGAGGGATACAATGTTTTCAACAGAGGAGCCAAAGGAGTCTGTAAGTAGGAGGAGAAGAGAAGTTTGCGTTTTTACAAAGAGAATCTTGGACATGCTTAATGTGAACCTGGAAAGATTGGAGAAAGAGCCAGTGGAGAGGAAAAACTGAAGAAGGGTGTATATATGTGTGTTCGATGGGGGTAGGAGACTGGCTGGTGGATGGAGGCAAGGATTTGAAGGTAATCGGAAGGAATGGGATCCAGGCCATAGGTGGAGAAGTTGCCCTTGAGTAGAAGGTAGTCTCACTTGTTCAGTGAGCGGACAGGAAGGAGATGGACGGCAGTGTCAATAAGTTTATAACCGACAGGGCAGGAAGGAAGAGTGGATACCCTGTCTTGTGTAATTTTTAATCATCTGCTAAGAGTGAAGGGAACATGGTAGAATAGGGGATCTTAAGCAGTGTATGTGAGGCCAGGTGCTGCGGCATATTCCTGTAGTCCCATCTACTCAGGAGGCTGAGGCAGGAGGATCACTTGAACCAGGAGTTCAAAACCAGCCTGGGCAACATAACGAGACCTCTATCTCTTAAAAAACAGACAACAAAGTAAGGTAAAATTAATCCACCCCCGTGAAAGGAATGGGAAAAAAAAAAAAAAAAAAGACAGTCTGTAGTTTATACATACTGGAAACAGCTTCCAAGGGAGTGGCTAGAGGGGATGGGGGTGGAGGTAAGGGAGAGAGAGGTAGACAGATACATGACTAGGAAACTGAAGGAGGATTGTTAATTAGCATTGAGAACCTGTTTATTCCAGATTGTGGACCTCACATTTGTAGCAGTACCAATTTCCATGGTTGATTTTTCTCTAGCAGTGAGTGATGAGACTGTCTGAAGAAACTATTTAATACTCACAAGAACCTTATGAGTTACATATTGTTACTGTTGCTCTCCTTGTTTGTAAGATGAACAACTCGGGTTTAAATCCTGCCCAGGTTGTTATCCCCTGCTTTGTAGATATCTGTTTGGTATAGATACCTGAAGGACAGTTGGTTGAGGGGATTAATGAAATCGAGTGTTGCAACTCTACTGAAGAACTGTGGAGTCCTTGGATCATGAGCTGGACACCTTGAAGGAGGTGATCTGATTGGGAGAAAATGAGGAGCATGAGATGCTAGAGGTCAGCGTGAAGCTGAAGAGCAAATGAAGAGCAATAATAATAGCTTCTATTTATGGATTACCTCCTATATGCTAGACACTTTAATACCTAATTCTGATCCTAATGCTAACTCAGCAGTGTTGTTATTTACCTTATATTCTTTCCTTTACTCTTCTTCAGATGAAGAAACGGAGGATTAGAGAGGTTAAATAACATATTCAGACACACTGTCAAGTGATGGAACCGGGATTCAAAGCCCATTCTTTCTTCTCCAAACCATGTTGTTTTCAAGTTGGAGGATAAGATAGAAAATACAGTGATAGAGCTTGGCATAAATAGTGGCTCACGCCTGTAATCTGAGCACTTTGGGAGGCCAAGGTGGGTTGAGGTCAGGACTTCAAGATCAGTCTGGGCAACGTGGTGAAATCTCACATCTTACAAAAAAAAAAAAATACAAAAAATTAGCTGGGCATGGTGTTGCACACCTGTAGTCCCACATACTCAGGAAACTGAGGTGGGAGGATTGCTTGAGCCTGGGTGGTCGAATCTGCAGTGAACTGTGTGATTGCACTGCTGTGCTCTAGCTTCAGTGACAGAGCAAGACTCTGTCTCCAAAAATAAATAAAAGAAAAGAAAGAAAGAATATGCAGGCCAGGTGTGGTGGCTTATTCCTATAATCCCAGAGCTATGGGAGGCTGAAGTGGGAAAATTTTCTGAGTCTAGGAGTTCCAGACCAGCCTAGGCAATGTAGGGAGACCTCATCTCTAAAAACAATAAATTAGCCGGGTGTGGTGGCACGTGCCTGTGGGCCCAGCTACTTAGGAGGCTGAGGTGAGAGGATCACTTGAGCCTGGGTGGTAGAGGCTATAGTGAGCCATTATTGCACCACTGCATCCCAGTCTGGACAACAGAGTAAGACTCTATCTCAGAAAACCAAACGGAAAATCTGCTGCTGTATACTCTTCACCTGGGTTCCTCTATAACCATCCTACATAACATGATACATTTATCAAGCTAAGAAATTAGTATTGGTACAATGCTTCAACCAAACTTCAGACGTAGATATTTTACCAGGTTTTCCTAATATCCTTTTTCCATTCTATTATCTAAATCATGATATTACATTGCTTTAGTTGTCTTCTTTGTCTCTTCCAATGTTTGGCAGTTTCTTGGTCTTATCTTTTATAACCTTGACACAGGTATTTTGTAGAATGTTCCTCAATTTAGGTTTGCTGATGTTTTCTCATGATTAGATTGGGGTTATGGATTTTGGGGGAGAGTACCATAGAGGTGAAGTGCCCTTATTATTTCATACAGGAGGTACATAATATCGAGTAATTTATCACTTGTGATCACTCCGTTAAGGGGGTTTCTGCCAGGTTTGTCCACTGTGTTATATTTTTCCCTTCCCATAGTCCATGCACTGGAAGCAGGTTACTAAGTGTAGTCTACACTTAAGGGGATGGGAATTAAACTTTGCTTCCTGGAGGGAGAAGTATAAAGGAATTTGTGGACATGCATTAAAACCGCCACAGTAATTGGAAAATATTTTGAGGGAGCTACTTTGAGGCTTTGCCAGTATCCTGTTTCTGCTCACTAATTTTAGCGTTCATTAATAGATCTTGCCTGCAGCAATTATTGCTACGGGTTCTGAAGATACTTTTTAAAAATTTTTCTCATTCTTTCTACATTTATTAATTGGAATTCTTCTGTAAGGAAGGGTTGTCCCTTCTCATCTATCTAATCATTTATTTCCATTCAAATCCATAGATATTTATTTCATTCTTAGTATTAGAATTAAATGCTATTATTATTTTACTGCCCAAATTATTCCAGTTTTGGGCCCTGGGAGCTCTTTTAGGTATACTTTCTGGCATATTTCTATTTTTTTATGTGTATGTATGTGCACACTTCTTTACTCTCTGGCACTACCTCATGCTTCAGGTTCATCTTGTTTATTTTCGTGTCCCAGCCCTAGAATCAATTACTTATCCAGGGAGCCTTGGTTCCTTTCATTGGAGGATGGTATTTTGAAGCCAAGACCTGGATGCTAGATGTGCTCATTGCCATCGAGTATCATTGCTCCTAAACTTTATCAGTGGACAGATAGGAAATGCACGTATGTACACTAATCCATGTCGCCACGTACGGTTATTTAAAAATCTGATTTCTGTATATTAAAATATAAATACACTCATACTAATTTTCTGTGCCTATAACTGAATATGTTTTGATACAAATAGGTTTACTGATGGATTGAATGTGGAATGTGAAAAGAAAAGAGTAATGGATCACTCTAAGGGTTTTGACTTCAGCAACTGGAAGGATAGAGTTGTCATTGATGGAGATGAGGAAGACTTGAGGACAGTGCAGAGCAGATTTCTGGGGAGAGTGTAGGAGTTCTGTTCCAGACTGGTAAGTTTTTGAGATGTCTAATAGACATGATAATTGATGGAAATACCAAGTCTGCAGTTGAACATAGGAATCTAGAGTTCAGAGAAGAATGCTCCAGGTTACATTTGGGACTTGTCAGTGTAGATTAGATCTCCTGAGGAGTGATGGTAGCCAGAGAAGAGAAGAGGTTTAAGGATTGGCCCATGGGGAATTCCAGTCAGAGAGATAAGGAGGAGCAATTCTACATAATGATAAGGGCTGAGGTGCCATTATAGGATGGATTTCATATCATTAATAAACACTTAATACCTATTATTTGCAAGATACCAAGTTGTATTTGGGGTTAACATCACTCCCTCCATAAATGTATAGTGTAGGATGAAACAAATTACAGACTTAAAAAGACAATAGCAGTAGAAGGTCACATACCTGATAATGATAATGATATAATGTACTAGGAGCTGGGTGTGGTGGCTCATGCCTGTAATCCCTGCTCTTTTGGAGGCTGAGGCAGGAGGATCACTTGAGGCCAGGAATTCAAGACCAGCCTGGGCAATATAGTGAGACCCACCCCCATTCCCCATCTTTACAAAAAGTAAAAAAAAAAAAAAAAAAAAAAAATTAGTTGGGTGTGCCAGCCTGTTTTAACTACTCAAGTGGTTGAGGCAGGAGGATCGCTTGAGTCCAGGAGTTCAAGGCTGCAGTGAGCTGTGATTGCACCACTACACTCTAGACTGGGTAACATCGCAAGACCGTCTCTTAAAAAAAAAAAGTTATAAAGTACTAATGAAGCTTGTTAGAGAACGTGGACATAACAAACTATGCACTCATATATGTGCCAGTTATATTTAAAGACTGATGTAAGCATGTGTCAGTCAAACTTGTCGAGGCTTCATGTACACACTAGTAATTATCAACCAGGAGAAGTTTCTCCATATGTTGACCCTGGTTTCAGAGGTTGTTTCTGTTCTTGCTCCCTTTCCATTATAAGGTCTTGGGTTGGTAATTGTGCCTGTAGTCATTGGCTATCAATTAAGCCACTCAGTGAACTGGGGAGGAGTGTTTCTACTGCACTCAGCTTTTTAATTTTTGGCTCTCTGCTACCTTTTCACAATCAATAGAATTTGACTTCAGACTGCATACAGTCTGGGAGCATTTGATTGTATGGAAAATACAGGTAGGGCTGTAAATCAAGCAGGGTTGGCCTTACCATCTTCTGTGAATATAGATTTTTTTTTTTTTTTTTTAAACCACTTCTTTCACATGTGGTCTTAGACATTCACATTTATCATCTGGTTATTAAAGTCAAACCCAAAATAACAATTTTAGAATTTTAAAAATAATTAAAACATGTAGCCTGGTAAGCCATAGTTTTAGTACAACATTTTAATTTCAACCCCTTTGCATTAAAAATAGGTAGGCTTTTATTGCCAGCTGATAAGAGGTGGTGGCATGGCGTGAGGAAGGCAAATAGCACCTATCTAGTAATTATGTGTCAAGTCACTCTTTAGGAACTACAAGAAAAATAACAGGTGTATCTACTTTGTAGGATAGGGGGCAGATAATTGCAGGATTCAATTCTCATTTCTACCTCCAAATAGCTGACAAAGCTGTTAATCCATTTTTATGTACCAGTATGTTGTATTTATTGTGAGAGGGCTGAGCATATTTATATGCTGAGTGGAAAGAGCCTGTGCGCTGAGTGGAGACTGTGTCTTCTTAGCACAATTCCTAGCAAGTAGTGTATATTCAAATGTTTATTGAATGAAGGATTTTCATAAGCTACTTGACCCTTATAAAATACGGCATGAAGATTTATTTAGCCTGTTCAAGAATGCTTACGATATTTAAAATTTGTATTATTTAAGTCAGAGTTAGTGCAAAACAAAATAAATCTGTAAGGTAACATCCTCATTTTAGGCCAAGCCAAAAAAATAAAACCACTCTGTAAAAACATGATTACAGCGGGGTGCAGTGGCTCATGCCTGTAATCCCAGCACTTTGGGAGGCTGAGGCAAGCGGATCACCTGAGGTTGGGAATTCGAGACCACTCTGACCAACAGGGAGAAAAAAACTCATCCATGTTAAAAATACAAAATTAGCTGCGCTTGGTGGTGCATGCCTATGATCCCAGCTGCTTGGGAGGCTGAGGCAGAATAATCGCTTGAACTTGGGAGGTGGAGGTTGTGGTGACCCAAGATTGTGCCATTGCACTCCAGCCTGGGCAACAAGAGCGAAACTCTGTTTCAACCAAAAGAAACATGATCACTGTCTTTCAAGTAGCTCATAAACCTACCCTCCAAGAATAGTCAAGAATTATAGTTCAGAAGTCACACACTGCCTGGATCTGATTCCTAGCTTAGCCACTTTCTGGCCATGTGACTTGACTTTAGTTTCTTAACTGTGCTTCACTTTCTTCATTTATAAAATAAGGATAATATTTGTACTTACTTTATGGGGTTGTGAGGTGTATTAGAATATATGTCATGCATAAATACAAGTGTTCAGTTTTTAACTGTTGTTCTAAAAATGCTAAGAGACTAGTATCTTAAAGTTAAGGTTTTTAATTTTTTCAGAATTGCATATGCTGAGTGTTAAAACAAATCCCTATGTGAACAAGAAAAAACACTGGCAGAAAGTATGCCAGTATACTCATAATGATGTGTTGAGATGGTGAATAATGGGTTTTCTACTTTTTGCTATCTCCCATTTTTTTCTTTTATTTGTTGAGCAGATTTTTATTAAATGCTCAACTTTAAGTCAAACACTGAACTTTCTTTCTTTTTTTTTTTTTTTGAGATGGAGTTTCGCTCTTGTTACCCAGGCTGGAGTGCAATGGCGCGATCTCGGCTCACCGCAACCTCCGCCTCCTGGGCTCAGGCAATTCTCCTGCCACAGCCTCCTGAGTAGCTGGGATTACAGGCACGCGCCACCACGCCCAGCTAGTTTTTTGTATTTTTAATAGAGACGGGGTTTCACCATGTTGACCAGGATGGTCCCGATCTCTCGACCTCGTGATCCACCCGCCTCGGCCTCCCAAAGTGCTGGGATTACAGGCTTGAGCCACCGCGCCCGGCCAAACACTGAACTTTCATGAGCATATTACTTTCTGAGAGTAAGCAACATTGTGATTAAGATCATGGATTTGGGACCCAGACTGTCTGGAGTTGAGTATCATCTCTATCACTGACTAGTTTTGTGACCTTGGAAAAACCACTTTCTTTTTCGGTGCCTTAATTTAATTACCTGTAAAATGGGGAAAATGATAGCACCAATCTCAGAGAGTTTTTAATGAGCTCATATTTGAAAGTACTTAAAATAGTTCCTGAAGCATAGTATCATGTGTGTGTTAAATATAAAAGATGATAGAAATATTTCATATTTCTATGTAATATATGCATATGTAATAAGTAATATGAATATGTAATATGTAAATGAAAGATTTAAATTTTCCAGTATATTTATATTTTTACCCACATTGACAGGAGCACTTTAATTGTTTAAAGTTAGGGTCCCCCCTTATTTTTGTGTTTTTTTTTTTTTTTGAGACGGAGTTCGCTCTTGTTACCCAGGCTGGAGTGCAATGGCGCGATCTCGGCTCACCGCAACCTCCGCCTCCTGGGTTCAGGCAATTCTCCTGCCTCAGCTTCCTGAGTAGCTGGGATTACAGGCACGCGCCGCCATGCCCAGCTAATTTTTTGTATTTTTAGTAGAGACGGTGTTTCACCATGTTGACCAGGATGGTCTCGATCTCTTGACCTCGTGATCCACCCGCCTCGGCCTCCCAAAGTGCTGGGATTACAGGCTTGAGCCACCGCACCCGGCCCCCCCCTTAATTTTCAATGTAGATTCAATACTTTTGTTACAAGGAAAGATGCCATGGTACAACTCTTAAATATTTTTGTTATTGTTTGTTTTTTGAGATGAGGTCTCACTCTGTTGCTTAGGCTAGAGTGCAGTGACATGATCATGGCTCACTGCAGACTTGACCTTCTGGGCTCAAATGATCCTCTCACCTAAACTTCCTGAGTATCGGGGACCACAGGTGCATGCCACCATGTCTGGTTAATCTTTAAATTATTTTGTGGAACAGACTTTTCCCTGTGTTGCCCAGGATGATCTCGAACTTCTGGGCTCAGGTACTACTCCCACCTCAGCCTCCCAAAGTGCTGGGATTTCAGGCATGAGCCATCATGTCCTGCTTCAACTCTTACATGTTTTGGAATAATGAGTTGAATATTTCAAATACTGAAAAACTGCCTTCTATCTAGGTTTGCTATAGTATTTGTAGATGTTATTTGGCTATGAACTAGTTTTTTAATTGTGGGGGCTTATGTGAAAGAAGAGTTAAGGCATTGCGGAAACAGTAGAAAGTATTTTCCTAATGCCAGTTCTCTCCTTCACTTAAAAAATTTTTTTCTGTAGCAATATTTCTAGACTTCTTTTTTTTTAAATTTCATTTATTTTTATTTCAGTACGTTTTCAGGCAACAGGTGGTGGTTGGTGACACAGATAAGTTCTTTAGTGGTGATTTCTGAGATTATGGTGCACCCATTACTGAGCAGTATACACTGTAAGCAATGCGTCACTCTCACACCCATCCAACCCTTCCCCCTGAGTCCCCAGAGTCCATTGTGTCATTCTTATGCCTTTGCATCTCAATCTTAGCCCCCACTTAGAAGTGAGAACTTACGAGTTCTCAGGTTTTCCATTCCTGAGTTACTTAACTAGAATAATGGTCTCCAGTTCCATTCACGTTGCTGAGAATCCTTTCTCTTTATCAATTTGGATGTTCCTTTTTATGGCTGAGTAGTATTCCAGGGTATATGTATGCCACATTTTCTTTATCTACTCATTGCTTGATGGATGTTTGGGCTGGCTCCATATTTTTTGGAATTGTAAATTGCATTGCTATAAACACGCACATGCAAATGTCTCTTTCATATAATGACTTCTTTTTCTCTGGGTAGGTAGGAGTAGGATTACTGGATCAAACGATAGATCTGCTTTTAGATCTATCTAAAAAACAGTAAGGAATCTCCATACTGTTTTCCATAGTGGTTGTATTAATTTACATTCCCACCAGCAGTGTAAAAGTGTTCCCTTTCACCACATCTATTATTTTTTATTTTTTGGTTATGGCCGTTCTTGCAGGAGTAAAGTGACACTGCATTGTGGTTTTGATTTGCATTTCCCTGATCATTAGTGAGGTTGAGCGTTTTTTCATGTTCGTTGGCCATTTGTATATCTTGTTTTGAGAATTGTCTATTCATGTCCTCAGCCCACTTTTGATGGCATTTTTTTCTTCTTGCTGATTTGAGTTCTGGATTTTAGTCTTTTGTTGGATGCATAGTTTGCAAAAATTTTCTCCCACTCTGTCGTTGTCTGTTTACTCTGCTGGTTCTTTTGCTATGCAGAAGTTTGTTAGTTTAATTGAGTCCCACCTGTTTATCTTTGTTTTTGTTGCATTTGCTTTTGGGTTATTGGACATGAAGTCTTCGCCTAAGCCAATATCTAGAAAGGTTTTTCTGATATTATCTTCTAGAATTTTTATGGTTTCAGGCCTTAGATGTAAGTCTTTGATCCATCTTGTATTGATTTTGTATAAGGTGAGAGATAAGGATCCAGTTTCATTCTTTTTATGTGGCTAGCCAATTATCCCAGCACCATTTGTTGAATAGGGTGTCCTTTTTCCACTTTATGTTTTTGTTTGCTTTGTCAAAGATTGGTTGGCTGTAAGTATTTGGCTGTATTTCTCGGCTGTGTATTCTGTTCAAATTTGTCTATGTGCCTACTTTTACACCAGTACCAGGTTGTTTTGGTGACTATAGTCTTATAGTATGGTTTGAAGTTGGGTAATGTGATTAAATATATATAAATAAAACAGATTTGTTCTTTTTGCTTAGTCTTGCTTTGGCTGTGTGGGCTCTTTTTTGGTTCCATATGAAGTTTAGGATCATTTTTTTCTAGTTCTGTGATGAATGATGGTGGTATTTTGATGGGAATAGCATTGAATTTGTTGATTGCTTTTGGTAGTATAGTCATTTTCACAGTATTGATTCTGCCCATCCACAAGCATGGGATGTGTTTTCATTTGTTTGTGTTGTCTATGGTTTCTTTCAGCAGTGTTTTAGTTTTCCTTGTAGAAGACTTTCACCTCCTTTGTTAGGTATATTCCTAAGTATTTAATGTTAGTTTTTGCAGCTATTGTAAAAGTGGGTTGAGTTCTTGATTTGATTCTTCACTGGACAACAGTAGCAGTGCTACTGATTTGTGTACATTGATGTTGTATCCTGAAACATTACTGAATTTATTTATCAGATATAGGAGCTTTTTAGATGAGTCTTTAGGGTTTTCCAGGTATAGGATTATATCATCAGTGAACAGTGGCAGTTTCACTTCCTCTGTATCAATTTGGATGCCCTTTATTTCTTTTGTCTGGTTGCTTTGGCTAGGCTAGGCTGTTTTGCATTATCTGCCTTATGGGATCTGGCTGCATCCATACTGCTAAACCTCAAAACTAAATACTTGGAGTAAACCGTTGGTCAACTATTGGTCCTAAAGTATCAACTATTGGTCCTAAAGTTAAAAGAGCCTGTTTCCAGATTCAGTGAGGAAGGTATTATAATCAAGAGTGATACGAAAGAGGAAAAACCTGTAGTTTGATAACATTTTCTCTTCTATGCAGTATGACAGCAATTTTAAATGGTTTCTTATGTACCTTTGCCCATACAAATGCACCTTGTGAAATGGTATTATCAGTGAATATGTAAATTACACCATCAGCAGCATAGAAATAATTTATAGATACAATGCTTTCTAATTTAGGGAGTTAAACCTCTGAGTTCCTTAATTATTGTCTTAGATTTTATTTCACATATTTTAAAATTAAATATATATAAATAAAATTTGAATCTTATAAATGCAACTTGTAGTTGTCAGTTTTGTATTCCAAATGTCTAGCAAAAAATCTTGTCATCTAAGAAAGGATATGTTTTGTATTCTTTTGTAAAAGGCAATGGCACTAAGGAGTGAATGCTGATCTTCTCTTATCTTCTGTGGGCCTACGTGTTCTGGATTTTTATCCAGACTTGCTGTCTTACTAGGAGACTGAGTCCTGCTATATGCAACAACTTCCTTCTAATTTTTCTCTGTCCTTTTTGGCTGAAGATCTGAAGTGGAGTTTGATACTGCATATTATACCACACATCTTTTAAAAATTAATTGCTTTTGGGCCAGGCTTGGTGGCTCATGCCTGTAATACCAGCAGTTTGGGAGGCCAGGGTGGGCAGATCACAGGGTCAAGAGATGTAGACCATCCTGGCCAACATGGTGAAACCCTGTCTCTCCTAAAAATACAAAAACTAACTGGGTGTGTTGGTGGATGCCTGTAGTCCCAGCTGCTCAGGAGGCTGAGGCAGGAGAATTGCTTGAACCCAGGAGGCAGAGGTTGCGGTGAGCCGAGATTGTGCCACTGCACTCCAGCCTGATGACAGGGTGATGCTCTGTCTCAAAAAAAAAAAAATAATAATAGCTTTTGTGATATGAATATAGTTCATTTTTATTGTAGAAAAGTTAGAAAAATATAGAATAAGTAAAAAGGAGAAAATCTGTCATTCTGTGATTCAGAAATAACTAGTGCTAATAATAGTGCCCTTCTCCTCAGTCTTTTTGTGTCTATGTACATGTTAAAATATCTAATTGACCTCGGCCGAGTGCAGTGGGTCACGCCTCTAATCCCAGCACTTTGGGAGACTGAGGCAGGTGGATCACGAGGTCAGGAGATCAAGACCATCCTGGTCAACATGGTGAAACCCCGTCTCTAATAAAAGATAAAAAATTAGCCGGTGTGGTGGCATGCGCCTGTAGTCCCAGCTACTCAGGGGGCTGAGGCAAGGGAATCACTTGAACCTGGGAGTCGGAGATTGCAGTGAGCTGAGATTGCGCCACTGTACTCCAGCCTGGCAACAGAGCAAGACTCTGTCTCCAAAAAAAAAAAAAAAAAATTTAATTGACCTCATAGATATAAAAAAGGGATATAGTTCATCTATCAGTTGTACTGAATGCAGTAAAGTGGTCACATTGTGAAAGGCATACAGGAGCTGAGACTGAGGAGAGAGCAGATGTTCACTGCAGAAAACTCTGTCTCAAAAAAAGAAAAAAGAAATTGACATTTCTCTTTTTTTCATATTGCTAAGCTACATTCCATAAGTTGAATACATATTGAAGCAGCAGTACCTTTAATAATCTGATAACCTGCTCTTTTTTTTCCTGATAATGTAGCATGGATTTTATCATTAATAGATCCTATCTCCTCCTCCTCCTCCTATGATCATTTTCCAATGTGCTGAGAACTGGCAATCATATAGAATATATTAGTAGGAGAGACTATAGTCTCAAATAATATGTCTCAAATCTCTTGGGTATATATTACAGCAGTGCTGTCCAGTAGAAATAGTGCAAACCACATATGTAATTTCAAATTTTCTAGTAGCCACATTAACAAAAGTACAAAGAAGGTGAAATTATTTTTTAATGATATATTTTATTCTAGTAGAAATAGCATATCGCAACATGCCATCAGTATAATCAATTATTGAGATATTTTACATTCCATTTTTTCTACTATCTTCCAAATCCAGTGCATATTTTCCACTTAAAGCCATCTCACTTGAGACTAGTTGCATTTCAAATGCTTAGTAGCCATGGGTGGCTAGTATTAACACAGTCCTAGAACATAGAATTTCTCCCCATAAGATGCAATAAAATATCACTTTGCAGGTATTCTGGAGGGGTATATGAGAAGAAAACAACAAAGCCAAGTTACACCGTGGATCCTGAGCACTGACTTTGTGGGGTCTCACAAGATGTTAAACCTTTGCCTTAATAAAATTAGATATTTCTATATTTATGGACCTCCATGTCACACAACAGTGTTAAATTTGTAATTGTCTAAAGGCCTACTGGAAATATTATTTGCAGTAACTCTCAGAATGGTCAGTAAAATTGATTGTATATTCTAAGATTCTGCTTTTAACTATCAGGTACTATGCTCATTACCTGGGTGATGAAATAATCTGTGCACCAAACCCCTGTGACATGCAGTTTACCCATGTAACAAACCCGTACATGTACCACCTGAACCTAAAATAAAAGTTGGAAATTAAACCAAGTCATTCTGTTTCTAAAATGAATTTGTGGCATTCTAATAAATATGTGGCATGGTCATAAAGGTTAGTGATATAAACTGAATATAATAGAATATAATTGAATAAGCTTTGCTTTTAATTGAGTTTGTGGTCATGTGAAAAATATTCCTTAACATCTTAGGCTTTATTTTGTTCTGTAAGATGGAGACGATCCTGCCTTTTTTCTTTTCTTTTCTTTTTTTTTTTTTGAGATACAGTCTCAGTCTGTTGCCAGGCTGGAGTGCAGTAGTGTGATCTCAGCTCACTGCAACCTCCAACTCCCTGGTTCAAGCAATTCTCCTGCCTCAGCCTCTTGAGTAGCTGGGATTACAAGCATGTGCCCTCGTACTCAGCTAATTTTTGTATTTTTAGTAGAGCCTGTGTTTCACCATGTTGGCCAGAATGGTCTAAATCTCCCGACCTTGTGATCCGCCCACCTCGGCCTCCCAAAGTGCTGGGATTACAGATGTAAGCCACTGCGCCCGGCCTCCTTTTTTTCTTAACATGGTTTTGACTGTCAAATAAGATGAATGGAAACTAAAGGGATGTGTCTTATTCATTTTCATGTCCCCACAACATAGTATAGGGTATGATATATGGGCAGCCAATAAATATGGACTCAGAGGCTGGATATGTATGAAAGAACTTTCTAAATAAGTATGCTGCCAGTGGAAGCTATTACTACTGTACTTGATTTATGCTATTTCTTATTATTTAAATTCTTTACTGAAATGTGAGAGCTCTTTTTTTTTTTTTCTTTCTTTTTTTTGTTGAGACAGAGGCTTGCCTGGTTGCCAGGCTAGAGTGCATTGGCGTGATCTTGACTCACTGCAACTTCCACCTCCTGGGTTCAAGTGATTCTCCTGCCTCAGCCTCCTGAGTATCTGGGACTACAAGCTCAAGTCACCACGCACAGCTAAATTTTGTATTTTTAGTAGAGATGGGGTTTCACCATGTTAGCCAGGATGGTCTCAGTCTCTTGACCTGGTGATCTGCCCACCTTGGCCTCCCAAAGTGCTGGGACTACAGGCGTGAGCCACCGCACCAGGCCATGAGAAATCCTTAATAATTATTTGCCTGTAAAATCAATAAGTAAGGTTGCCCATTGTGGTTGTGTTTTTACTTACCTGTAATATTTTGTTCATCAAATATTGGCTTTAAATATATTTCTAAAAATATGTTGTTTTAGTTTAAAGGATGTTTAGCACTTAAAATAAATGTCTCTCCTTTTCTTCAGAGTAAACAATTAAAAATCTTTTTGTTGGTATTGGGAGTTAGACTTGATGGCTTTCACCCTTCACAGTCAGCAGTATTTGAGAGCCAAATACAATCTCATTGGAGGACAAAATGATGGAGGCAAAGTAACAACATTTTAAATACTAGAATATGGTGCTAGTAACCAGAGAAGGCCCCAGTTTAGAAAGGGTTTCTTATTTCTATAATGATGAGAGAGACTCCTATCTTTTTCTTGTGAAATGGGATGCTGCATTTTATCATTGCTTAGAGTGGAACTGTAACAAAATCATAATGCAAGAGCAAATAATGTCTACCCAGAACTGCATTTCAAAGTGATCATGAAAACATGATCTTTTTCTAGCCTCAGCTATGAGTTTCTGCAACTGCCCACTCACTGAGTCATCTGTAGCAATTGAAAGTTTAGATATTTTCCATTTGTTAGGGTATCTTTTTTCATACAAAGTGGCTTTTATCTATCCTTAATGAAGTAAGCAAGACTCATATAAAATGGCATGTGCAGCATGAAAGTCTGCTTTATTGTTTCCTAGGAGTAAATGAACTTTAGGAAGCAGTTGAATATTATCGGTGTAGTAGGAACCATTAACTAAACGATACACTTTGGGAATAGTTGGCACAATTTTCATTATATTCCCCCACTTGTACCTTCACTCAGAACTGGAGCATATCTTTCAGTATTTGATGACAGAAAAATAATCAGATTAAACTTGATTTTTTCCTCTTTCTTCACATGATAATTACATACTAATAATTTTAACATGTAATATTTTAAATATTGAGAAAATATAGCACATGTTACTAAAAGATATGCAGCGGCATTGAAGACCATTTGGCCAAATAAATGGGTGACATGTTGAAATAATTGGTCTTATTTAAGGAGGAGAAGAGGGATCTTGCCTCTTTTCATTTGATTTCTTCCCCTGATCCCCTTTTCTCCATGATAGCTGAGTATGTATTTTAAAGCAATTCTATTACCGAAAATTCTCTGCTTGTTTCTATTCCATTCTGAATTTTACTGTTTGTTGTTGTGTTCAGGCACAAGGGAAGAGGATTGAAATGTGGGAGTGGAGATTTCTCTTTGATACACTGATTTCCTTGGTTATGGGTGTATACCTGGGAGTGGGATTGCTGGATCATATGGTAGCTCTATTTTTAGTTTTTTTGAGGAACCTCCAAAAACTGTTCTCCATAGTGATTGTACTAATTAATTTACATTTCCACCAACAATGTGCATGGGTTCCATTTTCTCTCACATTCTTGCTGTCATTTAATATTGCCTGTCTTTTGGATAAAAGCCACTTGAACTGGAGTGAGATGGTTTCTCATTGATTTTGCATTTCTCTGATGATCAGTGATGTTGAGCACCTTTTCATACACCTATTTGCCATTTGTATGTCTTTTGAGAAATGTCTGTACAGATCTTTTGCTCATTTTAAAATTGGATTATTAGACTTTTTCCTATAGAGTTGTTTGAGCTCCTTGTATAGTCTGGTTGTTAATCACTTGTCAAATGGGTAGTTTGCATATATTTTCTCCCATTCAGTGGGTTGTCTCTTCATTTTATTGATTGTTTCCTTTGCCATGCAGAAGCCGTTAAAGTTGATGTGATCCCATTTGTCCACTTTTGCTTTGGTTGCTTGTGCTTATGGAGTATTACTCAAAAAATTTTTGCCCGGTCCACTGCCCTGAAGAGTTTTCCCAATGTTTATTTGTAGTAGGTTTATAGTTTGAAGTCTTAGATTTAAATCTCTAATTTATTTATTTAGTTTTTTTGTATATGGTGAGAGATAGGGGTCTAGTTTCGTTGTTCTGCCTATGGATAGTCAGACTCCCTAGTACCATTTATCGAAGAGACTGTCCCCGTTTATGTTCTTGGCACCTTTGTTAAAAATGAGTTTACTGTAGATGTATGCATTTGTTTTTGGGTTCTCTATTTTATTCCATTGGTCTATGAGTCTAGTTTTTATGCTAGTACCATGCTGTTTTAATTACTATAGCATTGTAGTATAATTTGAAGTCAGGTTATGTGATTCCTCCAGTTTTGTTCTTTTTTCTCAGGATAGCTTTGGCTGTTTTGGGTCTTTTGTGTTTCCATATACATTTTAGAATTATTTCTTCTATTTATGTGAAGAATGTCACTGTTATAGTGATAGAGATTGAACTGTCTATTGCTTTGGGTAGTATGGACATTTTAACAATATTGATTCTTCCAATCCATGAAGAATTTGTAGATTGCTTAAGTTGTATGGACATATTAACAATATTGATTCGTCTAAACCGTGACCATGGTATATCTTCCCATTTTTTAGTATCTTCTTCCACTTATTTCATCAGTGTTTTATAGTTTTCATTGTAAGGATCTTCTTTGGTTAATTCCTAGATATTTTATTTATTTGTAGCTATTGTAAATGGGATTGCTTTGTTGATTTTTTTTTTTTCATATTTTTTGCCGTTAGCATGTAGAAATGCCTTTTTTTTTTTTTTTTTTGGTATGTTGGGTTTGTATCCTACAACTTTACTGAATTTATTAGTTACAATAGTTTTTTGGTGGAATCTTTTAGGTTTATCCAGTATAAGTATTTTCTCCTCCTTTGTCATTCAGAATAGTTTGAGTAGCATTCATATTAATTCTTTAAATATTTTGTAGAATTCAGCAGTGAAGCTATTGAGTCCTGGGCTTTTCTTTGCTGGAAGGCTTTTTATTATGACATTGATCTTATTATTTGTTACTGGTCTGTTCAGGTTTTGGGTTTCTTCATGATTTAATCTTTGTAGGTTGTATGTGTTGGAATTTATCCATTTATTTTAGGTTTTCCAATTTATTGACATATAGTTACTCACAGTGGCCGCTTATGATCCTTTGAATTTCTGCTGTATTGGTTTTAATTTCTCCTCTTTCATCTTTGATTTTATTTATTTGAGTCTTCTTTTTTTTATTAAAAATTTTTTTTTTCTTTTCCTCTCAAGCACTGTTCAGAGAGTCTTCTTTTTTTCTTAGTCTGGCTAAAGGTTTGTTAATTTTGTTTATCTTTTGAAGAAACCAGCAGGCATTTCATTTCATTGGTCATTTGTTTTTTGCTTCAATTTTATTTATTTATTCTCCGATCTTTATTATTTCTTCTACTAATTTTGGGTTTGATTTGGTCTTGCTTTTCTAGTTCTTTAACTTTCATTATTAGGTTTCTAATTTGAAATTTTTCTGTTGTTTTTATATAGGTGCTTGTAGCTATGGATCTTCCTTCTGGTACTGCTTTCACCATATACCATAGGTTTTTGGTATGTTTTGTTTCTATTATTTGTTTCAAGAAGTTTTAATATTTTTCTCAGTTCCCTCATTGACCTGCTGGTCATTCAGGAGCTAATTGTTTAATTTATATGTGTTTATGTAGTTTACAAAATTCATCTTGTTATTGATTTCTAGTTTTATCTCATTGTGGTCAGAGAAGATATTTGATATAATTTCCATTTTTTTGAATTTTTAAAGAATTGTTTTGTGGCCTAATGTATGATTTGTCCTTGAGAATGATCGTGTGTTGAGAAGAAGAATGTGTATGCAGCAGCCATTGGATGAAATGTTCTGTAAATACCTATTAGGGCCATTTGTTATAGAAGTGAGCTTAAATTTGATGTTTCTTTGTTGATTTTCTATCTGGATGATCTGTCCAGTGCTGAAAATGGGATGTTGAAGTTTCCAACTATTATTGTATTGAGGTATAACTCTCTCTTTAACTCTATGTTTCTCTCTGTCTCTCTTTAGCGCTAATAATGTTGCTTTATATATCTAGGTCCTCCAGTGTTGGGTGCATATATGTTTACAATTGTTGTGTCTTCTTGCTGAGTTGACCCCTTCATCATTATTTAATCACCTTATTCGGTAATAGTTTTTGTCTTGAAATCTGTTTTGTCTGAAATAAGTATAGCTACCCCTGCTCTTGTTTGGTTTCCATGGGCATGGAATATCATTTTCCATTTCTTTATTTTCAGTAGGTGCGTCTTATAGATAAAATGTGTTTCTTATAGGCAACAGATAGTTGGATTTTTTTTTCTTTTAAATCATTTCTGCCACTCTATGTCTTTTGATTGAAGAGTTTCATCCATTTGGATTCAATAGTATCATTGATAAGTGAGTAACGTTCTCCTCCCGTGTTTTTATTTGTTTTGTGGTGGTTCTGCGGCCTTCCTTTTTTCCTTCCTTTCTGTCTTCGTTTTAGTGAGGGTGATTTTTCTCTGGTGTTATGTTTTAATTACCTGCTTTTAATTTTTTGTGTGTATATTTTCCGGTTTGAGGCTACTATGTGGCTTGCGAATAATATCTGTCTACCTACCTGCCTATCTATAGATATTTAATAATGGGTTTTAAATAACGTGATATTTTAAATTGGTGACGACACTGATTGCATAAACCAGGCGTCCCCAAACTTTTTACCCAGGGGGCCAGTTCACTGTCCCTCAGACCGTCGGAGGGCCGTCACATACTGTGCTCCTCTCACTGACCACCAAGGAAAGAGGTGCCCCTTCCTGAAGTGCTGGGGGCGGGGGCGCTGAATAAATGGCCTCAGGGGGCGTAGTTTGGGGACGCCTGGCATAAACAAACAAGCAAAGAAAACAACTAATAACAACTCTACAGTTTATCTTCATCCCATCTGCTTTTTAACTTTTTGTTGTTTCTGTTTATATCTTATTGTACTATCAGTGTTTTAAAAAATTACAGTTGTTATTTTTGATCGATTTATCTTTTAGTCTTTCTACTAAGGAGATGAGTAATTTAAACACTAGAATTACAGTTTAATTGTTAATTGTTGTAATATTATATGCTTTTCTATGTACTGTTAGCAGTGAGTTTTGTATCTTCAGATTATTATTTTTTGCTCATTAAAGTTCTTTTCTTTCAGATTGAAGAACTATTAGCATTTCTCATAGGACTGTTGTTGATGAAATCCCTTTTGTTTGTTTTGACTTTTGTTTGTCTGGGAAAGCCCTTATTTCTCTTTAATATTTGAAAGATACTTTCACTGGATATATAGTGCTCTAGGATAAAGATTTTTTCCCTTAAGCACTTTAAATATGTTATGCCTCTTATCTCATAGCCTGTAAAGTTTCCACTGAAAAGTCTCCTGCCAGTTTTATTGGAGCGATATTGTATGTTACCTGTTTCTTTTCTGATGCTGTTTTAGGATGGTCTTGATGCTCCTGGATGTCCATTGGTGTTTTTCTTTCTTTTTCCTTGACCTTTGAAAGTTTGATGATTAAATGTCCTGAGGTAGTCTTATATGGGTTAAATCTTCTTAGTGTTATATAACATTCTTGTACTTCTGCCTGATTCTTTTATTTTAGTCTGTTAGTTCAATTTATCTGATAGAATTCTGAATCCCTTCTCTATTTTATTTTGAATTTTATTGAGTTTCCTCAAAAATACCTATTTCAGATTTTTTTTTTTAATTTTTAACTTTTAAATTTTGTGGGTACATTGTAGGTATATACATTATAGGGTACATTAAAGGTTTTGATACAGGAATGGAATGAGTAATAGTGACATCATGGGGTATCCATCCCCTCAAACATTTATCTTTTGAAACAGCTATTTTGAATTATGTATCTGAAAGGTCACACTATCTCTGTCTCTCCTAGATTGGTTCCTGGTGCCTTATTCAGTTTGTTAAATAGGTCATGTTTTCCTAGATGGTCTTGATGCTCCTGGATGTCCATTGGTGTTGGTCATTGAAGAGTTGGGTATTTTATTGTAGTCTTTGCAATCTGGGCTCATTTATACCCATTCTTTTTGAGAAGACTTTCCAGGTATTTGAAGGACTTGGGTGTGTAATCTAAGTCTTTAGTTACTGCAGCCATGTCTGCATTGGGGACACCCTGAAGACTGTCCATGAGGTTAGAAAACCTGTGTTTTCCTATTCAAAGTTAGACCCCTGTACCTCTCTTTATATCTCATATGGCATAGACATGAAGATTTAGGAATAGATGAGTATATAAATGCCATCTATATGATGCATATTAATCTTTGGGCCATGAGTTGAAAATAACCTGTCAGTTAAGGCTGCAGAGATTGCCTTGAATTGCAGTGGTGTTAATACATCTGTAATTCTGAGCAGTTAAACTCTTTGATAAATTATCAGAAATTTGAGTTTTTTTGTTCTCTTGCTATATTGTGCTTTATTCTGTTAAAGGGATTCTTGTTTTTTTCCCATAGGTTGTCATTATCTCAGTTATGATCTAAGCTACTCAGGTAACTTTGGCAACACCATTCAGAGTGAACAACTATGATGAGTATTGTTTAGTGTGTATCCTATTAGTGGTCCTATTATTTCCATATTGAGGATTCTCATTTTTAGTTCAGTTTAGCAGACATTTTCTGAGTGCCTCAAGCCTGGTGCTAAATGCTGCAGGTACAAAAATGAATGAACTATAGTCTGGGCCTTCCTGTATCTCAGGAAGAGAAGTTCAGTGCTGTGTGTCAGGTACAATTACAGGATCATAATTTTGCTCTTTGGTGTTAATTTGACCATTCTGATATAAATACAGTTTATAGGCTAAGAGTTTAAAGTGTTTCTAATAGTTCATCAGGCTTTGCATTCTGGTACTACCACTTGTTAAGAACCTACAGATGAATAATCAGATATTAGTATATATGGGATAATCTCTTCTCTCCTGTTAAATTTCTTGGTTTGTGGCCTGCTCCCTAACCTCAGATCCCACTTGCTGCTGAAAAGAGAACTCTTTAATTTGTTTGTTATCTTATTTCCTTATATTAGTTTTCACTCTGTTAGTATACAATGTCAAGAGTTGGCAGAATTCAGGATCCTTTGATAGTGATTTCTCTTCCCTTTTTTGGGGTTACTAAAGTGATTCAAACTTCTGTATTTTTGTGCTTTACACTTCTTCTTTTGGTTACTTGCTGGTGGTACTGTTATCTTAGCCTGAGCCAGAAATAGTGTCATCTAATCATGTTGCTTTTCATTTCAAATTGGCAGCATCTTTGATAGCAGTGTAATAGTTTGGCCTGGTGTTCTTGAGTTATAGTTGAAAGGATTCTAGTGTCTGTATCATAGAGAATAAATAGTGCCCCCTTTCCCTGATATCTCCTTTTTTTTTTTTTGCCCTGAGTTAGGTTGGTGTCAGTACCCTTTCCTCATGTATTTGAATCTGACCTTTATATTTCTGTCCTGCTAGAATATAAACTTTGTGAGCAGGGGTCCTCTTGTTCACAGATGTATTCTAGCACTTAAGAGTAGTGCCTGGTATACAGCAGCTTGCAGTAAATACTGTTGAATGAATGGCATGTGAACAGTGCTACCCAGAAGACTGAATGAATCTTTAATGCCCGGTTCCTGTTTCAGAGCAAGGAGTTGTATTCCTATTCTTTATGTGAAACTATGTGGATGCTGTATAGCTCAGCAGTAGCACCATGGGTCTGGGCTGCCTCAACCAGTATCATTTGCTTTGGTAACTAGAAGATTCTTACTGCTCAGCTTCTCCAGGAATAAGGAGAGTCATAAATGGAGTCGTCTAAGCTTGTGGGGCTGGGATTCAAGGTCCCTGTGACTTTAAACTGAAATCCTGATGGAGACAGTGAACCCTCACAGTCCTAGATAGCCCTTTGAGCTTATTCTATAGAGGTAAAATTACCCTTTTGGTTGTGTCATCTTGCAGGGAGTTCCTGGAATTCCCAGGGCATCTGTCTATTAGATTGTGCCCCAGGAAAAGCTGACAGACAGTTTATTGTCCTGTTTAAGAGCTGGGGATCTGCAACCAGACCACCTTGTTGAATTCTTGGTTCGGTTGTTTCCCTTGTGTGTGGTCTTCAGCAAATTACTTATTTTGTTTCTTAGTTACCTCATCTTTAAAATGAAAATAAAATAGTACCTAATTTATAGCTTCATTTGTGGATTATTATAGGCAAAGGGCTTAGAACATGCTTAGCACCTAGTACCAATGTTCAGTAAATATTAACATTTCCATATTTGATACAAAGAATATTCATACCTCTTTTACTCATTTTCATTCTATTGTGCTTTCCTGAGGAAGATGGAAGTTATAGAGGTGCAGCTGATGTCCTGGGAATTTTATAAAGGCTTACCTATGCCCATGGAGGTGTGTTGAGCATATGATGGCACATCACATCAGCTTCTAATGGTGTCATCCATCACCATGTGTCAGGTGGAAAACAGGTGGAGAACTTTAGCTCTCGAGAGCTCTAATTATCTTCAAAGCAGGCCATGCTCAATTTGACAGTGTCATGGTTTTTAATATTTGAAAATTCCAGAGTTGCTACTCTGGATGTAATCCTTTCTTTTCTCCTGCTTTTACTTATACAGTTAGGTGAATATGATGCTCCACTTCCTACACAGATACCCAAATAGCTCTGACTGCTGAAATATTGGTATCTTACTGTCAGCACATAACTCGTTGCTATGTTATTGAAATTTTCACTGTTAACTGGGTTTGAATCCCAGCTCTCCCAAGCCTCAATTTTCTTTCATTTGCCAAATGGGATGAAAGTATCCACTTCATAGGGTTGTTGTGAGGATTAGTAATGAATACAAAACACTTAACTTAGTACAGTACCTGAAATGTTGTATTAGTTGTGAGTTGACGTATCTATGATCATCATCGTCTCCATCATTATCCTCTGTTTCAAATCAGCAATGAAATACTACACTAATCCCATTTCTGCTTAGAATTGTGAGTCTAAATGAAATACAGCAGTTTCTTGCTTGAAATATGCTGTAAACCTTCCAATTGCAGTCAAGATTTTACTACCTTCTAGGGTATACAGGGATGGTGGAACACAGTAAACCTTGAGATTTGGCTTTCCTATCTTTGTATTCTAGCCTTTCTATCCTAATGTAGTAACCTAGATTTCTATTACATGCTCCCCTTGATGCCTCCTCCAATAAAACTGCAGTAATGTAATTTGTACACTGTCCTTAAATTGAAGACAGAATTAGGAAGTGCATCCAGTACATCGGGTAGCAAAGCTCTAAAATGGTCTCTGAGGTAATTATTTTCATAATAACATACAAAATTTTATGTACAACTGCAAGTTATCATCCCAGCTTTGTTACATTTATTTTTCTTTGACTTGCGAAACATCCCTCCATGAGAGATGGTATTACCTACCATTTACAAATCAGGAAAACAAGGCTCAGAAAGGTCAAATAATTTGCCGAAGGTCGCACACCTTAGTGACACACAGGGTTGATCCACTCCATGGTTTTTTCCTTTTCGTTCAAAATTAGAAAGTTGAATCCCAAAATTAGGGTCAAAATTTTTCCTATAAAAACTTTATAAATGATACAACTGAAAAAAGAGAATGGATACAGTGGCTCACGCCTATAATCCCAACACTTTGAGAGACCAAGACAGTAAAATCACTTGAGCCCAGGAGTTCAAGATCAGCCTAGGCAATATAGTGAAGCCTCATGTCTACAGAAAATTTAAAAATTAGCCAGACTTGGTGGTGCACGTCTGTAGTCCTAGCTGAGGCTGAGGTGAGACAATTGTTTGAGCTTAGGAAGCAGAGGTTGCAGTGAACAAGATAGCACCACTGCACTCCAGCCTGGGCAACAGAATGAGACCCTGTCTCAAAAAAGAAAAAAAAATTAGCCAAAGAAGGTAAACAGGCAGAAAGAAGATAAGAAGAAAGTTAATAAATGTGGAACATAAAAGATGGATGGAAACAAATTGATTCAAGTATCTCTGGTAAAGAAACAATTCATATACGGCTGTTTGATGGAAGATATTTTTATTTTTGGGGGGTAGTGTGAAGTTTTAATTTGAGACTCAGAATTCAAACTTGAAACTATAGAAGAGTGGATGAAGAGAATATTAGCAGTTGAAAGCAAAATGTAGAAATAGAAACATCATGTGTATTTAACAGAAAACAATGATCAACATGAAATGTTGAAGATATATGTGCCAAGTGATAGTTATGGTTCAGAAAAGGCAAATTGCACATATTCTTTGGTACAGCGTGAAGATTCAGATAGGCATTCTGGAGTTATTATTTCCTGAGTTTGTTGCCATAGTATTATATCTTTCTGGAAATGAGATGCCAGTGTGAGACTTCTTTTATTTGGAATGTTTAAGCAGGGTACAAGGAGGGAAACACTGAATAGCTACTGCAACTATCTGAGGAAGTGCTGTAATGCACTAAAAGTTGAGACACAGATTTCATTAGCTGCATGTTAGCGTGTCGTGTGTCACTCTGCGGGTTTACCTTTTACCTACGAAGCCCAAATTGATAATTAAACATTTTCACATGTTTAAACTTCTACAAGGGCCTCAAGTTTTGTACCTTCATTTTACCCATGATCCAGTTGCATATACTTTTCAAATTTTTTATTTTTTTGAGACAGGATCTTGCCCTGTTGCCCAGGCTGGAGTGTAATGATGCTATCATGAGTTACTGCAGCTTTGACCTCCGGGCTCAAGCAATCCTCCTGCTTCCGCCCCACAAGTAGCCGGGACCACAGGCATGTACCACCATGCTCAGCTATATGTAATAAGCTATAGTAAGTTTCAGCTAGCTATATGTAATAAGCACATACTAAGTATACCCACTTGCTAATACTCACTTCAACAGGATAAAACTGGCCTTACCTCCCCTTCTTACCAACCAGCTCTCCTGTAACTTGTAGGTTTGTCAAGAAGGCTGTCATTCACATAGCTGCCCAGATACCAAAATGCTGAGGTCACCTTTTATTCATTGAGTACTTCAACTTTATATCTAATCAAGTGTGGTAGTTCTTCCTTTGGAATATATAGCTTGTTCCTTTCCTTTCACTGTCACTATTTTATTTATTAATTTTTAATTTTTTTTTTTTGCTGTAGAGGAAAAGATAATTATTGCTTGTTTTTTGGGAATTCTCATAACTTCTTCAAGTAATTTCATAATTTCGTAATTCTTATAACTTTTTCAAGTAATTTCAACATTTTCCTGGGTAGTGATTTTTAAATTTTGCTTAATTTAGTTATGTAACCTTAGTTTGGCTGCTAGGTATGTCACTGGAGAGTTACTTCCCTATTGGAGATGTGATTCTCAGTTCTGCTAAAGAGGAGATCATACGCATGAGTTAGGGTTGTCGTAAAAGGAGTTGAAAACATCAGCTGTTAACAAATCGCTTTTCTTATGTGATTGTTTTGAGTTTGAACAACAATTCCATCTGTTTTGCCTTGAATAAAAGGTAAGATATGCATTAAGACAAATATTTGTAACCTAGAGTGAGGGAATTCATACCCTACAAAATTATTTTAGAAGCAGACTAATTATATTTACACCTGGATAGTGAACATCCAGTCTTTTGAGAGAGTGAAACATCAGGTAACTCACCATTTAAAAAATGTGTTGCTGTGTCTGTTTCCAGGAAGAGGGAATTTAATAATTTATTAATTTAAGGGAGCAAGTATTTTTGTAGAAAAGATTATCTGGATTATAATCAGGCCTTAATGGCAGTTTTATTATGAGGACTACTAGAAGGAGGGAGATAATTTCTGTTGGAGATGTATTCTATGTTGAGAACACAAAAATAGTTCAGAAATGCATTAGGAATGTTTACAAACTTATATATCTGCATTTTATTGAGTTAACAAGCTTACTGTGTCTTGTTTAAATAGATTTTTAAAAAATTATGGCTATACAATAGTTGTATAGATTCTTTAAAGACCTTTGGTAAGAGGATCCCTCTCCATCTGCAGATTCCAATATATTTCTGTCGTGCAACAGCCTACCTATACATGCCTTTCAAATGAGGTATTAATGAGGCATGAGTTTGCCGTTCAGTAGGAATCTAAACATAATGGTGTCCTGGGAAGATCCTCTTGCACATGATCTGATGTAAGGGATGACCAACTGTGGGACATGGGGAAAGCAACACTTCTCTCTTGCCTTCATTTCTCACTCTGTCATTAAACCAAGGGCCCTTCTATCTTTGAGTCTTCAGATTTTGGTGCCACCAAAATCCCTTCTGAGCTCCGCATGGAGAGGAGGAGGTGTTTGTTCTGTAGCCCTTTCTGTTTTTTTAATGTAGTCCTTGTTCTGATGGGTATGAACAAAGTCATCCTAAATGTTTTGGGGTTTTGGAAATTTTTTTCCCTCTGATTATAATTCAGTGACTTAAACAGATACTGAACTTATGACCATAATGTTAGTAGCTTTGTGCTACTAACAGCATTTTAACAAAAAAGCAGAATTGTTTCCAAATTAGAAATCTATGAAAATTGAAATGTTGACAAAGTTGTTGTACATAGAGCCATTCTTAGGAATACATGGTACGCTCATTCTAATAGTAACTTGAGTATAAGAGGTAATTAAGAACAAGGACGTTGGAGGTGTACTTCCTGGGTCCACATCTGGTTCTGCCATTTGCTTGTTTTGTGATTTTTGGACAAGTTATAATACTTACTAAATAGATTTTCTGAGGAATATATGTCTGGCCTATGGTTCTATATATGTTTAACTGCTGTTATTATTTTTTCATTCCAGGAGTTAACACCTCCTATAATAGCTCCATTAATCCTAATAGTAGTTCTATGAAAGTAGTACCATTTTTATTTTCATGAAGAGATCAAGACTCAGAGAGGTTAAATAATTGACCCAAGATCACGTATAAAATGGGTGCTAGATTCAAACCAGGTTTATCTGATTTGTTCCAAAAACTCAGACCCCTTCCTTCTTCATATATTCTTCCCCAAGCCTGGTCCTTTGGAAATTCTCAGTGCTGTTAACTAGTCAGGAGGGAGTTGGTATTAGAAAGACCAAAGGCTCAGATAGCATCTAATTAAGTGCCTCTGTTAATCACCATGATAAAATGATATGATTTTTCTTCTCTTTAGAAATGTGCCTTTCAGACTTCAGGGTTTTCCATGAATTGTTTTCATGCAGTGTGACTTCCTTTTGTCTGTCTGCTTTCTCTACAGAATGAGAGGCAGCCTTGCCACCTAGCCTTGCCACCTAGCCTTCCACCTAGCCTTGCCACCTAGCCTTAGAAAAAAGACTCCTTTGC
The DNA here is from genome assembly GCF_048565385.1 of Saimiri boliviensis. NCBI lineage: Eukaryota > Metazoa > Chordata > Mammalia > Primates > Cebidae > Saimiri > Saimiri boliviensis. The sequence continues at coordinate 1,525,504 of NC_133450.1, forward strand.
TTTATCTCCTTCCTTACCTTTAGAGAGTGAAAATTGTAATACACAAAATAATTACAATGAAGTTAACAACCAGAGCATTCTCCCATCTCCCTTTATTTCTCAGATATTTATTTAATATTTAGCTATCTGACATTTTAATCTGAAGGTTAGTCCTTGGATTTTTTTGCTGGAAAGTTAGAATGGCTACAGAGTGAAACAGCATCATTGTCTTCTATTTGCAAAACTTTTAAGTACATTTGTTTTAACCACCTCTAACCATTTTTTTTTCCACTTGAAAATTCTTTAGCAGAAATAATGACACACAAATAGGCTTCTGTCATTACCCAACTTCCTTATGACAGTATTATACTTATTGCTGAATAATAGTAATCAGAATGGTGCTGAGCAAAGGCATTTCACATTTTGGATCTGAGAAGATTTTAGGTTGACCCTGGTTGCTGAATCAACTCAGTATTTCGGGAAAGTATCTTAGACATGGGTTCCAAGTAGTATAAATATTAAAAAGTTAATTGCATTTGCTCTGAGAAATTCTGTAAGTACTCCTTAGCCTTTATTTCATAGATGAACAGTGAAGACAGTGGTAAGGGAATTTTATCAAGTTTCTTTGTTAAAAGTCCTGGGGGCAGACTGTTTACTTAGAGCCAGATGATCTGTCACAACTACTCAACTCTGTTGACAGAGCAAAAGCAGCCATGGGCAACTTGTAACCAAATGGGTGAGACTGCTTAAATAAAACTTTATGTATGCAGGCTTAGTTTGAGAATCCTTAATGGATCTGGTGGAGGGCCCAGAAAAGGCAATTGGCACACGTGTTGATGAAAATGGTTGTTTAAGCTTCTGGCAAATTGGAATGCTAACTTATAAAGGAGTCAATAGGGTTTATCTGAAAATAGAAGCAGTGGTTTGAAATATCACAACTCTAAGGACCACTCTCACAAGGAGTTCTGTTTCCAAAATAGCATAATTTTGTTCCTCATGTATGCTTAATAGAGTAATGCATAATGTATTATTAATTTGGAAACTATTATTTGTCCAGAGCTACATGTGCAGATTTTCAGTTTTCTTTGTACATTTAAAAATGATAAATGGAAAGTACAATACCATTCAAGGAAGAAACTCCCCAATACTTAAGTAGTTATTTGCCAAATCACATTTTGGGTTGTTTCTATTTTTAACTGACATACTGACTTAAGTTTGCCAAAACCTGATTGCATTTGGAAGGAATATGGCATTGTTGCTATTTTCTCTGCGTGAGAACATCTAAAACAGGTGGCTGGCAGCAGGGAAGGAGTGAAGGTAACGGACAAAAATATAATAGTTTGTGAGCTTGTATTTTTTTTTTCACTAAATTTCAGATTTAGCTAGGTTAAGTTTTGTTTCACTCTGATCTTTAGAATACTTAATTTATTTTCTACGTTCCATACCCTCCCTCAAGTAAATAAGGGAAATCCCACTATATTACAATTAGTATTGAATTCACATTTTTATTATTGAGGCTAATTGTAAATCATTTTGTTAGAGTTTAATCTTTTGATTCAAGTTGACTAGTGTTTTTATTTGCAGTCTATATTTCGCAATGTTTTATCCTAAGTATGTTTCCATGAATGGGTAGTTTAATTTTTAGAGCTAGAGAGAGTTACTGAGTTGAGGTGCACCAGGTAGCTTAGAAACATTTTAAAATAGTGACTTTATAATTGCTACATTTTAGAGCTTAAGAAATAGAAGAGATTAGATCGACCAAAGTTATTCTAAAAAGCAAACCAAGACCCACGTGAGTATTTTATATTAGATCACATTTCTGTGCTTTTATTAGAACCATTGATTTGGTAGAATTTCTAAATCTAGTAAGATTATTATGAAAACCATGTAATATATGGGGATGATGCCAGTTTGAGGCTACAACTGGGTATAGTCTTGGGTAGTGTTTTTCTAAAAGCTTCCTTTTTGTTTTTCACACTAATAGCATAAGGATGTCATGCAGCCCCCAGTTTGAATCCCTAGCAGGAAGATTTTGAACAGAGTTCTGGCAACTAGGGTTATCACATTTTTATGTATCCTTTAAGTTATCGTACTTAAAATGATCAAAGGAACATGGATTCAGATGTTGCAAGTTTTAACTCTGATGTATCTTCTTAAGGCAGATTTCCTATTGCAGTGTGGATATTATTCTCTGCTTAAAATAATGATATAAACTGGCTGGCCATGGTGGCTCACACCTGTAATCCCAGCACTTTGGGAGACTGAGATGGGTGGATCACCTGAGGTCAGGAGTTTGAGACCAGCCTAACCAATATGGTGAAACCCCGTCTCTACTAAAAATACAAAATTATCTGGGTGTGGTGGTCAGCGCCTGTAATGTCAGCTACTCAGGAGGCTGAGACAGGAGACTTGCTTGAACCCAGGTGGTGGAGGTTGCAGTGAGCCAAGATAGTACCACTGCTCTCCAGCCTGGGTGACAGAGTAAGACTCTGTCTCAAAAAACAAATAATGATATAAACTGATTTCATATTTCAACATTTTGATCATTCAGAAACTGATGCATGAATGTGTTTTCAAAGTAAATACAATAAACATTTTAAGAAAAGTTCTTTTTTTCCCCTTTGTTTTAGTAATATTCATAAAAGCTCATTTTTGGGGTCAGCTTGATTCATTGAGCCCTATATGGAAAAACTTCCTTGTGTATTTAATCTCATTTGGATTCCCCTTTAAGAAGCTAATAGCCATATTCCAAATGTGCATAAAACTGTCAAGTTAATAGGAAGAATACTGAAAATTCTTAGACAAAATAGAAGAAAAAGAAGAGAAAAAAAAATGACTCTGCTCTAGGAGGAACATGGAACTGGGAACTAATGACTATGTTAGTACCTATAATGTGAGGCACTCCCTGGTTTTGGAATGGAAAGTACCCTCTGAGAAGTTTGATAGAGGTGTGCATGAAAGAGGGAGCCCAATGCAGATTTGGTGTGGGTTAAGGAGGGATGTATTGAAGGGCCCAAGAGGAAGGATGTCAGGAAATATTTCTAAGAGAAGAACTTGAGCCTTACCTAGCCACACAAGGCGAAAGAGTATTAGGGCGAAAGAATGAATCAAGGTATGGAAGTATGAGACGTTAAGCACTAGGGATCTATAGATATTCAGTAGAAATTATTGGTGAATGAGGAAATGGAAAGTAGTATGGTGAAGGATGAGACTGGAAAGGATTGTTAGGTATCAGATGTTATGGGCTTTATGTTACCAGGCTATCAAGGCAGAACTTTGCCCTGATGGTGGCAGGGAATCCCTGAAGGAAGCTCTGATTTATTAGCTGTTTCTATTAATCATTCTTGCCCCATTGAAGTTAAAGAGAGAGAGAGAGATACAGAGGGAGTGTGAGAGAGGGAGAGAGAATGACATGAATGGAGTCTAGCTTGAAACTTTTCTGTGAATTTTAATTTTACAAGGATTTTATATTTGGTGTATTGTGTCTAAAGGCAGAGAAAATATGAAGGTTATCTAAAAACCCATTCGAATTTTTAAAATGCTTAACTCTAGTTTTATTCCAAATTTTGGCAAAGCATCTAATTTCTTTTAGTCCCACTTCTAGGTCAAATACAATTAGGTTCTTAGATTCTTGTTTTTGCCCTATTCCTTTTTCTCAGAGTGGCTTTTGGGGATACGATGGTGTGTGCTTTGTGGGTAGGGGTAGAGGTGGGAGTACCTGGAGAAGGCAAGCAGGCAAGCTAGTTGCCATCAAAGCAGCAATAATGGCTAAGTGAGCACTTCTGAAATTGCTCCTTCTAGGGTGTTTTTGGAGAAAATGTCAGGAGAGTAGAGTGTTGTAATTCAGAAAGATGATTTCCTGGTGGCACTCTCTAACCTAGATGGATAAAAGTGACTCTGTGCCTTACAAGTGAATCCTTTCAGTTTACTCAATGAACTGAATTTGTAATAGAAAAGACAAAGTTTGTTGGTAATGTCAAATTTAGCTCTTCTTTACTATTCTTAGAGTCACTGCTTTATTCTTTTTAAGAGAAAAAAATGTTTTTTTAAAGAGACAGGATCTCATTGTGTTGCCCAAGCTGAAGTGCAGTAGCTATTCACAGGAGCCATCATAGTCGCTGTAGCCATTAACTCCTGGCCTCGAGCAGTGCTCTTGCCTCAGTCTCCTGCGTGGCTTGAACTGCAAGTACATGTAATTGCATCTGGCCATTGCCTTATTCATTACGGATCAATTATGTTATGCCAAGTTGGTTTTCTTGCTTCCATTGTCTCCCAACTGAAGTCCTAGATTATCTTGTCATGTTATTAATCTTTGAAGATTAATCACGTTTTAACATGATTTTTAGCATGTTACTCCCATACTCCCTTATTTAAAAATCCATAATAGCATTTTGCTGTTTGGGTTCCACAGAACCTCTGGGATATTTTCTGTGAAGAGGGAGAGCAGGGTTTGGAAAGTGCTGGGGAACCAAGGCTAACCTAGTAAGTCAAATCATGTTATTAGCTCATATTGTCTAAATAAAACTTCTTTTACCTGGCAATTATACTTCACTCTGAAATTACCTTCAGAGGAAGTCCCTCCTAAAAGACTGTATATTAAATGTAGGTAGTTTTGGGTTGGTGAAAGTGGTATACCAGGTTTTCCAGCAACACACTTATCTATCTGCCATTTGGGAGAGAGGGGGATGCTTGTCAAGCAAATAGTTCTTGCCTAATAACTGATTTTTGCCCAGGCATGGTGGCTTACTTTCTATAGTCCTTGCAATTTGGGAGGCTAAGGTGGGTGGACTACTTGAGCCCAGGAGTTCAAGACCAGCCTGGGCAACATATGAAACGCCATCTCTACAAAAAGTACAAAAATTAACCAGGCATGGTGGTGCATGCCTGTGCTCCCAGCTGCTTGGGAGGCTGAGGTGAGAGGATCACTTGAGCCTGGGAGGTCAAGGGCTGCAGTGAACTGTGATTATGCCACTGCATTTCAGCCTGGGTAGCAGAGTAAGAAACTTTTTCAGAAACTTAAAAAACTGATTTTCTCATATCTTTTTGACAGTGGACCATGTGCATAATAAGCAGAAAGAGGAATAAAAAGGGATCTTGCCTTTAAAGATCAGTTATGTCCAGCCTCCTAACACTGCACTGATCAGTACTACCAGAGTATTCAGGGAGTTGCTGTTTTTTTTTTTGTTGTTGTTGTTGTTTGTTTTTTTGACAGTGCTTTGTTCTTTAGCTATGGACAGAGCAACAGCAGAGACCCTCTGGGATGTTCAGGAGACAAGCCAAATGCCGGGGGGTTCTGGGGTCTGTGATGCCTGTAGCATGTGGCTTCTCTGGGACATAGCCTGGGGAGCCGGAGACCCCTTCTGTCCACAGGAATTCAGCTTTTTCACCCAGGGCAGGAATTCCAGCCTCTCTGGACAAGCCACACGGTCATAGTGGGGTCCATTCGCAGAACCCTGGAAAACACAGGCTCTGTGGTCTGAGTCACCCCTGGACCAGCTGCAGAGAGTGAATGGCTGAGTGATCTGTTGCGAGGGAGCTTGGGAGTTGCTATTTTTGCTGAAGTGGTGATTCTAATTGTCTGGCAGATTTTCAGGTACACCAGCGGCATGACCTAACCATCAGCCTGTATTATTACATAACCAACCTGTATTGCAGGACAGGTCATACTATTGACCAATTCTGACTCCCAGGGCAATATTGATTTGCTTTTGGTGGAAGAAAAGGAATGAAAATATTCTTGAAAATCAGTACATCAAAGAATATAACAAAGACCAAGGGAGCTAAAAATAAAAAAACAAAAAAAGACAAAAAACAGAAAAAAAGACAAAGCTAAGTTTATTTGCCAGGTAAGGAAGTATAGTAAGGAATTTACATTTGCCAGATACGGAAATATTGTAAGGAAATTTACTGAGTTGAGGAAGAAAAATCTCATTTTTAGTACTAGGAAGGAGCAGGGGTTAGGTTAGGGTTTGGGTAGTTATCCTAATTAAGGATTGAAAACCAGCATTCTGGATAGGATGGCATGATGAAATAAGTCCCATTCTAGTGAAACAGCACTTAGTTTTGGTATCTTGTAGACAAGTCCTGCTATAAATGGAAAAGTTTCCCATTACAAGAGTTTCTGGCCACTTTTCTTTTCTTTTTTTTTTTTTTTTGAGACGGAGTTTCGTTCTTGTTACCCAGGCTGGAGTGCAATGACGCGATCTCGGCTCACCGCAACCTCCGCCTCCTGGGTTCAGGCAATTCTCCTGCCTCAGCCTCCTGAGTAGCTGGGATTACAGGCACGCGCCACCACGCCCAGCTAGTTTTTTGTATTTTTAGTAGAGACGGGGTTTCACCATGTTGACCAGGATGGTCTCGATCTCTCGACCTCGTGATCCACCCGCCTCGGCCTCCCAAAGTGCTGGGATTACAGACTTGAGCCACCGCGCCCAGCTTCTGGCCACTTTTCTAAAGCTCATTCCATCTCTTATGAAGGTTTTGGACCTTGGACCTAACCAGTCCTCTTAAGGGCCCCTATTGGTGCAGTCTAATGTTGCATGGGCCCTTGGGTTGGCAGTGAACAGTTCTTACTCTAGATATACACTCCTAGAATATTTATAGCATGCCCGTGAATCTGTATATACTGGGTGTGGGGAACCCTGGCCTAGTGTGTCGAGTTAGAAAATGGCTTCCCTCCATGTATACCATTCTTCCCAGAGGGTATAGAATTGTAAGTATGAGGGTGTTTGATAAGTGTTGTATTTGTTACATTGTATACAATTTGGGATTTTTATATATTTCTAGATGGTTTCTTTAGATTTAAAGACTTAAAGTCTCATTTTATTCTTCAGTGAGCTCTTCAAAAGTGATTCACGTTCTCTTATGACTTTTTAGTTTAATAGAGAACGCTAGTTCAGGGACCACTGAGAAAGACTGCTAGATAATTTTGCTCCTTATGGCAAGGTCTTGCCGTGGACATCCCCAGATTTTTGAGTTTCTATTTGAAATGCATGGCACTCAACTACTTTTATTTCGTTGGAGAAAATGTATAACCTCAGATTTTCAGCACTATTTGTAGGTTGTCTTTTTCTTCTTTCTTGTTAACCTAAGTGCGCACATTTATTACCAGTATAACTTGAAATCCCAGTGGAGACGATTGCAGTGCTTTTAGGCAATCTCATTTCAGAAGATACAGCTCTTTAAAAACAAACCCGTTAAAGACAATCTCAGCTGAGCCACAGTTGTTTCTTGCAAACCAAGGAACGATGGGGGTGGTGAGCAAAATCCTCGGACTTACACACTCCATCTAAACAAACATGTTTGTGCTTGGCTAAGGACAGGCTGATTACCTCTTTTCTATAAATGATACATGAATGAATCCAACACAGTTCTTGGTAGCAGAGATTGAGGGTCTTTCTGCAGTTTGACTCAGATTTCATCTTCAGGATTATTTAATAACATTTCCAATGATCATGATTTATTTGCTTTCCAATTGAGTTTTTGACATGTCTATTTTCTGAGGCCAAAGAGAATTGACAATGTGATTTTTAAAAGGATTCATTTCACCATATAAATATGCAATTATATTGACCTTCCAAAAACCACCAAGACACAAAATGTTATTACAAAGTTTTAGCATATAGTAGAGTTAAAATGTGCTAGAATGTTAGCAAAGATTTTATTTTCCATTGCCTTTAAAATGTAACAAACTCTAATTAAATATAATTTGTAATATGTAAATAATACCTTGAAATAGCAAGATTCCGGCAGCTAGCCTATTGAATTTTGTACTCTGTAAGAAGCAAGAATTTTTGAGGATCATTTCATTTAGCTTTTCCTTATGACTTCCACTGTCCATATATGTCAAAGAAAGGGAGATGATCTTTCAGTAGTTTGCTAAAGAAATGAGATGCTTCATAAAACTGTTACATGGTTGGCCTTTTCACAAGTGAAATAAGAATTACAAAATGTTTGCTTGCTTTATTTTTATGGGACATGTACATATAATATTGCTATACAGAGTCAGTGCAGTCCTTAGAAACTTAACAGTTTTAGGAAATATGATAGTCAGGCATAGTTTTCTTTTTAAACTCATGAGTAAAATAATAACATATTTAAATGATAGTCTAGTTGTTTGGTATGAAGGGGAGAGATCACTGTTGGTCTCGACTTGCCCAGTCTCATAGGCATTGTTGTACTAGAAGAAAATCACATGTGGTTTTTACATGTCCAAGCTTAGTAAGTTTCATTAGGTAAAATAAAGGAGTTGGGCTGTATGGTGATTTTTGAATCAGCAAATGATAGAGTAGATGAGATTCCGGAAGTTATTCCAGACACCAGCCAGGTAGGAGTTGTAAATACAGTTATGCACTGAATGACAAAGTTTTGATCAAAGAGGACCACATAAGAGTATAATATTGTAGGTCAGGCGCAGTGGCTCACACCTGTAATCCCAGCACTTTGGGAGGCCGAGGTGTGCAGATCACCTGAGGTCAGGAGATGAGACCAGCCTGGCCAACATATGGTGAAACCCCATCTCTACTAAAAATACAAAAATTAGTGAATTGTGGGGGTGTGCACCTGTAGTCCCAGCTACTCTGGAGGCTGAGGCAGGAGAATCTCTTGGACCCGCGAGGTGGAGGTTGTAGTGAGCTGAGATGGTGCCATTGCACTCCAGCCTGGGCAACAGGGCGAGACTCCATCCAAAAAGAAAAAAAAAAAAGAACATATACCTTGTCTGTGTTTTATTTGTAGTTGTGTTTTACTTTATTTTTTTGAGGCAAGAATCTCACTCTGTTGCCCAGGCTGGAATGCAGTGGCTCAATCACTGCTCACTGCAGACTTCACCTTTCTGGCTTAAGCGATCCTCCCACCTCAGCCTCCCGAGTAGCTGGAACCACAGGCATGTGCTACCATGCCCAGCTAAGTTTTAAGACATTTTTGTAGAGGTGGGGTCTCCTTATGTTGCCCAGGTTGGCCTCAAACTGGGCTCAAGTGATCCTCTCACCTTCGTCTCCCAAAGTGTTGGAATTACAGGCATGAGCCACTGCCCCCAGCCTCTTATCTGTGTATAGATACACCAATACCATTGTTATTGCCTGCAGTATTTAGTACAGTAACGTGCTATATAGTTTTGTAGGTTAGGAGCCATAGGCTATATCACATAGCCTTTGGGTGTAGTAGGCTATATGATCTAGGTTTGTGAATATAGTCTACGATGTTTGCACAATTATTAAATCACCTAATGATGAATTTCTCAGAATGCATTCCTGTTGATAAGAGATGTGTAACTGTAATACAGCTTTTGTTTAAGGCATGATTTCTTTCAAATAAAAAAGTAGAAAATATGTAAAAATGTATTAAAAATTTCTTTTCAAATGCAACCATCTATGTGAAGGATGCCTATGTTTTTAAAATGAGAATTATATTTGCATTATAAAATATCCTTACTGTTTCAGAATTTATGTATATCATAAATCACTCTTTAAATTTTTCATTATGCTTATTAAATAATAAATAATATTCCATTTAGAAAACCAAAAAAGTATGTCTTCAAAATATTCTATGGGATATAGAGGGATTGAAAATGTTTCCAGAAAGAGGTTGTTCAGGACAAGAGAGGATGTTATTTTGGATGTCGGACCTTCTCTTAGGAGAGAGGTGGTATTTCTTTGGCCACAGTATGAGGAGGAGAGTTCTGCCAGGGTAGATATGTTCTGAAGGACTGTTTTAGTAAAGAACCTCAAGAGCGGGTACTTCTCCACCCCCCGCCCCCCCCACCCCCCCACCCGCCCACCGCCCACCTTAACCAACTTCCTGGGAAATATAGAACAAGTCTTAATTAATTAATTTTTATTTTTATTTTTTTACTTTTTTGAGATAGAGTTTTGCTCTTCTTCTCAGGCTGGAGTGCAATGGCACAGTCTCGGCTCACTGCAACCTCTGCCTCCCGGGGCCAAGCAAATCTCCTGTCTCAGCTTCCCAAGTAACAGTAGCTGGGATTACAGGCACCTGCCACCACGCCCAGCTAATTTTTATATTTTTAGTAGAGATGGGGTTTCACCATGTTTGTGAGGCTGGTCCCAAACTCCTGACCTCAGGCAATCTGCTCGTCTTGGCCTCCCAAAGTGCTGGGATTACAGGTAGAGCAGGTAGTATTCACATGAGAAGGAACTTGGAGAAAGGTCAGCTCTTCTCATAAATTTCCTTGTTTTCCCCATTTTCACTTTTTACTCTTCATTTAGCCACGTCATTAACTTGTTTGTTAAATATTTGTTGTGTGCCTTTGTTAGGTATGTGGTAATTTTTTTATTCATGTTCATTTATTTAGAAGAGCTTCAAGTTGTCTGACTTTTGTAAGTAAACTGTACATTTTCTTTTTTGTTATATGTGTTCACGAAAGTTGGAGGAGGCTTTTTTAAAATATATTCTGTTAAACTCATTTATTTTTATTATTACACTTGTTTTTGACTTACATTGGAGCTGATTGAATCCTTTTACTTCTGTATCTAAGTACTTAATCATTTTTTGATCATTTGGATCAAAGCGAGTTTAGTGGAAATAGAATTTTGTGATAGCTCTTAAGCCAACTGGCCACATTCTTGATTTCCCAAATCAGAGTCAGAAGTATAATTACTAAATTATATTGTTTTCCTTAGATATTCAGATAGTCACAGTCATTGGGATAGTAGATGGAAGTATTAACTTAGACATCTACAACAGCTAGTACAGCATGGAACTTCAGTGCTACACTGGCTTACTTTAACTACATTGAGGCCATCTGGTCAATTAGTGGGGCGTAGTGGCCAGCACAGAGGCTGTTAGGTTGTCAACTATAGGTTTGAATCTTTGCCACTTACTAGCTGACTGTGGCAAAGTTATTTTTAATATCAACATCATCAGTAAGTTAGGGATGATAGTATCTGCCAAGTTAGATGGTTGTGAAAATTAACAATTTAGATAAAGCACTTTGCACTCTGCCTGAGATGGTATATAGGTGTTCAATAAATGGTAGATACTGTAACTATTACTTACATTTTCTTTGTATATGTTTTCTGCTGAAATTCATGTTAGAGCTAAAAACCAAGATAATTTACATGATTTTTTAAATTTAAGATTAGTGAAACTTTAAAAGCTTTTCTTAAAGTTAAAATACACCATGGTCTTTAATTTTCTCCTCTTTTCTGAATTTTTACTCTAATATAAATACTAAAAAATCAGAATGGTTTTCCTTAATTTGTCCTTAGTAAGCACTTGTTTGAGATTTTGTCACCTTGTAGAATTTTTCATTAGTATATAGCACAGCAGGGTTTTGTTTTTTTGGTTTAAAGATTGATCTTAATGAGATAGTGTTGAAATTAGATAAGCTTCTCTTGCCACTATTTATTCCTTCCATCTTTATTTTTAACTTTTTTTTTTTTTTTTTGAGGCAAAGTCTTGCTCTGTCGCCAGGCTGGAGTGCAGTGGCGCCATCCCAGCCCGCTGCAACCTCTGCCTCCCGGGTTCAAGTGATTCTCCTGCCTCAGCCTCCTGAGTAGCTCGTACTACAGGCATGCATACGCCACCATACCCAGCTAATTTTTGTGTTTTTAGTAGAGACGGGGTTTCACCATGTTGGCCAGGATGGTCTTGTTCTCTTTATTTTTAATGTTTTAATCTCTGAAACTCCTACAGGATGAATGAAAGACAGTTTTTCTGTCAGAAAGGAAATAGCCTAAAAAGATTGTTCTATCACCATTTATAAGTTCAAAATTCTTATTATTGAAACTACATATTTGTCCCTCTTTCAACTACGTACTTGCTCCCATATGGATTTTATAAAGACTCTGTCACCACCATAGCGATATTCTGAGTAACTGGATTTTAATGTGACGTATATTTTATTGATGACTTTCAAAATAATTATCATACATTATTGAACATTTAATTATTAAGTTATAAAGATAACTTAGAAACTTTGATTTTACATTCTAGGTACATTTCTGTAATTAGAAATTTCTCTCATGGTATTCTATTTATAATTAATATACCAAGTAAAACTAATTAGAAGTATCTGAATCCCCTGGCAAAATCTGTAATTAGACATGCCATTTAGAATTGACTGACTCTTCTCATTCTTACCTTTTCCTGTCCATTTGAATTAATCACTGTGCTCTTCCTTTAGTGATACTTGTGTTCCTATCTAAGACACTGATTAGAGTTTAGTGATCACTGTTTGTGGTATGTTATGGAGACTTATTTTATAGAAAGTTTGCTTTTAAACTTTATTTAAAAACATTAAAAATACTTGAATTATATTCTCTATAAAGTATTCTATGGAGGATTTTTTTTTTTTTTTTTTTTTTTTTGCACGTGGTCAAGATATGCATTTATTTTATCAAGTCCTGAAGGCAAACACAGAGAATAGACAGACTTGACCGTTTTTTCTCTCTGGTACTTTAGCATCTGGATTTTTCTTGCCAGTCTGATCACTGATCATTATCTGCATAGTTTTAACAGCATGCCATTGACCCTGGGTAGTTGATAAACCTGATATGTCTTCATGAATTATCTTACCAAAGAATTAAAACCTGATAAGCTAGGCAGTGTCCTGTGCTTTGGCTTTGAAGAGGCAGGAGTGATATTCAAAGCATTTACCAGTAAGTACAAAATAGGCAACAACCAGTTAACCTGGCTGTAGCCCTGGATCAGGGTCTTGAAGAACTCCTTCATCCTTTATGCTGTGTCAGGCTTTCTTGCTTTACCTGCTGGGTTGTAGTGGTGGTGGGTAGATTGGGCCATCAGTAGGCACCTTAGGACTGGTGGAGTGTGAGGCATTGACACTTTACCAGACTACCTTACAGAAGTATTTTAGTACAGCCTATCAGGCTCTGTTGGTGTGTACCAGCTCAATATTAGCTTCGCCAAGAGGTGTTCAGTCATTGCCCTTAGAGAGCTTACTGTTCTCCAACTGTAAGAGACAGTTATAGTTTGAGAGGTACTTGATGTAAGTATATAAAACATGCATAGGGGAAGATTGCATACATCCTTTTTTGAAAAACCAGGGAGGACTTCTATGAGTAGAAATTTGCCAGACAGGTTTAAGGAGGAGATTCTAAACAAGCAGAGGGGAAAAATAACAATTTCAAACACATAGGGACATAAGAGAGCGTAGTGGATTCAGAGATCAACAATTAGGAGCAAGAGAAGGTGAAGCTTGTCTCTGACACTTGATTTTTAAATTGGATAAATACATATTAAAATCACATTTATGTTTTTGAAATTGCTCCATTTTTGATAGATGTGTCAGTTCATTCCTGCACTGCTATAAAGAAATACCTCGTACTGGGTAATTTATAAAGAAAAGAGGTTTAATTGACCGTGGTTCCTCAAGTTGTATAGGAAGCATAATGCTGGCCATCAGCTAGACTTCTGGGGAGGCCTCAGGAAACTTACAATCATGGCAGAAGGCCAAGGGTGAAGCAGGCATAAAGAGAGAGGAAGAAGGTGCTACACACTTTTAAACAACCAGATCTTGTGAGAACTATATCATGAGAACAGCACTAGGGGATAGGGCTAAATCATTAGAAACTGCCCTCATGATCCAATCACCTCCCACTAGGCCCCATTTCCAACATTGGGGATAATAATTTGACATGAGATTTGGGTGGGGACTTGAATCCAAACCATATCAGTAGAGAACTGCTAGCCTGTCTTGATACTTAGGTTCTTCAACTATATCTAAACTATTTTAGATACAGGGAAAGGGAGAATAGGAATTTGTTATAGTTGAGGGCTATACTAAACATTCATAGAGCAAGAGCGCAATTAAACCCTCGCTTCTGATTCACGGAGAGGCTTCTAATGAGCAAACACAGATTCAGACAGATTGAGGACAGTCGTTTTTTAATGACATAAAACTGTTGCCCATTAGGCTTTTTGGCTGACATCATGAAACTAATTTTGCTTAATGGCTATGGAGGCCTACAAATTCCAATGTGCAGAAAATGCGATAAATTACTGGCCTGTCAGATTCCTGTTGCCTGTCATCTTTTATCTGAATGGCAGCTTTTGTATCCACATTGTTAGGAGCAAGTATGTGGACCCCTTTAAGGTTATATTTGTACATGCTTGAATAATTCAATTCAGAGCCAACTAAATATAGCAAAATCAACAACAGTAGAGCAATGCATCTTCTTCTACTTGTGTAATTAGGGAACACGTCTATGGATATCTCTTCTCATATCAGATACCTCTTGAAATAGGTCAAGCTTTCATAGTAGTGTAAGTTCTGCTTTTATTGCCAGAGTTGATACCTAATACCTTTGAAATAGTGAAGTCATGGAGAGCAGAGAAAACATTTTCTCTATGACTGTTCAACTCAGTGAATGATTTTAAAGTACTCACTATGTGCTAGGAATTTTATATGAAGTATAAAGATGAATAAGTGGCAGTTTTCTTTTCTGTTTTGTTTTTATTTTTATTTATTTATTTATTTTTTTGGGACAGAGTCTCACTGTCTACCAGGCTGGAGTGCAGTGACATGATCTCGGCTCACTGCAACCTCTGCCTCGTTCAAGCGATTCTCCTGTCTCAGCCTCCTGAGAAGCTGGGATTACAGGCATGTGCCACTACACCTGGCTCATTTTTGTAGGTTTAGTAGAGACAGTGTTTCACCTTGTTGGCCAGGCTGGTCTTGAACTCCAGGCCTCAAGTAATCCACCTGTTTCAGCTTCCTAAATTGCTGGGATTACAGGCGTGAGCCACCGTGCTTAACTTCTGTTCATCATTTATATGGTTTCCTCCCTCAAGCTGTATTTAGAAAAAAAGGTCATGGTGGTGGTGGTATGTGTGTAGTGTTTCAACAAAGGTTACAGTAAACATCTGAGTTACATATTAATAGATTATTTGCTTCAAAGATGGTTTTGAAATAATTGTTTAAGTTTCTTGATGGCTTCACTTCTATAACACTTTCAATTAATGATCTTTGTCTTCTCTACTTTCTATTATACTGCATAACTAAAGGAAGAATATTTTCAGTGAAATGTATATCATGTTCCAATATCATTAATTCAACAGGTATTTAGATAGCATCTATAGGCTCAAGGTTTGGAGTGAACCAGAATGTGAAAGGTTGCAATCCGTAGAATAAAATTACTTAGTAAAAAGGAAACTAAAATAATGAAGTTTTTACTTTCAGCCCTTTTGGTTTGATTAATGGTATGAAAATAACAGAATTCAGCCTTAAAGCCACATAATTTATATTTGATTTTGCTGCCAGGCTGGAGTGGCAATGGCATGATCTTGGCTCACTGCAACCTCTGCCTCCCTGGTTCAAGCCATTCCCCTACCTCAGCCTCCCGAGTAGCTGGGACTATAGGTGCATGCCACGATGCCTGGCTAATATTTTGTATTTTAGTAGAGACAGGGTTTTACCATGTTGGTCTGTATCTCCTGATCTTGTGATCCACCTGCCGCGGCCTCCCAAATTACTGGGATTACAGGCATCAGCCACCACACCCAGCCTGATGTGTTGGAATTTTATGTTCACAAAAGTTACCTGAAAACGTATGCTGAAGTAGACTGTCTACTTTGAATATTGATTACCTGATTAGCATATTAAATCTATGGTTTTGGGTAGCATTCAAAATTATGGGACTTAAGAAATTAAGGGCATTCTCTGTGTCATCTCTTGGTTAGAGGCAAATCTAGGAAAGCAAAAAGATGAAAATTGCTACTATAACAGATTATCCCTTTCGTAACAGAAGTAAAATTTTCAGTGCCCCAAAGGAAATAGCACTCAAATATGAATTTTCTCAGCAAGGCAATTTACTTTCTGTAGAAAGGATGCTTCTCAGAAGCCTGATTGTCATGAAAGCACATTGAATAAAGAAAAGCAGAAGCTTTTATCCCTGGTGCACTGGGTCCTTATTGCTGTGTCCTATCTCCATTGGCTGGAGCTGGACTGCAAATCTAGACTGATCTCAATTGGCTAAAAACTTAAAACTTTCCTAAATAGATAAATGCGCAATGGAGAACAAAAAAAGGAAGGGGGTTGTTTATGGGAAACTAGGAGAATAATAGCATTTCCAAATAAGGAAGAGGCATAGGCTGTAAGCTGAGAAATGCCTGGGTGTGTTTAGACATGTCTGAGCAGCTATGGACCAGAACAAATAACTTGATTAAAGTACAAGAACATAGAATGCACTTATTCCCTTACTATACATAGGGCCTAACAAAGAGTTAACAGCAAAAAGCAAGGAAGCTTGGAGGAAGCTAGTTTTTAAAAGAGACTATTATTTCTAACGAGTATTATTTATTCTTTAACAAAAAGGGAAACTTTGAAGAGGAACTTTTTACTTTTCATGTAACTTTGCTCATTTCCACTGCCTGGAACATCCCTTTTTCTTTCGTCTGCTCTTTTTCATATCTTACTCAAAGACTTTCCAAAAGTGTTACCTAAACATTTTCCCCAGAGATGACATTATACTCCTTAGAATTTTATAATATTTTATTTATTACAACTTTCAAGATTTTTAAAACTTTTTTTGTGTGTACCTGAGCTATGTTTCCTATTGGATTATAAGCTTCCTGAAGGCATCATGTATGTCAAATTGGGCCATGACGGATGGAAGGAATTTGGACAGGAGGAAAAAAGAGGTCGTGTCCATAGGAAAGAAACCACATAGACCAAGTTCCATGGGACAAAACGGGTGCTTTTTCAGGAATGCTAGTAGATTGATGTACTTAGTTTAGAGAATATGTAAGTAGAGTAGAGGGAGATGAAGCTGGGAGAATAGGAAATGATCTTTGATGCTGAGTTAGTCAAATATGAAGGTTATCAGCACCTCACTTTTAGCTGATTAGTTGTGTGTAGCAAAGGCTCAGTGGAGAGTTGGAGGAGAGTGCATTTACTCTACTGTACATCTTTTTTTTAATTCCCAGATTACTTCACCAAAGGAAAAGGGAGCCAATGTTGTGAGATAAAATGTGCTTTTGACCCAGGTTATAGTAAACCTGGAAGACAGAAACCTATGGGCCATAGTTAGTACCTTTGCAATATCATGGGGAGGAAAGATGGTCTTAGTGCCTCCTTCCAGTTCTACTATACTGTGATGCCTGTAATCCCAGCACTTTGGGAGGCCAAAGTGGTTGGTGGATCATGAGGTCAGGAGATTGAGACCATCCTGGCCAACATGGTGAAACCCTGTCTCTACTAAAAATACAAATATTACCCAGGCGTGGTGGCATGCATTTGTTTTTTTGTTTTTTTTTTGTCTGGAATTTTCTTTTTTTTTTTAATTACATTTTAGGTTTTGGGGTACATGTGATGAACATGCAAGATTGTTGCATAGGTACACACATGGCAGTGTGGTTTGCTGCCTTCCGTCCCCTCACCTGTATCTGTCATTTCTCCCCATGCTATCTCTTCCCACCTCCCCACCCCCCCACCCCTCCCCCATTTCCCCCCAACGGACCCCAGTGTGTAGTGCTCCCCTCCCTGTGTCCATGTGTTCTCATTGTTCAACACCCGCCTATGAGTGAGAATATACGGTGTTTGATTTTCTGCTCTTGTGTCAGTTTGCTGAGAATGATGGTTTCCAGGTTCATCCATGTCCCTACAAAGGACGTGAACTCATCGTTTTTGATGGCTGCGTAATATTCCATGGTGTATATGTACCACATTTTCCCTGTCCAGTCTATCATCGTTGGGCATTTGGGTTGGTTCCAGGTCTTTGCTATTGTAAACAGTGCTGCAATGAACATTTGTGTGCACGTGTCCTTGTAGTAGAATGATTTATAATCCTTTGGATATATACCCAGTAATGGGATTGCTGGGTCAAATGGGATTTCTATTTTTAGGTCCTTGAGGAATCGCCACACTGTCTTCCACAATGGTTGAATTAATTTACATTCCCACCAACAGTGTAAAAGTGTTCCTATTTCTCCACATTCTCTCCAGCATCTGTTGTTTCCAGATTTTTGAATGATCGCCATTCTGACTGGTGTGAGATGGTATCTCAATGTGGTTTTGATTTGCATTTCTCTGATGACCAGTGATGATGAGCATTTTTTCATATGTTTGTTGGCCTCCTGTCTGTCTTCTTTTGTAAAGTATCTGTTCATATCCTTCGCCCATTTTTGAATGGGCTTGTTTGTTTTTTTCTTGTAGATCTGCTTTAGTTCTTTGTAAATTCTGGATATCAGCCCCTTGTCAGATGGGTAGGCTGCAAAAATTTTTTCCCATTCTGTTGGTGGTGGCATGCATTTGTAATCCCAACTACTTGGGAGGCTGAGGCAGAAGAATGGCTTGAACCTAGAAGGTGGAGGTTGCAGTGAGCTGTGATCGCGCCACTGCACTTCAGCCTGGAAGCAGCGTGAGACTCCATCTCAAAAAAAAAAAAAAAAATCTGAATTACATTCTTCTATATATGTTCTTTCTCTTTTGTTTCATGTGTATTCCCTATAATGGAGTAGTTATGTCAGATATTTCTGTCATGAGAAGTTAGTATATACAGTCTTAATCCCTTGTCCCCAGTATCTTGAATTGCTACACTCACTTCTGAACACAAAACAAATATTTTCTAGCTATATTTTTACTTGTAATTACAGTTTAATATGTGTCCAAAATTTCGATTTGTACATTTTTCTATAAATTTTTAGAGTTTTAAACACTCAGTGTTTTAAAAAATTAAGTTTTTACAACTGTAAAATTTTTAAGTAAATTTTTAATTTTTTAAGTAAATAAATTCTCAAAACTTATAACATTTTTAAATGAATAGTTACCAATATAGATTTTTATAAACACATTTACACATTGTGATACATTCAAAATATATGTTATATATTACACGTTAAACACTGTAGAAAATGT
This sequence comes from Saimiri boliviensis, assembly GCF_048565385.1. NCBI lineage: Eukaryota > Metazoa > Chordata > Mammalia > Primates > Cebidae > Saimiri > Saimiri boliviensis. Next base: position 1,544,318 of record NC_133450.1, read on the forward strand.
AAGCTTATTTTCAGGAAGATTAGGTAAACAAATAATTATTAATGCAAACAGTTTTTGTAGTCACCACTTACCTGCCATTTGCCAGTGTAAAGATTATAAAAAGTTGTGGTTTACAGAGGATTGTTAATGTTTCCATAGTCACTGGCAATAGTGATCCCATGACAGGCCCATCTAGCTGAACCCTGGAGAAACATACCTAAGTTGGGAGGTATCCCTCTACCACTTAGAATGCTGTTTGTACATGGAGGCATGTAATAAATATTGAATGAATAAATTATTAAAACCTCAAGCTTATTCTAGGCATAAACTCTGGTTCCCATTAAAATACCACCAAATAAGCATAAAAATATATACTTAGAGTATTTTGAAAGTATGTAACTTAAGGAAAAATTAAAATTACCTATATAATACTTACGCAAAACAAAGTATTATTCACATTGTATGATTGTATGTATTTCTAGTCTTTCCTATGCAAATTTATGTGTTATGTAATTCAAATTACCAGGTAGATCAGCATTTTCCTGTCATTAAACATTTTCATTTTACTTTTAAAATACACTTTAGTAAAATGATTTATGTGCAGTACAGTTTGAGGGGTTTTGATTAATGTCTATATCCTGTTGACAACCACCATAATCAAGATATACAACATTTTAATCATTCTTAAACGCTTCTCTTAAGCCCCTTTGCAGTCAATTCTTTGATACAACCTTCGGTTCCTGCACTAACTCATCTGCTTTCTGTCACTGGAGATTAGTTTTACCTGTTCTAGAGTCATATACATGAAAAAATTGATGAGACACTACAGAGACTTCTTGTGTATGCCCTTTACACAGTTTCCTCTGTTAGACGTCAAGTGTCTTTGATAAGCAGTTTTAATGATTGCTTAATATTCTAGCTTATTTAGCAAACGTACGTACCTTTAGTTTGCTTCTAGCTCTTTTTTTTGCGATGGAGTCTCACTCTGTCACCAGGCTGGAGTGCAGTGGTGCAATCTTGGCTCACTGCAAACTCCACCTCCTTGGTTCAAGCGATTCCCCTGCCTCAGCCTCCTGAGTAGCTGGGAATACAGGCGCACCACCATGTCCAGCTACTTTTTCGTATTTTAGTAGAGTTAGGGTTTCACTAAGTGGGGCAGGATGGTCTTGATCTGCTGACCTCATGATCTGCCCACCTTTGGCCTTCCAAAGTACAGGGATTACAGACATGAGCCACCACACTTGGCCTTTCTGGTTCTTTAGAGTCATAAATGAGCTATGTATAAATCTGTTCGAATTTTTGATTATTTAGGACAGATTGCTAGAAGTTACTGGATCAAAGGTTTTGAACTTTTTTTGAGATGGAGTGTCATCTCACTCTGTTGCCCAGGCTGGAGTACCGTGGCACAATCAGGTTACTGCAGCCTTCTCCTCCTGGGTTCAAGCAGTTCTCCTTCCTCAGCCTCCCAAGTAGCTGAGACTACAGGCACTCACCACTAAGTCTGGCTAATTTTTGTATTTTTAGTAGAGATGGGGGTTTCACCATCTTGGCCAGGCTGGTCTTGAACTACTGACCTCGTGATCTACCCACCTTGGCCTTCCAAAGTACAGGGATTACAGGCGTCAGCCACTGCACCCAGGCAGGATTTGAACTTTTTAAGCTTCTTGTTGCACATTGCAAAATTGCTTTCAGAAAGATTTTAACAATTGCTGGGCATGTGGATCTTACCTTTAATCCCAGCTTTGGGAAGCTGAGGGGTGTGGATTGCTTGAGCCCAGGAGTTCGAGACCAGTTTGGGTGGGCAACATGGCAAAACCCCATCTCTACAAAAAACAGAAAAATTAGCAGGGCTTGGTGGTGGTGGGCACCTGAGTACTCAGCTACTTCCATCCCAGCTACTCAGGATGCTGAGGTAGAAGGATTTTGCTTGAGCCTGGGAGGTCTAGGCTGCAGTAAGCTGTGATTGCGCCTCTGTACTCCAGCCTAGGTGATGATAGCAAGATCCTGTCTCAAAAAAAAAAAAAAAAAAAAAAACCAAATTTGCCAATTTAAGTTCCTATGAACACTGTGCAAAAATGCCTATTATGTTACGTTATTATATATCATTATATTACATCATCACTTGTAGCTGTCAATATAGCCTAGATTGTGCTGTAGTAACAATCTTAAATATCTCAGTCACATAATACAACAAAGTTTATTTCCTGCTCATGTTACATGTCTAATACATATCAGCAGGGTTTCTTTTCTCTTCAGAGCCACTTAGTGAACTCCATAATGATTGCAGTAGCTGGAAGGTCTGTAAATTGTGTACTTGGTCCTAAAGCTTACACCTTGAAATGTCTAACATCACATCTATGTACATTTCAGTGGCTAAAGCAAGTCGTGTGCCCACACCTAAGTTGAAAGAGGGCAATGAGGTCCAGTCTTACCATGAGTCTGGTAAGGAGAAGAACTGGAAAAGCGTTAATGACTATAATCTTATTTTAAAAACAGTATTAATTTCATTGATCAAAGATGGTCTCTCATTTTAATTTGATTTTCTTTGCCAATGTAGAGAACATTTTTATACTTAGACATTGGTTTTATTTAATTTACTCATTTGCTTAAGTTATAAACATGTGGTATTGGTTTACTTTTACATTTCCAGATTTTTAAATTCTGTATTTTCTATGAGGATGGGTAATCATGATACAGCGAGTGTAAACTTAAGAAAATACTTTCTTTTGAATTATTGAGTTGATGAAGGAAATTGATATTTTTCTGCTATTAATGTAGTATATGTTTTGATACCCTTTTTTTTGTCTTTTTTTTTGAGACGGAGTCTCGTTCTATTGCCCATGCTGGAGTGCGGTGGCGTGACCTCGGCTCACTGCAACCGAGGGTTCAAGCAATTCTTCTGCCTCAGCCTCCCGAGTAGCTGGGACTACAGGCGTGTGCCACCACACTTGGCTAATTTTTTTGTATTTTTAGTAGAGATAGGGTTTCACCATGTTGGCCAGGCTGCTCTCGAATTCCTGACCTCAGGTTATCTGTCTGCTTTAGCCTTCCGGAAGTACCGGGATTACAGACATGAGCCACCATGTCCAGCCTGTTTTGATATACTTTTAATATCAACATTAATCAAAGGCAATAGAAAATCCAGGAGAATTTCTTAATTCTTGACATTCTACAGATACCTAAAGAACAACTTGAACATAAAAATTTAGTAGGTAAATGATCAAGTTAGGGTTTTATTGAAAGAATTAAATTTCCTACTCAGATTCAACCATATTGACCATGTCTTTTTCTGTTTGTTTTTTTTAATTCAGGTATCTGCCCAAACTGGAGCTTATGCTGTAGTCATTTCTTTGTGGTTTATCTAAAAACCAAAGGTGAGACAATTTATGAATACATTTGCCTTTTAATACATATTTTATAATGAGAAAGAATTGTTTCTGACAAAATTTAAGGCAATACCAAATGTGTTTTCTTCTGAGTGTTTTAATAGGAAATAAGTATTTATTATAAAACTACATATATAGTATGCTTACTTTTACTTTATAAGACATTTGAAATAAATGAAACTTGTTCTAGGGATAAAATATTTTAGGGTGAATTTTTTCATTATTGTTAATACTCAAAAGATGAAATTCATACTACTATTCTCTGATACACTTGAGAATATATTGGCATTATAGTGTCACATTCTTGAAGACAGATTTTCTGTTAGTTAAGTCATAGATGAAAACAACCGCTAGCTATTTTAATGGGTCAGTTATTAAGAGTTTTCTACCACTGTGCTCTCTTGGACTTGACGACTTTCTGTAGTTCCCTGTTTGGGAGCCCATGTAATAAGGATATATACACATCAGTATGTTAATAGTTGGCTTCTATAGAAAGCTTTCTTTTTATAGAAAGCTTCTATAGATAGCATTCCACTCTAAAGATAGGATCTTAGCCCTTTCCTGTTTCTTACCTGTCTTGGTTCAAGTCTTCTTCTTGTTAAAATTTTTCTGAATGGACCATTGTAAGTCTCTCATCTCATCTTTCCGCCTTGAGTCTGACTGCTCTCAAAGGCATTTTTATCATTGTCAACAGATTTTTTTTTTCTTTAAAGGACCTAAAAATAGAAATCCCATTTGACCCAGCAATCCCATTACTGGGTATATATCCAAAGGATTATAAATCATTCTACTACAAGGACACGTGCACACGAATGTTCATTGCAGCACTGTTTACAATAGCAAAGACCTGGAACCAACCCAAATGCCCAACGATGATAGACTGGATAGGGAAAATGTGGTACATATACACCATGGAATATTATGCAGCCATCAAAAACGATGAGTTCACGTCCTTTATAGGGACATGGATGAACCTGGAAACCATCATTCTCAGCAAACTGACACAAGAGCAGAAAATCAAACACCGTATATTCTCGCTCATAGGCGGGTGTTGAACAATGAGAACACATGGACACAGGGAGGGGAGCACTACACACTGGGGTCTGTTGGGGGGAAATGGGGGAGGGGCGGGGGGTGGGGAGGTGGGAAGAGATAGCATGGGGAGAAATGACAGATACAGGTGAGGGGATGGAAGGCAGCAAAGCACACTGCCATGTGTGTACCTATGCAACAATCTTGCATGTTCATCACATGTACCCCAAAACCTAAAATGCAATAAAAAAAAAAAAGAAAAAAAAAAAAAATGTCAGCATGTCATTCTACTACTGTATGTTCTTTAGTATCTACATTCCTTAAGGATTGTTTTACAAACTCCCTTACCAAACAATAGTGCTCTAAATATGATACAAACACGGACATCATGTATTCATATCATATCTTTACTGAGAAATAATTCCCATGCTATAAATTCCACCCATTTAAAGTGTAAAATTTAATTGTTTTTATTATATTTACAGAGATGTGCAACCATTACTACAATCTAGTTTTGGAATATTTTCATCACTCTTTTTGAGATGGAATCACTCTTTTACCCAGGCTGGAGTGCAGTGACACAATCTTGGCTCACTGCAGCCTCTGCCTCCCAGGTTCAAGTGATTATCCTGCCTCAGCCTCCTGAGGAGCTGGGATTACAGATATATGCCACCATGCCTGGCTAATTTTTGTATTTTTAGTAGAAACAGGGTTTCCCCATGTTGTCCAGGCTCGTCTCAACCTCCTGACCTCAAGTGGTCCTCCCACCTCAGCCTCATTGCTGGGATTACAGGTGTGAGCCACCTGCCTGGCCTTTCATCATTCTTGAAAATACTCATTAGCAGTCTCCACTCATTCCTCCCTCCCTTTAGCTACTAATTTACTGTCTGCCTATTCTGTACATTTTAAATGGAGTTGCACAGTGTGTTGTCTTTTGTGACTAATTTCTTTCATTTAGCATAAAGTTTTTGAGCTTCATCCATGTTGTAGCGTGGATGAACCTTGATTCCTTTTTATGGCTGAAAAATATTCCTTTGTCTGTGTCAGTAGCTGATCTGGGAACACAGAGCTGAGTGACTTTAGTCACTTACTGAATTAGGATAAGCAAGACGTTAAACCTGAGAAAATGCAGGCTCCCTCCTGTCAAGTGGATCGGCACAGAGGTGGGGGTTCTGCAGTGCTGAGGGACCCCAGCAAAAGGTTCCCGCTGTTTTATAGATCTAGGGTGGGCTGGAGGGCGAGGTGCAAAGGCTGGGAGTGGAGGAAGGTACTGAGTCAGAGTAGAGGAGAGTGTTTTCAGTGTTTCCCCTTGGTTGAGGAGGCCCCTGCAGAGTTGCCTAAGGAAGGGCCTCAGTTGAAGGCCACAGAGACTTACCTCAAAGGTACCTGGGCTAGGAATGTAAATCTGGTCATTTAGGGATACCTGAGTCTTGACTGCAGCTTGCTTTAGAGATCACGATGCACTGGGTGTGCGCCAAATCTGGTGTGGGGAGGCAGTTTTCTCCTGTGAAGCCTGCCAGGGAAAGACATGTCATTGTTTATGATTAAGTTAAAAAAAGTGGCTGAGTGTGATGGCTTGCACCTGTAGTCCCAGCACTTTGGGAGGCTGAGGCGGGTGGATCACCTGAGGTCAGGAGTTCAAGACCAGCTTGGCCAACATGGTGAAACCTTGTCTCTACTAAAAATACAAAATTTAGCAGAACGTGGTGGTGAGTGCCTGTAATCCCAGCTACTTGGGAGGCTGAAACAGGAGAATCACTTGAACCCTGGAAACAGAGGTTGCACTGAGCTGAGATCATGCCATTGCACTCCAGCCTGGGTGGCAAGAGGGAAACTCTGTCTCCAAAAAAAAAAAAAAAGGTCACACCTGTTTATTTTTTATTTTTTTCATCCACAGTATCTATATGCCATGTTTCATATATTTATTCATCAGTTGTTGGACATTTGGGTTGTCTCCACTTTTTTGGCTATTATGAAAAGTCTACTGGGAACACTTACTTGTATATAAGTTTTTATGTGGACATGTTTTCATGTGTCTTGAATATAGACTTAAGAGTAGAATGGCTAGGTCATGTAGTAACTCTGTGTTTAACATTTTGTGAAACTACCAAACTATTTTCTTAAAAGACTGAATCTTTTTACATTCCTACTAACAATGTATGAAGATTTTAATTTCTCTATATCCTTGTCAGTACTTGACATTGTCTGGGCTTGTTTGGTTTAATATAGCCACTCAGTAGATGTGAAGTGGTATATGGTGGTTTTGATTTTTATTTCCCTAGTAACTTATGATGAATATTTTTTTATATGCTTATTGGCCATTTGAACATTTTTTTAGTTTTTAATTGACAAATAATTATACATATTCATAGGTACATAGTGATGTTTTAATACACATATGTTAGTGATCCGATGTTATTAGCATATCCATCATCTCAGACATTTGTCATTTCTTTGTGTTGGAAATGTTCAATATCCTTTTCCTAGCTATTTGAAACTACATATTACTGTTAACTGTAGTCATCTTACTGTGGTATAGAACACTAGAACTTATTCCTTCTATCTAGTGGTAATTTTTTATTCTTTAGCAAATTGTTCCCTGTTCCTGCCTCCCCACTACCAATGAGTGAGAACATGCAGTGTTTATTTAACTTTTTGTTCCTGGTCTGCTTTACTCAGCCTAATGTCCCAGTCTCATCCATGTTGCTGCAAATGACAGGATTTTTTTTTTCATGACTAAACAGTATTCTCTGGTATCTACCAGGTTTTCTTTATCCATTCATCCTTTGTTGGACATCTAGGTTGATTCCATATCTTGGCTATTGTCAGTAGTGCTACAGTAAACATGGAGGTGCAGATGTCTCTTTGATACGATTGTCTTGTCTTTGGATAAATTCCCTGTAGTGGAATTGCTGGATCATATGATAGCTCTATTTGTAGTTTTTTGAGGAACCTCCATACTTTCTCCATAGTGATTGTATTAGTTTACATTTTTATCAACAGTATATGAGTTCCTTTTTCTCTGCGTCCTCACCAGTATTTGTTATTTTTTGTCTTTTTGTTAATAGCTGCTATGTTATTTGGGTTGAGATTATACCTCATTGTGGTTTTTATTTGTATTTCCTTGATGATTAGCGATGTGGAACATTTTTCATTTTTGTTTGTTTGTTTGTTTTTTTCTTTTTTGAGACAGGGTCTGGCTCTGTCCCTACGCTGGAGTGCAGTGGCATGATTATAGCTCACTGCAGCCTCAAACTCCTGGGCTCAATCAATCCTGCTGCCTCAGCCTCTCAAGTAGACAGGACTGTAGGTATGTACCACAATCGCTAATTTTTAAAAATTTTTTGCAGAGATGGATTCTCATTATGTTGCCCAGCCTGGTGTATGTCTTTTTTTTTTTTTTGAAAAATGTCTCTTCATATCATTTGCTAATTTTTAAATCAATTTTTTTTTTTTTTTTTTGCTTTCATTTTTTGTCCTTATCTATTCTGGATATTAGTCTCCTATGGGACAAGTAGTTTGCAAATATTTTCTCCCATTCTGCAGGCTATCTTTTCACTCTGTTGATTTTATCATTTGCTGTGCAGAAGTTAATTTGATGTAATTCTGTTTGTTTGTTTTGCTTTAGTTGCCTGTGCTTTTCAGGTCTTATCATAAGATCTTTTCCCAGATCAGTGTCCTGGAGCATTTTCCTCTATGTCTTCTTCTTCTAGTGGTTTGATTGTTTCAGGTCTTTGATCCATTTGTGAGTTGATTTTTGTGCAGGGTGAGAGTTAGGGGCTTTAAAGACATTTTTATTTTCATCCTTTGCCATTTTAAAATTAGGTTATTGTACATATATATTTATTTATATTACATATAATATAAATGTATATTTACATTAAATAGAAATACACTTGTCCCTTGGTATATTCAGGGAATTGGTTTCAGGACCCCTGCTTATACCAAAATTCACACATAGTCAAGTCCTGCATTAGGCCCTACTAACCCACCTATAAGAAAAGTCAGTCCTCTGTATAGGTGGGTGTCACATCCCATGAATATTGTATTTTTTATTCATGTATGCTTGAAAAAAATCTGCATATAAATGGACCTACACAGTTCAAACCTGTGTTATTCAAGGGTCAACTTATGTGTATATATAGAGTGGCTAGATGCAAATCTCTTATGAGAAATGATTTACAAATATTTTCTCCTATTCTGTGGGTCTTTTCACTTTTTGATATTGTCCTTTGAAGCACAAGAGTCTTTATTTACTTATTCATTTATTTTTTGGTACTTTTGGTATTGTATCTAAGAAACAATTGCCTAATTCAGGGTTCTGGGAAATACTCATATTTTCTTCTAAGAATTTTATTGTTTTACCTCTTGTTTTTAGGTCTGTGACCCATTCATTCTCATTTAATTTTTATAAATGGTATAATTAGGGTTTCAACTTCATTCATTTGTAAGTAGATACCCAGTTGTCTCAGACTATTGGATTATCTTCACATCCTTGAAGAAAACCAATTGCCTATAAATGTAGGGGTTTATTTCTGGACTTTCAATTCTGTTCCATTGATTTGTCTCTTCTTATGTCAGTACCGCATTGTCCTGATTGCTATAGTTTTGTGATATGTTTGGAAATTGGGAAGTGTAAGTTCTTTCAACTTATTCAAGACTGTTTTGGCTCTTCTGGATTGCTTACGTTTCCATATGACTTTTTGGATTAGATTGTTAATTTTTACCAAAAAAATCCAGCTAGATTTTGATTGTGGTGAATCTGAGGCAGGAATCTTTAAATCAGTTTGGGGACTTCACAATCAGTCATCTGATTCATAAACACTGGATGACTTTCCATTTATTTACATCTTCTTTAATTTCTTTCAGTGTTTTATAATTTCCAGTGTATTATATATTATATAATTTTCACTATATTTTCAGGATGTGTATTTATAATTCTTTTGTTAAATTTATTCCTAAATATTTTGTTAATAGTATCATAAATGAAAATTTTTTTCTAATTTCATTTTTGTATTATTCATTGCTCATATGTAGAAATATAATTGATTTTTGTGTCACACAACCTTGCTGAACTTACTTGTTAATTGTAATAGTTGTTCATAGATTACGTAGCATTTTTTAATATGTGAGATCACGTCATCATATCCTAGTGATGGTTTTACTTCTTTTCTGATCTAGATGCCTTTCACGTCTCTAAGTGCTCTGGCTGAAGCCATTTTTCGTTTTTTGTTTTGTTTTGTTTTTGTTTTTGTTTTTTTTTTTGAGACAGGGTTTTACTCTGTTGCCCAGGCTGGAGTCTAGTGGTATGAACATGGCTCACTGCAGCCTTGACTTCCTGAGCCCAGGTGAACCTCCCACTTCTGCCCCTCAAGTAGCTGGGACTACAGGCAGGCACTACCAAACCCAACTAATTTTTTTATTTTTTGATAGAGACGGGGTTTTGCCATGTTGCTCAGGCTGGTCACGAACTCCTGGGCTCAAGTGATCCCCCACCTCAGCCTCCCAAAGTGTTGAGATTATACATGGGAGCCACTGTACCCAGTCTTTGTCTCGCTTCTGATATTAGGGTGAAAGCATTTAGTCTTTCAGGATTAACTATGATGTTAGCTTTGGGTATTTCATAACTGCCCTTTATCTGGTTTAGGAAGTTCTATTTTAGTCATTTTTTTAAAAATGTTTTTGTCAGAAAGTATATGAGATAATGCTTATTGAGATCTTTTTGTATATGCCAGACCCTATATGCCAAGTGTTTTATATTTAGCGTTTCATGTAAGCTTCACAACAGTCCTGTGAGGTAAAGACTGTTATTTTATCCTCAGATAGAAAGGTACACTCAGATTGTTTGATTCCAGAATTTGTGTGTTCAATCACCCGTTAAAATTTTTGCACAAACCATGCTGATGTATACGTTACTCTGTACCTGCTAGTTTCCTCCTTTGTATGGGGAAGTGCTCTCCCACTTCCCGATACAAAGTTGACTCTAACCTTAGTCGCTGCACTTTGTACTTTGTCACTGTGTTGTGATTGTTTGTATTTGTTTCTCTCATTTTAGAAACTGCTTCTTGAAGTCAGGGACTCTGTCATTTTCATCTTTGAATTCCCCCAGTTTACAGTGGAGAGCCCAGAGAGAGAAATGTCACAGAAGCAGGGAGATTAGAGTGTTTCAGAAAGGGTGGCACTGGTCATTAGTGTCAGGTGCTACAGAAAAAGTCCAGTAAAGTTTACAACGTGACTTTGGGTGTTTTTTTTGTGGCAGTGGAGACAGGATTCTGGTGTGTTGAGCACTGAATGGAAGATGATGAAGAGACTGTCAAAAAGTATGGACTATTCTTGTGAGGAGTTTAGCTGTGAATGGAAAGAATGAGTTTAGGGTGCTAGATAGAGGGGAACATAGGGTACTTTTTAATATAGGATAGTGTTGAACATGCATATATACAGAGGTAGGGGAAAAGAGAAACAGGTAAGAGCAAAATTGTGTAAGTAGAGAGAGAGAGAGAGAGGAGAATAATCTAACAGGCTCCTTGTAGAAATGGCAGATTGCATGATAGAACACATGATAAAACGCAAGATTTGCTAGGAATGGCTTCTTTCTTCTGACGGTAGGAGGTGCCCATGAATGTAGCTAGTGACAGATTTGTGGGTGTGAATTAGGAAATACAGGGAGTTTTCATTTCCTCTGAAGCAGAAGACAAGGGCCTTGGCTTGTCAGTGTGGTGGGCAATATTGTGGAAAAAGGCCAACAAGGCTGAATATGGGATTTGAGGGAGTGGTAATGCTTTAGGATAACTACTGTGGGGCATGGGAGAGTTTGCTTACTAGAAATTGAAAAAGGTTATGAGGGCCCCTTTCTCTCCTTCTATATAATTTGAAAAAATAGAAAAGGTATGTGGTCAGAAATTTAGATAGTATAAAAGGATTCATAGATAGTACAAAAGTAAGTATTTCACCTTAGATCCTCTGTCTGTATTTTCAGAAGAAACTAACATTAGCAGTTTACTTTTAAATTAGTTTTGCAAACATACATATACATAAATATCTATGGAGTTTGTTTCGATCTGTGAGAATTTACTGTTCTACTTTTGCTTTTTTTTTTTTTTTTTTTTAAGACAGGGTGGTGGCTCGTGCCTGTAATCCCAACACTTCGGGAGACTAAGGTGGATAGATGACTTAATGTCAGGAGTTAAAGACCAGCCTTGGCCAACATAGTGAAACCCCATCTCTACTAAAAATACAAAAATTAGCTGGTCGTAGTGACACACACCTCTAGTCCCAGCTACTCGGGAGGCTGAGGCACAAGAATCACTTGCATCTTTGGAGGCAGAGGTTGCAGTGAACCAAGATTGTGCCACTGCATTCCAGCCTGGGTAATAGAGCAAGACTCTGTCTCATTTAAAAAAAAAAAAAAAAAAAAAAAAAGACAGTGTCTTACTCTGTCTTCCAGGCTGAAGAGCAGTGGTGTGATCACAGCTCACTACAGCTTCGTATGCCTGGTCTTGCGTGATCCTCCCACTTCACCTCCCAAGTAACTGGGACCACAGGCATGTGCCACCATGTGCTGCTAATGTATGTTTTATTTTTTTTAGAGACTGGGTCTTCTTAAGTTGTCAAGGCTTGTCTTGAACTCCTGGGCTCAGGTAATCCTGCCATTTCAGCCTTCCATAGTACTGGGAGTATAGGTGTGAGCCACTGGACCCAACCTCCTTTTTGCTTCTTAAACTTACTTCTGTATCTTGGAAAATTTTCCGTATATATAATTCTACTTTATTTGTGTTTATAACCACAGGATATTTTGTGTGTGGTTATAGTATAATTTATGTAACCAACATTTAGGTGAATTCTGTCTTTACTCCTGTAAAACTCATGTTGAATAAGTGAATTCCTGCTTTTAAAACTACAAAATCATTATGGTACCTTAATTCTGTGCCTTAATTTTGGATTTCTATATATGCGTACCTTGAAATAAACTATAATATGTATAAAAACTGGGTTATTGTTAAAACATAAAGACAAGTTGAATATTTGAAAGCAGTCATGCTCAATTTATTCCTGGAATTAAGAATAAGAGTCTTACTTTCAGGTGTTTGCAATTTTCAGTGTTGCTGCCAAAAACATTTCTATCCGTGACTATTGTCAATCTCTTTTACATGTACAAGAGATTCTTTTGAGTATACATCTATGAATGTAATTGCTGTGTCATAGGGCAATGAATGTTAAACATGTAATATAAAGTTTATTTCCAAAGAGCTTATGCAATTTTATTCTCCTACCATCAATGTATAAGAGGTCCTGTTATTTTACAGCCTCTCAAATACTTGTTTTTTTTTTTCAGACTTTTAAATTCTGCTAGTTGAATGATCTAAAGTTGTATCTATTGTGATCTTTTAAGAAGTACTTTAAAACTTGAGGTATAAATTTCAATTTTGCAATAAAATCCTCAGATCTTAAATATACAGTTCTGTGAGATTTGATGAATGCAGCTACTCATGTAGCTACTCTCTTATAAAAATTGAAAACCTTTTATTACCCTTAAAGTTCCTTCTGATTTCTTCCTTGACATTCTCGTCCCTCACCAGAGGGAACCACTGTCTGAATTTTTATCACTGAGTAATGCACATTTGGGGCCAGGTAGTGCAAAACAAGAGAAGCAAAACAGAATTTTAGTGGTTCTTTTTTTGGTTTGTTATCCTACAGCTTTGCTGGGCTGCCTTTTGTCTTAGGCCTAAGCCACCATTCCACACATATCAAGTCAAAATGGGTCCTAGTCAACCCAGGGGTTTTTCTGAGTTCTTTCTATTTTTCCAGGGCTGTAACTTCTCCAGGGCTGATATTCTGGGAGGTGGGGGGTGGGGTGGGTCAACAATTTTTCTATTATAATTCAGTACCTTCAGTAATTGGAATCAGGGTAAACTTTTTCTCAGCCTTCTTGACTTTCTTTACATAATTACAGGCAACTTTAATCTGGACCCACCCACCAAAATGGATGAGTTCAAGACTCCTTGGTCATCAGTAAGACTTCTTCCATGCCAAGTCTGAAGCCCTCTGTACAAGGCCGTATAGAGGAATCAGCTGGCTACAGCAAATACTACGGAATCTTGTCAGTTTTTCAGTGTTGCTTCACTGCACTTGAACTGAACTAGGGTTGGCTTTTTGAAGAGGCAGAGCCAAAAGGTGGGTGACTTGCTCAATTATTAAAAGGTCTCTCTCTGACTTAAAATGGCTCCTCTTTAGTGGTTTTACTTTAAATTCTAATCTGAACAGTCATTCTTGCCCAAAATGGCCCATGAATTTTTAAGTTTTTATTGCATCTTTAATGTAAATTTAAATTTCACTTATAATAAACATGCATAATAGTATTAAAATATTTTAAATTACTAATATCAAAAAAACTTGCTGCTCCAGGAGATTGTATTTATTTCATTATTTTGCTTACTGTTCATCGTATCTCCCCACCTCCTCCAAGGAATCAGTCCACTATACCACACCACTCTCCATTGTAAATCCCTGTGGTACTTACTTGCTTTCTTTCCAGGCTGTGTGCTTCTTTCATGCGCCTAGTCTTTGGCTTAGTACCTGCCCGATTTGCCGCAGAGTAGTGCTCCAAAACTGCTAAAGTAGTAAATGAAAACATACTTAGTATTTGTGACAAGGGACAGCACTTTCTAGGCAGAGAGAAAAGTATGTGTTCATAACCACCATGGGTGTAAGTCCTGTGTTTTGGCATGGTTGGAGTAAAGGATACGTGGGAACAGTTTGCAGGGAAAGGCCAGATCACAAAGTGCCTACCTGTAAGTTGTGTCAAAGGCTTTTGATAGGGAGCTCTTGAAGGATTGTCAGCAGGAGATTAACATGGCTAGTATTTTAAGACGATGGTTTTGAGAGTAGTATGAAAGATATTTTGGAATGGAAAGACCACTTAGAAGGCTGTATAGTGTCCAGATAGGAGATAACTTGAAAAGGGAGAGATGCCAGAGAGGTTTAGCAGGTAGAATCCATAGAAAATGGTGACTAATTAAATATTGGTATTGGGTGAGGAGAAGGAGGCGTAGAAATCAGAGATGACTCTCAAGTTGGACAATTAAATGGGTGTGGTGCTATTTGTTTCCAGTCATTCCTTTCCAGTGTGTATTCAAGTATGGAAGGAACTTTCGGAGTGTAAGATAAGATTTTGTAATATTTAGTTTGATGTTTCTCTGAGATAGTTGGGTGGAGATGTGCAGATCTGCTGTTCTTAGAGGGAGGTAGAGGCTTGAAAGAGAGAGATTTTGAGATTAATAGATTTTAGAGAGTGATTGAAGAAGGAATTGCCCAGGACTGAGAACAAAATCCTTACGGACATCTAGATTTAGTGGACAAGTGCAGAAAAAGGAACCGGGAAGAAAATCATTAAGAAGAAATCAGGAGAGAAACGTAACCAGATTTCACAGTAACACCCGTGGCTTTCTTCCTACCTTGAGATTAGATTTTTCTTTTCTGCCTCCTATGTTTGATCTTTGTCCTCAGACCTTTTCTTAGAGTATTCTCTGCTGGGAAACATTGTGGATGAGAAATAGTTTTATTTTTGGACCCAGCAATTTCTGGCTTCTTTATATTTCCCCTAAATTCTGCTTGAAAAGTACTTTCTTTTTTAGCTCATCTCCTTTTGTACCTTATACTATGCATATAAAAGAAACCAGTTGACAGTTTGGACATTCTGCTTTGAAATTACCTTAGGTAGAAGTAATAGTTCATTACCAACATTTTCTGTTTTTTACCTTACCACAGGCAATAGTTTTGCTAAATTTTCTGCCACTTCATAAAAGGTCTTTCTGAAAACATTTAACTCTCCTTTAACTCCTTTTCAATAGTTTCTGCCAGGCTCTTCAAGCCTGAGTCCAGCTTTGGTTCACCACCCAATCTTGAAACCAGCGTCACATCTTTTAGGTTTTTGTTATGTTAGCACCCCAGTTTCACATACCAGCTTCTGTCTGGCGACACTGCTGTGTAGCAACCACCCCAAACTTAGCCCCAGAACATGCATGGCTTTTCTCAACATAACATTGGAAGCAACTCAGTGTCACTTCTACCACAGTCTGTTGGTAACAAGCAAGTGAAATGCCAGCCTGGATTTAGGGAGTTAACTTTTTCCAAGTGTCTTGTTTAGCATCCGTGATTGATACTTGGAATGCCTTTGTCACAAAATAGCCAAGGCGTTTCTTTTTCATGGTTATTTGGGGTTGATATTAAAAAGCAGTGCATGTATTTGCTGCTTCCATGCTTACAGCTGGATGGAAATTGGCCTCAGAGGGTCCATGGTTTTCTTTGTTATTAGCCAACAGATGCTTGCCAGAGTGTTTCACTCACTGAGTCTTTATTTAATGTGAGGGTAATGCATCTCTTTAGCTAATGGGTTCATTTGTGTATAACAAATACCTGCCTTTTGTCCACACATGGATCCTTCACTAAATGTCTTATTTTTTTTTTTTACTAATCTGTTATCAACACCTGTTTGGCATATCTATCTTCAAATTGCTTTGACTTTCTGAGAAGTTGATCCTGACTTTTGTATGTCTGTCTTATAGGGAAAATATTTTTTGTCTGTGAAATAATTACTTCAAATCTTCTTCAAACATTAAATTTTTTTAAATTTCAGGTCAGTACTATATATCATAAACAGCCTTAGGTTTCTAGGCACAGATACTCAGTCTTTCATGAGTATGGTATGAAGTTGCTAATTCTCAAATTATATGTATTAAAAATAGGTAGATATTTCTAAATCAAGTGTATGTATTTTAAATTTAAAATGTACATATTTTTAAATTTTGGCAAAATGTCCAAACTCTCTCCATAGTCCCCTTCTCCTCTCAACAGCTGTCTCTCGTCTCCCCTCAGGCCTAGTGGTGCATATATCTGAGCGAGGACCTATCTTGGAAGTGGACTCAGGGCCATTTGAGCAGAGTTCTGGGGTTTTAGATAGGTAGAAAGTGATTTCTGGAGATAGAGCCAGTAAGGCACTTCCATTTGGCCCTCTGCACTGCTCACTTCTTAGGGGAGAGGTGTGGCATAGGAGGACCAAATACTATTGCCTTGATCTAAGGATGGTAGTGATTTTAATAATTTTTTGAGACAGGGTTTTGCTCTGTCACCCAGGCTAGAGGCTGTAGTGCAGTGGTGATCATAATTCACGCAGGCTCAAGCAATCCTCACAACTCAACCTCCTGAGTAGTTGGAACCACACGCATGTACCACCATGCCTGGCTAATTTTTAAATTTTTTGTGGAGATGGGATCTCCTTATGTCACCCAGGCTGGTCTTGAACTCCTGGGCTCAAGCTCTCCTCTTGCCTTGGCCTCCCAAAGTGCTGGTATTATAGGCATGAGCCGTTGCACTTGGCTGCTTTTAATATTCTTTTAATAGGTCTACCAGGCTTCATTACCTTTAGACTTTATTCTTTTTGATCTGTCCTTTTGTTGTATGGCCAGAAAGATTTGTCTAAAACTGAAACTGTTACCACACCCTTGTTCAAAACCTTTTAAGTGCTTCACATTTTCACTGAGATAAAGTCTTAACATGGCCTGTTGAAGAACCCTTGTGCCCTATTCTTGTTAATGTGGAAGGCTTCCAGGTTCTTGTGGTCTTGAACAAAGAATTGAACAAAACACACAAACAAAGCAAGGAAGAAATGAAGGGATTCATTTAAAATGAACGTACACACCACAGTGTGGGATCAGGCCTGAGCATAGGGGTTCAAAGGCCCCAGAGTTTTTGATGAGTTTAAATACCCTTTCCTTGGGGTACACCCTATGTAAATGAAGAGGATGAAATACGGTTACAAAGTCATTTACGGCATATCCCTCATGGAGAGGGTATTTCCTGTCATAGCTGAAGTGCGCATTGGCTTTATGTTCCCTGCCTCCAGACCTATTTTCCTGCCTCATTCTGATCATACTTTTTCGTTCTTACCTATTACCAAACTCTGTTCTCATTCCAATCAAGTGCTCTTTTCTACCCTCCCCACTTTGCACAGGCTGTAATTTGTGGGTCTGTCACATCCTCTCTCATGAATGACCTCTAGTATATGTACCAAACCAACTCGTACTGACCCTTGAACACTCAGTGAAATATTAGGTATTCTGACAAGCTTTCTTCACCTCCCCAGGAAGAATTAGTCCTTCCCCGTGTGTATAGCTATAGTGGCTTGTATACATCTTGTTTTGGCACTTGTCTCATTATATAATGTTTGCATGTCTGTAAGCAAAGCCTTCTGCCTCTGAAGGCAGGGGCTAATTGGATTCAGCATGGTATTTCTAATACCAACAGTGCCTAGTACAACAATAGGGCTTAATAGATGTGCATTGAATGAAGAGGGTAATTATTGGAGTGCTTTACGTATGAATTGCTCTGAATCAAGGACCATGTTTGCAGTAAATGCCTGTGTATCCAAGGTGATTGAGAAATGGAGTGTTCCAGTAATTGATTATGTTTCTTAACAGCCAATTACAAATGATCAATTTTAGATCATTTGAATGAAAACCAAAATGGGTTATACAGAATTGATCTGTCTTTGTTAATCCATAAGATGCTTCAGCATGATCATTCTGATTTCTGTGGCTTGTTCAGAGCTGTGGCTGAGGAAGCTGTAAGGAACTGAGCTGTAGGGGGATCCATAGTGATGCTTTGTCACAAGCTGGGCCTTTTTTTTTTTGTTTTTACTTGAATCTCTAGCACACATATGCTTACTATTTTGCCTAGGTAAAGAATACATTATAAATTTAACACTAAGGAGACTCACAATTGTATTTTTTTTCAAATGTAGCTTAAAAAATTCTCAGAAGACAGACAAGCAACATACCTTAAGGTGTATACCCTATCTTAACTCAGTGGAAAGCTTGGTACATTCAGGCTCTTCCCTATTCAGTGACAGTCTTTGCTGAGCAAAAGTAAAGTCTTGTGAACTAAGCTAAGTAGTTAATTTGATGGTACTCTCTGGCTATGACTATTTTAAGAGGGCTGGGCTCCCACCCAAGTTATATATTGATTCTTCTAATTCATATGAAATTAGTATGAGTGGTTACTGTTCATTTGTGTATTGATTTATTGTTCTTTTGTGTTCTCACCTACCCATCAGCAGTGTTGCCAGTTATTAGTTGCAAAACTCAGAGACTACTTTTGTGCCTACATTTTTACATCTTTGAAAGTGGCTTTGAACAGAGGCTTATTTGGGAGTACGCTCTTACTATGTTTTTACAAGTGATCTGAAAACTATCTTGGTGACTGAGCCCTGGCTGCCTGCATTGCTATTCCGTGTTAAACCTAGAAATTTTCCTACAATGCTTGATCCTTTTTAAAGGAGGAATTTGAAGTATCAAGCAGATTTATATTTTCTTATTGACACTCAGAAACATGTATTGTAAATTTGTCTATTTTTTAGATGCTACATTGTTCGGTTGGCTCCTCTCCACTTGAATCCTTTTAATTTGTTTTCCAGCCTACCTGTCCCTTCAGCTGCAAAATAATGCATTATTTGTAACATAATTATTTGTGAAAGTGAATTATCTCAACTTAAGTATAAGAATGATTGACCGACTTATAGAAGGGTTAGCTTGAATATCCTACATGAAGAAAGGACAATGTAAAGGATTAAGTAATTTTAAAGTATGTGAATATTATTCATTAATGATAGAAACATGGATTCAATGACATACTCAAGCATATGATACTCAGTGACTCACTAGCCCAGCTATCTGGTTTAAAGAATAAAAGTAATTCTTGCTACCTTGTATTAAGCCAGTATCAGTTGAGCTTTGAGAAATAGGTCTCAAAATTTGTCTTTGGAAATTTAATTTACTCCAATTACGAACATTTTTATGTTAAACTGATTGAGTCTCTTAAATACAACATGGAAACATTTATGTCTTTGCAGTGTGACTTTAAAAAATAATTAGTGACTGAATAAAATTGTGATTACTTGCTAAGGCATTTTTTGGTACTAGTTAAATTATAACTAAGAAAGGCTTTCAATCTCGATTTTTAAGAGACACAGGCCGTACGTGATGATTTATGCCTATAATCCCAGCACTTTGCAAGGCCAAGGCAAGAGGATTGCTTGGGCCCAGGAGTCCGAGACCAGCCTGAGCAACACAGTGAGAACTCCTCTCTACATCCCCCCAAAAGAAAAAAAAAATAGACAGTATTCATTGTCAGGTCTTAGTCACAGTTCTGTCATCTAAGTAGCTGGCTGACTTTGGTGCCTTGGGTTTTCTCATGAGTTAGATTAGCTATTTTATCATGGAGCTCAATTGGATCTTATATATGAAAGTGCTCTATAAAATGTATACCACACTTAGGAATTAAGCAAGATTTTAGCTCTTTTTCTGCCTGCTTTTTCAACTCTGGGCTGGTCATTTAAGCTTACTATGCTTTTATTTCTTCATAGATAAAATAAAGGAGTTTGGCCAGTATAATCAACTTGAGTATTGTTTACCTCGTGTTCAGCTCTTACAACCTATAATTTATTATTTTTCCTTTTTAAAAAATCACCTGTTTTTTGTTTTTTGTTTTTTTTTTTTAAAACATTTCCCTTGCTTATAGTATAATTACCAAATAATAAGACTGGATTCCTTTAAACTTGTTTTTTTATTTAATATTCCTATCAATCTTGTAAGAATAGGTGGCATGAGACTCATTTTCTGTTGAGGAAAACTGAGGCTCAGGGAAGTTGTACAGCTAATTAGTTTGAGAGGTGGGATTCCGCTATGGGTCTTTGATGCCAGTCTTCTTCTTCTTTTTTTTTTTTTTTTTGAGACGGAGTTTCGCTCTTGTTACCCAGGCTGGAGTGCAATGGCGCGATCTCGGCTCACTGCAACCTCCGCCTCCTGGGTTCAGGCAATTCTCCTGCCTCAGCCTCCTGAGTAGTTGGGATTACAGGCACGTGCCACCACGCCCAGCGAATTTTTTGTATTTTTAGTAGAGACGGGGTTTCACCATGTTGACCAGGATGGTCTTGAGCTCTTGACCTCGTGATCCACCCGCCTCGGCCTCCCAAAGTGCTGGGATACAGGCTCGAGCCACCGCGCGTGGCCGCTCTTTTTTTTTTTTCAAAGCATGTGACTTAAGTGAAGAAACTTTGCCATATACCTCATGTAGAGCAAGTTTTTGATCTCCATTATTTTTTCTTTCTTTTTTTCTCTAGATGAATAATGTCTGATCAAAATGTTTTTATAGAAAAGTACATATATCTGATAGCCATGTGCATAGTTTGGAAATTTTAACATTATAGCACTATTACAAAATGTCTTGTTAGCATTATGCAACATATACAGTGTGTTTGGAAATCAATCAGTGCTTAAAAGTAAAGTTTATCTTTCAATTAAGGTGAGCTACTTCTTTTTTAGTAGGTATGTTTTATTTTTAAATGTAGAATTGTTTAATATCATAGATGCTTTTGAAATTAAATGCTGTTTTGTGCTTGTTATAGAAGGAAAACAGATGCTCTATATACTCACTGATTTTTTTTCCTTTAAAAAAACTCCTGATTTATTTTGTAATCTAGGAAGAGTTTTAAAAATGGAAAATTTTTCTGATTTTCTGTAACTTCTAAAAATTTCTGTTTTAGGGGGATGTTTTATGCTATTTGTTATTTACATTAAACATTTTTTTAAAGAGTCTCTGGGCTTTCTCAAATGTGTAGGTCAAATAAGGATTAGAACAAATACATCCAAAAACATTCCTTTGTGTTTGGAGTTCATTGATGAGTGCTGTGCTTTAATGCTTCCTGTTAGAAGCCTCAGATATCCCCTTGTCCAGGCGTGCCAGCCCTAGACGTTGATCTCATTTAGAACAATATTGCTTCTGGGGTTTCTGACAGCACTGATCCAGCCACTACTCTGATGCTCATTCTTTCTGATTCAGAAACCTTCCTCTGTGGTATTTCTCAACTCATGCTTAGCTTTTTTCTGTTGAAAGTTTCCTGGTGGTCATTACTAGCTCAAAAGTGAATTTCCACGAGTAGTTCATGGGTTATAGTTTTATTTTTATCTTCTCAGCAGATAACTTTGAAATGGCTATGGCACTTTGAAGAGATCTTATCTGCTGCTGTTTCTAACCTTGTTCACAAAACTCCGGCTATACTGGCCTTCTTTTCTCTTCTATGAATATACCAAGTTTATTCCAACTTCCAAATCTACTACTACTTGTTCCTCTGCAAGGAATGGTCTTCTCTCAGACTGGTGGTTTATTGGATCCTTCATTTAAGTCTTAGCTTAAATGTTCCCTCTTCAAAGAGGCTTCCTTGACAATTCACTGTAAATTAGTGCTTCTCAATTCTCTTTATTACATGGCTGTGCTTTGTTTTCCTCTTAGTACTGGATCACTAATTGATAGCTCTTTATTTCTCGTTAATCTCCTCTGATGGGGACAAAGGGACATGGTGTCTCGTTTACTGCTGTATCTCCATTACCTACAATAGTGTCTGCCATAATAGGCATTACAGTAAATACTTACTGAGTGACCAATGAATGAATATTTTTTTCTACCAGCAATTCATAAAAGTGTCTTTTCATTCTTTTGCATTTTCCTTTTGGTAGTCAGGAAGACACAATTAATGTTTTTGTATTTTTGACACTTTACTGTTTCTTTGCTGTTCTGTCTCCTAGTTGAATTATTTTAGAAGAAGGGAAAAATAGTCACATCTCTTGAGATGTGACTGTTTCCATCTATCTTCTGCATGCCAGGTGGGTGTCTGAGCCTGTGCATCCTAGTCGTAAAAGCAATTAACAGGTAGGAAAATTGGCTTCTAGCAGCTGCTTCAGTCCTGCTTGAGTTGTCCTCTCCCCCAAGGGACTATCACTGTCAACCTAGCAAAATGACATTGCCTTCTCATAAACATTTTTTTTTTCTGGGATTTTAGAACAGGAACAAATTCTAGGTTTACAAAATGAGTTAAAATATATCAACAGAATAGAACAAAGTAATGACCTGCTGCTGCAATTTGAATTCCGAGTCAAGACAGCAACATTTATTTTCAGAAGAGATGACATTGAAACTGTGGTGCTTTTGTCTATTGATTTTATTATGCCAAAAGGGTAGATTTAATAATTTATTTATTGGTATTGGTGAGGAAAGTGACAATTCTATAAAATGCAGCTTTGACTCTTGCTTGGAGCTTTGATTTGTGGCATAGTGCTTGTGTCCTTGTGCCTTCAATTAACTCTGTGGAAAGGGACAGGCATTTTTGAATGAATACTACTTGATTTCTTTTCCATTTTGTTTCACCAGATGTTAACTTTCAGTTATGTTCTTTCTGAACATGATAGACCTTTGCCATTGCCATGTGCTGTAATTAATATGTATGTGCAGGCTTTAAATAAGTTTGAAAAATTTTTTAAATTATCTATTGATATATAATAGTTGTATGTATTTTGGGGTACTTGTCATAGTTTAATACCTGTATACAATGTGTAATAATCAAATAAGAGTAATTGGGATATCCATCACCTCGAACATTTATCTTTTTATATGTGCTGGGAATAAAACAAATATTATTTTAGCTATTTTGAAATATACAGTAAATTGTTAACTATGACTTTCCTACTGTACTGTTGATAAATAGGTGTTATATAAACAGTATACAAATTCTGGGTTGTATCTTCATGTATGCCACGGTGATACCAAATGAGGTATTGGTTGGCCTTGGTCCTTTTTGATAGGTTTTATCTGATGTGATTCCTGGTCTGAGATAGTTGTGCAGTGTACTTTACTTTCTCCCTTTGAAACCTGCCTTCTACTCAGTATCTGTTTTTTATCCTTTTGAAACCTCTGATCTTCCATAAAACTCAAAGAGTTTACGTCACTAAA
This sequence comes from Saimiri boliviensis, assembly GCF_048565385.1. Classification (NCBI taxonomy): domain Eukaryota; kingdom Metazoa; phylum Chordata; class Mammalia; order Primates; family Cebidae; genus Saimiri; species Saimiri boliviensis. Next base: position 1,567,549 of record NC_133450.1, read on the forward strand.
TTCTGTTTTAAACGTTTGTTACAAAAATTAAGAGAAGTTCTTTGCAGAATGGGGATATTAATCTTGTTTCTGAATGAAGGAGATTATACCTTACAAAACTATCCAGTTGTTGAATGAAGGACAAAAACCACAAACTATCTCAATAGATGCAGAAAAAGCCTTGCACAAGATTTAACACCCTTTCACGATTAAACAAACAAACAAACAAACAAACAAATTAAGACTAGAAGAAAACTACTTCAACATAATGTAGGCCATATGTGAAAAGCCACAAGTAACATCTTCATCAGTGGTGGAAAACTGTAAGCTTTTTCTCTAAGATCCAGGGATAAGGCAAGGATGCCTGCTCTCACCACTTACATTCACCATAGGATTGGAAGTCCCAGCCAGAGCAATTAGGAAAATAAAAAATGTATCCAAACTAGAATGGAAGAAGTAACATTATCTCTGTTTGCAGATGACATGATCTTATATGTAGAAAACCCTAAAGATTCTATAAAAAATTGTTAGAATTAAAATAAATTCAGCAAAGTTTCTGGATACAAACCAGCACACAAAAATCAGTTGTATTTCTAATTATTCACAATGAATAATCCAAAAATTGATTAGAAATGAAAAAAATTATATCAAAAAGAATAAAACACATAGGACTAAATTAACCAAGAAGGTGGAAGACCTGAACACTGGAAAGTATAAAACACTATTAAGACATAAGTAAATGGAAACGGCCCACATTCATGGATTGGAAGACACATATTGTTAGATGTCAATACTACTCAAAGCAATTTATAGATTCAGTTAGATTCCTATCAAAATCCCGATGACTTTGTTGTAAAAATAGAAAAATTTGTCCTAAAATTTATGTAGAATCTGAAGGAGATACAAATAGCCAAAACAATCTTGAAAAAGAAGAACAGAGTTTGAGGTCTCTCACTTCCTGATTTCAAAACTTACTGAAAAAACTGTGGTAATCAAAATAGTATGGTACTGGTATAAAAACAGATGTATAGACCAATGGAATTAATGGACAGCCAAGAAGTAAATCCTTGCATCTATAGTCAAATGATTTTCAACAAGGATGGAGAGACCATTCAATGAGGAAAGGACAGTCTTTTCAAAGAATCATGTGGGGAAAACTATTTCCATATGCAAAAAAAAAAAAAAAATGAAGTTGGAGTCTTCCCTTATATCACATACAAAAAACTAACTCAACATTCATCAAAGACCTACACATAAGAGCTAAAACTAAAACTTTTAGGAGAAAAGCCTCATGACATTGAATTTGTAGTGATTTCTTAGATCTCCAACACCAAATGCGCAGGTAACAAAAGAAAAAATAGATAAGGCCAGGCGCGGTGGCTCACACCTGTAATCCCAGCACTTTGGGAGGCCAAGGTGGGTGGATCACCTGAGGTCAGAAGTTTGAGATGAACCTGGCTGATGTGGTGAAACCCCATCTTTACTAAAAATACAAAAATTAGCCAGGTGCAGTGGCATGCTTCTATAATCCCAGCTACTTGGGAGGCTGAGGCAGGAGAATCACTTGAACCCAGGAGGTGGAGGTTGCAGTAAGCCAAGATGATGTCACTCCCCTCTGGCCTGGGCAATGGAGCAAGATTTTGTCTCAAAAAAAAAAAAAATAGATATTTGGACTTTACTATAATTAAAAACTTGTGCATCAAAGGACACTATCAACAGGTGAAAAGACAACCTGTGAAGAATGGGAGAAAATATTTTTGAATCACGTATCTGATAACGGATTTATATCCAGAATATAAAAATTCCTATAACTCAACAATTACAAAAAAACAAACAATTCAATTAAAAAATGGTTAAAGGCATTTCTCCGAAAATACAAATAGTCATGAGCACATGAAAAGATGCTCAACATCATTAATCATAAGGGAAATTTAAATCAAACCACAATGAGGTACCACTTTACACCTATTAGGGTAGCTGTTACTGAGAAAGGAAAAAGAAAACAAAACCGAAAACAACTGTTGGCAAGGCTGTGGGTAAACTGGAAACTTTGTACGCTGTTGATGGGAATATAAAATAGTGTAGCTGCTGTGGAAAACAGTATGACATTTTTTCAAAAAGGTAAAAATGGAGCTATCATATGATCCAGCAATGCCACTGCTGAATAAGTTTTCAAAAGTATTGAAAGCAAATTCTCAAGAGACATTTGTACACACCCATGTTCATTGCAACACTATTCATAATAACTAAGAGGCGGAAGGTACCCAGATGTCCATCCACGGATGAGTGGATAAACAAAATGAGGTATATACATATAGTGGAATATTATTTAGTTTTAAAAAGGAAAGATACCCTGTTACATTCTACAACAGGGGTCCCCAAACTTTTTACACAGGGGACCAGTTCACTGTCCCTCAGACCGTTGGAGGGCCGGACTGTGCAAGGTGTGACACCCTTCACAGCCAGCGCTGCTGCCTCCACTGTCCCAGACAGCGGTGTACAGTGTCACAGGCCCAGCACCGCCCCCAGTGCTGTATACAGGGATGGCGGTGATCAGCCTGTGACACTGTGTATACAGCATCCTGGACATCTGCAGCAGCAGTGGGCCTCTTCTGTGGGAAGCCCACTGCTGCATGTTTCCCCTATTATAAGACACCGCCTAAAAATAAGACAGCCCCCATCTTTTGGGGGTAAAATTAATACAAGACAGGGTCTTATAATAGGGGAAACACGGTGTGTAGTAATGTTGGGGAGACTTTTGGGCAAAGGGAGGTTATAGGGGCCATTATGTTGTTGTACATTTGGGGCAGTATGGGGGCCATTGTACTGTGTAGTAATGGTTATAAGAGCTTTGCCTTTCTTCCTACTTCTGCTGTTACTTCACACTGCTTCTGGTAATGTGGGGCGCCGCAGCCACAGACCGGATGTGCGTCATATGACGTGCTTCCGGAGCTGTGACGCAGGCGTCCCACGTCACCGGAAGTAGTACTGTACGTGAGCGATGTCACGCTTTGCGGTGCCGCCACATACAGTACTCCAATGAATGAAAGAGGTGCCCCTTCCTGAAGTGCGACGAGGGCTGGATAAATGGCCTCAGGAGGCCGCATGTGGCCCACCAGCCGTAGTTTGGGGACCCCTGTTCTACAACATAGAAGAACTTGATGACATTATGCTAAGTGAAATAATCCACTCACAAAAAGACATAGGCAAGCCAGGTGTGGTGGCTCACTCCTGTAATCCTAGCACTTTGGAAAGCCAAGGACGGAGGATTGCTTGAGCCCAGGACTTCTAGACTAGTCTAGGCAAGGTAGTGAGACTCTGTTCCTACAAAAAATTTTAAAAAGTTAACCAAGCACGGTGGCTTCTGCCTGTAGCCCTAGCTACTCCAGAGGCTGAGGTGGGAGGATCGCTTGAGCCCAGGAGATTGCAGTTGCAGTGAGCTGTGATTATGTCACTGCATTCCAGCCTAGGTGATAGAGCAAGACCCTGTCTCAGAAAAAAAGAAGAAAAGAAAGAAAGAGAGAGAGAAAGGAAGGAAGAAAGGAACAAGGAAGGAAGAAGGAAGGGAGGGAGGGAGGGAGACATGCTGTATAATTCCGCTTACATGAGGTATCTGAAGTAGTCAAATTCATAGAAACAAAGTAGAATGGTAGTTACCAGGGGCTGAAGGGAGAGGGAAGGGGAATTCATAACGGGTATAAGATTTGCATGATGAAAAAGTTCTGGAGATGTGTTTTACAACAGTGTGAATATACTTACTATTACTGAGCTGTACACTTAAAAATGGTTAAGATTTTATATTGTGTTTTTTTTGTTTTTTACCACAATAAAAGAAATGAAGCCAGTCATTCAATAACTGTTCATTCAATGGTGGTTTTCTGTCCTGCATACTGCTGGGCTAAAGAGATATAAAGATTACTAAAAGCTCCTAAGTCCTTTAAATCAGTGTGGCTTAGTCTATGCAGCTGCAGTGAGGTGTGATATTATTATTTTTAAATTTTATTTATTGTAAAAATCTAAAACTGTTCTGAAAAATAAGTCTTAATTTTTAGATAGTTTTAGATTTTTTTTACAAATACTGTAGACAGTACAGAGCTCCCCACCCCCATAGACAGTTTCCCTTATTAACATCTTGCATTAGTATGATTGTGGCAGAATAGAGAATGTGTCTTGTCTTTGTCTTAGATTTTTGACATGGAAATTATAAAACCCTTGCCATTTCTGAAGCATTAGGTGTATCTTTGTTATATAAACTTGGTAACTTACGGTGGGGCCCTAGATTGCCTCAAGATGGGAGCTAGTCACCAGAAAGAACAACCATGTGATTGGAAGGTTGGGGTTTTAGGCCAGCCTGACCTGGTGGGAGTGGGGAGGTTGGAGTCCTATCGTGTGGCTAATGATTTGAACAATTATGCCGATATAGTAACCCCTCAATAAAAATTGTGGCCACCAAAGCTCAGTGGAGCTTTTTGGTTGATGAAACATTGATGTACTGGGAGGGTGAGTGTCCTGACTCATGCAGAAAGGGCACAGAAACGCTGCACTTGGGACTCTTCAAGACCTTGTCCTATGTGTATTTTTTATAGTAAAGTTATAATTTACTCAAGAGGCTGAGGTGGGAGAATTGCTTGAACCCAGCAGATCAAGGGTTACAGTGAGCTGTTGTTGTGCCACCACCTCCAGCCTGGTGACAGAGTGAGAACCTGTCTCAAAAAAAGAAAGCTATAATTGTAAGTATAGTACTTTCCTGAGTTGTGTAAATCTTTCTAGCAAATTTCTGAACTTGAGGGAGTCATGGAAACCTCAGAATTTTTGGTAGTTGGTCAGAGTGCAGGTGGTCTGGAAACTCCTGAAGTCCACCTGCTTTCTAAAGTAAAGGGTAATATTGTTTGGGATCATACCCTTTAACTTGTAGGGACTATCCTAACTCTGGATGGTTAGTGCCAGAATTGAGTTACAACATACCTAGTTATGGTTGAAACAGAATAGTGGTACATTTGTTACACTGTGGTTCATTCTTTATATTGTACAGTTTCATGAGTTTTGTCAAATTCATAATGTCTTCTATTTACCATTACAGTAGTAATGATAGATATTCCATTCAAGCAGAATATTTTCACTGCTTGAAATGTCATCTGTGCTCCATTCATTCGTTCTTCTGTCACCCCTGAACCCTTGGCAGCCACTCATCTTTTCTGTTTTCATAAATTTACCATTTTCAGACTGTCATAAAGTTGGTATTATATAGTATGCAGTTTCTTCAGATGGCTTCTTTCACTTAGCTATGTGAGTTCAAGCTTCCCATATGTTCTATGGTTTGATAGTTGATTTATTTTCATTCCTGAATGATATCCCAATGTGTGGACTTAACACACTTTATCCATACCTATTGCAGGATATCTTGGTTGCTCCTAAGTTTTCACAGTTAAGAAATAAAACTACTGTAAACATTTGCATGCAGGTTTTTGTATGGACGTTGGTTCTCAAATCAGAATGCAATTGCTGGATCATATAGTAAGACTTAAGTTTAACTTTGTGAGAAATTGCCAAACTGTCTTCGAAAGTTACTGCATCATTTTGCATTTCCAGCAGCACTGAAGGAGAGATCCTGTTGCCCCATGGTTGGTGTTATGTTTTGAATTTTAGCCATTCTAAAAAGTGTATAGTATGGTAGCTCATTGTTTTAATTTGCAGTTCCCTAATATATGATACTGAGCCTTTAACATGGGCTTATTTTTTATATGTATGTCTTCTTTGATGAGTTGTCTGTTCAGATCACTTGCCCACTTTTTAATCGGATTGTTTTCTTAATGTGGAGTTTGAGTTCTATGCATATTTTAGATAATATCACTATTTCAGATACATCTTTTCAAATATTTTCTCAATGTGTGACTTATCTTTTCATTAACATTGTCTTTTTCAGATCAGAAGTTTTAATGATTTCCAGTTTACCCATTTTTTTTCTTTCTTGGATAGTGCTTTTGGTGTTGAATCTAAGAAGTCATCATCAAACCCAAGTCACCTAGATGTTTTTCCATGTTATTTTGTAAAATGTTTGTAGTTTTGTGTTTTATATTTAGGTGTATAATCCATTTTGAGTTAATTATATATACATTTAATTGTGTGTGGATTTTATTTTACATTTTTCAAATTGTAAAATATTTAGAACCTACAAATAGATATAAACACGAATATAATGACCTATATCTAAAGTACCTACAAAATGGCTTTATTAAGTCTTAATTTTAGGGAGGCTAAGGTAAGTGAGTCGCTTGAGCCCAGGAGTTCTAGACCAGCCTGGCAACATGATGAAACCCCATATGTACAAAAAAATTAGCTGGGTTTGTTGGCATATGCTTGTAGTCCCAGCTACACAGGAGGCTGATGTGGGAGGATCACCTGAGCCAAAGAGTTTGAGGCTGCAGTATTGATTGCAATACTGTGCTCAAGACTGGGCAACAGAATGAGAACATCTCAACAAGAAACAAAACAAAACAAAACAAACTCAACATATTACCTTATTAATCTACAGATTGAAAAATCAATGCAATTGAGACCCTTGTAAATTCCTCCTAATCTCATCCCCTCTCCCCTTCTCAGAAATAACCAGTTTATAAATTTTAAAATTTCATCTTAATATTACATGTATTTCTGCAACTTGTTTATTTCAAAATTCAGCATCGTTTTTAAGATTCAGAAGACGTTTTTTTTTTAATAAGGAAAAATATTTACAGCAATTTAATGTTAAAGAATCAATTTGCTATAAGTGTTAATTTTATTATGGTTTCTTATATTAGCATAGATAGAAATGCATTGTTTTTTGGAATTTGCTATGATTTAGTTCTGACCTAAAGGTTAAGTTTTTTGATCCTCAGACATATCTTTAAATTTTATTGTGGGATTCATTTTGTGGAGGCTTACTAAATTGGTTCTAAAGAGCTATATATACATATTTTTTAAAGAATTTCCCTGTGGTATATGTTTTTTAGAATGTACATACAATTGAGATTAGATTGTTAATATGATGTTCCATAGCTACTCTGTTAAGAATACTCAACAGAAGCTATTGTAGAAAGACTTAATTTTTAAAAAATATGCTATTAGTTGGAGAGTTTGCCTTTTATAGATTTATTTCTGGGGCTATTTTAAAGTTGCAGATTTTCTTTACTGTAATCATCAGTTTCTGAGAGCACCATTTATAGGTTTAATCAGATGATCTGTGCAATTCAAGGTGGAGGTGAAGCCATAGCTTCCCACCTCAGCAAGAGGAAAGTGACTTGATTTTGCTTGGGATGGGATGAGTTGAACCTAATTATTTATGCTGATGAATGCAGCAAGTTTCATCCAGTAAAAGCAGAAGCTATCAGATCTTTGCAGAATCTTCTGTGGCCTAAATTAAATCTGAATCATACAGGACTGCAGTCTTTAGAGAAGGCTACTCCCAATGTCTGCTGTATTAATTGTGCATACTAATCTATCACTGCTGATTTGATTATCATTGCTCATTTATCCCTTCACGGGTATACAGATTGAGTCCAATAGCCAAAAAGGCTCAAATTTTTGCTGCTTTACGATTTTGAAAAATAATGACCTCCTTTTACCTCAAGATAATTTACTTTAGGTTCCAGAAAGTGACATGATGGTACTTCCAGTCCAGATTGTCTTTTTCTGTAGCACCCCCAAATCGTTGACAGGTTCAGTTGTAATTTAATAAGAACAGACAAATATTCCAAGGGAATTGATATTCTTTTTAAGTCCTTGCTCTTTTTACTTAGCTCTATTGTATTAAATGCTAAAGTAGCTTTTCCCACTCTGTCCTCCTCAAGGATGAAATGTGTTCCAGATTTTGTCTCCCCACCTCTTCTAGTGGCTCTATGTTCATAACTGTGCTATAATAATAAAGGGTTACTGATACATGACTTTTTCCATACAGAATTTTCTAGGGTTCACTTTTTGCATATGCCGTGGTTTTAGATTTCATCTCATTCACGGGAATTAATCCATGGTAAAGATTTTGTAGCATGTCTCTGAGGTAAAAGTGAAAGTTAAAAATTGTGTTGGTGTAGAAAATCTGCCGGACTATATTTTATCTTCTGTTTGGTATTTTCTGTTCAGGATCTTTGTATGCCAGTATGATGAATTCAGATTAATCTCTGGATGATGTTATAGACCTATTATTTTCAGACAAATCATCAAATTCTTACATTGGTCATATAGTTACTTTACATTATTAATGATAATCTTCAATGATTTTTAAAATAAATATTCAAGGCCGGGCGCGGTGGCTCACGCCTGTAATCCAAGCACTTTGGAGGCCAAGGCGGGCAGATCACCTGAGGTCAGGAGTTCAAGACCAGCCTGACCAACATGGTGAAACCTCATCTTTAAAAAAAAGATAGATAGATAGATAGATAGATAGATAGATAAATAAATAAATAAATAAATAGTCACTGAAGGTTTCTCCCCTCAAATAAATGAAATACCATTCCTGGCACCTTTCAAAATAAACTATATTAATTTTGTCTTGGCACACTTAGAACAGTTTTCTTTTTTTCCATGGAGCTTTCATGTCTGTATTATCTTGTCTTGGTTGAGTTTATTTGGACTTCTTTTACTCCTTTATCTGTTCCTCAGACTTCAGGGGCACAGGTAGGATATAATCATGCTTCTTACTTTTGTTATCTGGAGGGCTGGCCCCACATCTTGGTTGGTTACTTTGTCTTTTTCTCATTTCCCTGTCTTTGTTCATTCTGCTTCCTCCATAAACACTTACTATAATCTAGTTAATTTATGTCTTTGGATGCTTGTGTATCTTTGGAAAATATTAAATAGTGTTTCCTTCATATGTGTAAGTTTGTAATTTTCACAAATGGCCTTGATCTGTACATACCATTTTATTCTTGTTTGTTTTTTGTTTTTCATTTAGCCCTGTATTTAAACAATCTATTTTTGTTGCTATATGCAACTCTGATTCATTAGTTCTGACTGCTGTGAAGTATTATGTCATGTGCACACTTTTATCCATGTATACTGTGTATTTGTCCTATTTATAAACTCTCCTGATGGCACGTGGGTGTATTCAACTCCATGTGCCAGTGATAATCTTCATTTTAATTTATAGAGATATTAATAAAAAATCTGATTGATGGATTGTTGAGTGTCCATTATTAAGTTCACTAAGTATTGCCAGATTGCTCTGTAGAGTGACTAGATAGTTTATACTGCTTTGAACTGCATGAAGATTCACAGAACCTATTTTTCATGTGGGCAACAAGCAACCAAATTGGACGGAAGAGTTGCTTTTATAGACATGATTAGCAGATTGCCAAATTATTTATGTGTGAATAATTTAAAACCAAAGTAGGTTACTATTAACCCCTCACTCAGAATGGACTCCTGAGTAGAAAAGCTGCCTTTGGTTTCAGTAAAGGTCTTCATAGTAAGAGCTTTTTGGTGAGAGAATGTAAGGGTGAGCCCTTATTGCAAGTAACTCTGCCTGCCAGCCATGTGGACAGTTTAGTTCTGCAAGATGTAAATGATTAGATTCTGTGTCCATTGTGGTTCTTGGAATGCAACATGAATGAAGCTGATTCTCTGCCGCTGAAGCCCTATGGTTGTAGAACAAGTGGGCACAGGACTTGTGCTCATCTCCCTTTTGGAGAGACCCCTTTGCTTCATCTCAGATAAGCTGGCACTTGCTGTTCAGTCTTTCATAGCAGTCTTTCTCCTGGCACTGTTATTCTTGTTACATTACTTTCAAAAAATAAGACACAGAGATGCCTGGGCCTATTAACTCTGATCATTTGGAGTCCTATCAGTCCATCATTATACCTACCCTGATAAAAGATTTCCCAGAGAGAGATAGGTGTTCTTAGTGTGGCATTTGTTTCTTGAAGTGCAATGATTGGAGTGGGAGGGATGGCATGTCGTTAAGTCCCTTTGAATTGGTAAAATGGAGATTGGAACTATTACCTAGAAGCTTGGATTAATTAAAAGTAGTAAGAGGGCTGGGCACAGTGACTCACACCTGTAATCTGAGCACTTTGGGAAACTGAAGTGGGAGGATTATTTGAGGCCAGTCATTTGAGACCAGCCTGGGCAACATAGCAAGACCCTGTCTCTACAAAAGCAACAAAAAATTAGCTGCATGTCTCAGTGCATGCTTGTAGTCCTAGGTACTTGGGAGGCTATGACAGGAGGTTCGCTTAAGCCCAGACTTCACAGCTGCAGTAAGCTACAATCATGCCACTATGATCCAACCTGGGCAACAGAGTAAGACCCTGTCTCTTGGGGAAAAAAAAGTAGTTAAGAGTCAGTGTGATGTGTAGTGATAAGAATACAGATAACAATACTAGGCAAAATAGCAGAAAAAACAGCTTCCTATCTGCACCCATCTAAATTTCCCATTAAAAAGACCAGTAGGTAAATAGATGAATGGGAAAAACACTGCATGTGTACTAGAAGCTAGAGCTTAATGCTACTCATGCCAGAAAACTCAGAAAAATTTTTGTTAGGCAGCACTGCTGATGGGCCTGGAATAAAGAAGTAATTGAGGGGGAACCCCTCAAGGAGAACCTTTCTGGGAGAGAACTCTTAAGTTGGGAGGGACAGTAAACTTAATGCACGTTCCTACAAAGCACAGTGTTTAAATTCCTCTCTTCCCTCTTGGACCAGAAGCACTGGTGCTTTGTGAACAGTGTTTATAGATCTAGAGTTTGCTTATAGCACCTCCCTAGAAGGAGCCTGTCCACATAGGTGGCCTAGTCACTACGTTGCCAGCTACCAACTCTCCTGCCTCAAACCCTGTTCAAATTGCTGGATAGCTCAACTAGCAATCTATGTTGAGATTTGTGTTCTCACAGATTTAGTCATTAAACCTGGGGAAGCTGGATATCAGTAATAAAAAGGAAGCAATCCAACAGGATTCCGAAGGCATGAAGAATAAAGTTGCCAAATTAAAATCTCTGGATGCAGTGAATAGCAAATTAGACACTGCAAAAATACATCAAAATGACAAAATAAGACAAAAGGAAGATAGGCCAGCAGATAAAATATATAGTACAAATAGCAGGAATATCAGAAAGAGAGAGAGCACACACATTGTTAAAAAAAAAAAAAAAAAGATGGAAGCGATGCTGATCCAAAAGTAATACAAAGAAAAATATGAAAATATTTCCTGCTGGACTTTTCATAATTGGAGGCGTTTATGCTAGACACAGTATGAAAGGAACCGAGTTGACAGAGGTATAGAGAACCAACCCTTAAATTCTAGCATGAAAGAGCAAACTGTGCCAGGCACAGTGGCCTACGCCTATAATCCCAGCACTTTGGGAGGTCGACGTGGGCAGATCACCAGAGATCGGGGGTTTGAGACCAGCCTGACCAACATGGAGAAACCCTGTCTCTACTAAAAATACAAAATTAGCTGGGTGTGGTTGCACATGCCTATAATCCCAGGTACTTGGGAGGCTGAGGCAGGAGAATCTGCTTGAACCCGGGAGGTGGAGATTGTGGTGAGCTGAGATCACGCCATTGCACTCCAGCCTGGGCAACAAAAGTGAAACTTAATCTCAAAAAACAAACAGAAAGAGCAAACTGCCTGGGTCGTGAGTGGAAGAGATGCTGAATAAATCTGACTAAATCTGTACTTCTCAGAAACAAGGATAAGCAGGTACAAGTAGAAACCTGGCAAGATGGGAGACCTTCTTCCTGGAATAATAAAAGGCCTTCTTTCTGGTGTCAGGACCAGAAAGACTACGTGGTTGGGCAGTCATTTGAAAAGAGAAGACAGCGTTACTGTCATTCACAAGTGATGATTAACTACCAGGAAATCTAGGAAGATTACCTGAAAGCCTATTTGAACCAAAATTGTGTGGTTGGTTACAGTCTAAATATATTGAAGTCAGTACTTTTTCAATATTCAAGGAATACCTAGTTGGAAACTATAATGGAGAAAAAAATCTCAAGTATTTAGAAACAACAACAAAAAGTACAGAAATTATTTTTTAAAAACTTAACTGTCCAGGATAACATAGAGTTGAATAAGTAGAGAGATTAAATATTTTTCTAAAAAGCAAGACTCAGTCTTACATTAATTATTCCCAAATCTATGAATTTGATGCAATTCTAATCAAAATCTAATTAACATTTTTGATTCCGAAGCAGGGTAAAATTGGGAAATTTTACAAAATTTGTCTGAAATGTTTTTATAATAAGTTTAAAAGAAAATTTTTGAAGGAGTAGTATTATGAAGTTGGAATTGCACTATGATATATTAGAAGATTTTTATAAATCTGCAATAATAAAGACCATATGATATTGACTAAGAATGGAATAAGCTAGAGTCCTAAAAAAAGACACATTAATGTTTGATAGTGAAGTCATTCCAATTCATTAGAAGAGACTGAATTAGTAAACAAAAGTGGTAAGAATACTGACTTAAAAATCACAAGAATATGAAACTAGAGTTGTACTTCACACCATGAGCTAAGATTTTAGATGGTTAAAACAATGAAAGCATTTTAAAATAAAATAAAAAAATAAGGAAATGTGTGTGTGTAAATATATAATCAAGTAGTGGAGAAATTATTTTCTATCTTTAATGTTTAAGAAAATATTTCTTCTTAGATAAGCTTATGTAGTTGTTAGAGAAAAGAAATATACAAGCAAAAAGAAGAAAAAATAGCCAGACTTCTATCCAGTTAGAAACCACCACTGGTTTCTAGCTTGATAGCATGTTGGCTGTATATAGAAGAGCTCTTCTAAATGCAAAATTAAATGAAGAATCACACATAAAAAGTGATTGAATCCAGTCACAGTGGCTCATGCCTGTAATCCCAGCACTTTGGGAGACTGAGACAGGAGGATGGCGTGAGCCCAGGAGTTCAAGACCACCCTCAGCAATAAAGTGAGACCTCTTCTATTAAAAAAATAAAGTAATTGATTTAGTTGCATAAAAAATTATGTATCAAATACCATCAACAAAATTAAAAGGCAAATGTCAAATATGAAGGAGTATTTTGCTATGTGATAAAAATTTAACACCTTTAATGTGTAAGTTGCACTTTTAATAAGTCAATAAGAAATGAATGCCTGAATAGGAAAAGAAGCAGGCATGAATGGAGCAGTTTGTCATGGAAAACAGAATCAACCAATAAATGTGCAAAAGCATCACCAGTCTCATTAATAGAACAAGAAAATGGAAAATAAAACAATAAGGTATCATTTTTAAAAAATGAAGTACCTTTTAAAATCTACCAGATTGGTAAAGCTTTTACAAATGATAATGCCACTATGGGACAGGGTGCTTGGAAACAACCACTGTCATTAACTGATAAAATTTATATTTTCCTCTAACTTTTCTATTAAAAATTCTTTTTAAACAAAAAATATATGGTGACCATGTATTTCTTTTTAGGTTCAGGGGAAAATAAAATCAGCTCTTTTGTGTTTTGTTGAAAAAGGACTCATATATGCATTGTTAGTGAGGAGAAATGTAAGCTTATATTACTAGCCATTCTCCAGGGCAGTTTTTAAAAATTATATATATATATATATATATATATATATTTTTTTTTTTTTTTTTTTTGAGACAAAGTCTCGCTCTGTCGCCCAGGCTGGAAGGCAGTGGCATAGTTTTAGTAGAGACAGAGTTTCGCCATTTTGGCCAGGCTGGTTTTGCACCTCTGACCTCAAGTGATCTGCCCGCCTCAGCCTCCCAAAGTGCTGGGATTATAGGCGCAAGCCACCTCACCCAGCCTCTAGAGCAGTTTAGAAAATGTATTAAAAGCATTCATGATCTAAATACCCTTTGATCCAGTAATTTTACTTAAAATAATTTATCGTAGAAAAATCAGAGCTATTCAAGAACACATGTATTTCAAAGATATTCTGTATATACAAGGATATTTATGATACAGTAAATTTAGAAACAACCTAAATATTTAAAATAGAAAATTGGCCAGGCATGATGGCTCAAGCTTCTAATCCCAGTACTTTGGGAAGCCAAGGCCAGTGGATCACCTGAGGTCAGGAATTCTAGACCAGCCTGGCCAATGTGGCAAAACTCTGTCTCTACTAAAAATACAAAAGTTAGCTGGGCATGGTGGCACACACCTGTAGTCCCAGCTACTGGGGAGGCTGAGGCACAAGAATCACTTGAGGCCAGGAAGCGGAGGTTGCAGTGAGTCGAGATTGTGCTACTACAATCCAGCCTGGGCAGCAAAGCAAGACTTCCTCTCAAAATAAATAAATAATTTTTTTTTTTTTTTTACAAAAATAGAAAATTGATTCACTGTACTATATAGCATCTATCTATAATGGAATGCTATGTAATAATTAGGAATGCTAATAGTAAATGACAAAAGTTGAGTATAAATTTTAGATAGACTTTGATCCTAATTACTCATGCAATTATTCAGCCATTCACTCACATACTTCGTACCTACTATATCCCAGAAATTGTTCTAGAATCAAGAGATAGAGCACTGAGTGAGGAAAAAAACAAAACAGGCCATTTCTTTGCCTTCTTGGAACTTACATTCTAGTTAGTAGAGAGAGAATAATGAACAAATAATTTGTCGGGTTTTGGTGATAACTGGAGAAAAATATAACAGAGTAGGGTGATAAGGTATACCAAGGGAGGGAAAGGGAAAGAATGCTGTTTTATCTATGATAGGTCAGGGAAGTCTCTGAAAAATGGTATTTGAATAAAGACCTGAAGAAAGTTAGGGAGGAAGAGAGCAACGTTTACATCTGGAGTAAGAGTATTCCTTATGGAGAGAACTGTGTGTATTCCAGCAAGAACGTGGAGGTCAGCTTCACCAGCACAGTTACACCAGGGAGGAGAGTGTATGGAAAACAGGGTGAGAGAAGTGGAGGTTAAGGGTGAGAATGGAGGACCTTGCAGGACCTTTGTAAGCGCTTTGCACTTACACAGTGATAAGATGAGAAGCCATTGTAGGGTTTTGAGCAGAGGGATGAAATAAGACTCATATTTTTAAAGATCTTTTTGGCTGTTTGGTGTGGAATAGACTAGAGAGGAGCTGTTATGGAAGCATGGAGATAAGAGGTGATTATAATAACCCTGTCAAGAGATGATGGTAACTTAGACCAATGATGAGAAGTAGTTTGATTCTGGATTTACAACTTATGCCTAAGCCTTGTTTAAGGAAATAATGAAATACATACATCAGCATATCAATAGCTATCTCTATTTGGTAGGATTGCTAGTGATTTGTGTTTTCTTTATACAGATCAATGTTTCTCACATTTTCTATATTATTACTTTTAAAATATAGAAAATGTATATTTAGTCAACTAAAATGACTTCTACTTTTATTGTATATTTTGTGATTTCAAAGTATTATGTGCATTTAACATTTTAAGAATTTTTTTTCTTTTTAATGTTAGACATTCCATTCTGTCTTATAATTCAGTGGGTGAACAGGTCCAGCTCTTAAATTAGAACCAAGATGTTAGTTAACTAATGAAATTGATCAAGGAAGGAGATTACACTTTTTTCCTCAAGCTACAGAGAACTGTATTCAGCATTTTCCCTATCATTCTTGTTTTTCTCTGTAAACTGTAGAAACCCACTTTCATATATTATTGTTGATAAATTCAGTGCTGTAAGGAGACAATTTTTTCTTACGCGTTCTGCTGTTCTTACCTTATCATTAATTCAGAATAACTCAGTGATGAAAAACTATGCAATATAATTCAACAGGATGGTCATGTCCAGGTCATCCTTACTAATGAATGAGAGGTGTATCATTGATTTCTATGTACCATTAGAAAACATTGTGATTTTTTTCTCTGACTTTCTGATTTGCTTAATTATAGCAAATATTAAGACACTTATAAACCTACTTACTGTAACTAAGGTGTGAGGTCTAGTGGTCCAGAGCATGCTGGTTGGCAGAGAGGGGATTAAAAGTCAGGGTGGAATTCAGACGTGGCTATAGACAATCTGGAATTGATTGCATTCCTAAACAATAAATAAACAAAACAAAACTTTGTTATCTGGAAGCCTAACTTGAATGTTCTGTTAGTGAATAATAGTAATCCTTGCTTTCATTGGCAGGGTTGAGTCCTGTAATATAAGTTAGAAGATAGAGATTCCAGGTTTTTACTCTCAGAAGAACCTCTCCAGGTGATATGAAGAGAAGATAAGATAAAATTTTGTTTTGCTCTGCATTTTTTTCCAAATCATGCTTTACAAATAAATTGCAAGTTTGTAGTGGAACTTGTTCTATAAACAACAAAATTACTTCACGGCCTGTTGGTTGTATCTTCGCCCATTAATTAAAAATAAATGTGCTTTGTTTAATTTTCATGAAAATAGAGAAATATATAATCTTAGACTACAGATTCTAAATAAATGTAATATGTGAACTAAATCTAAAGCTTTGTATACCTTATGATCTTTCTGTACCTACTAAGCAATTTATGTGGTAGATAAATGTTTCACCTTGTTTGTTTGTTTTTCTCAGCAAGGCAGTTTACTTCTATAGCAGGGTGCTGCATACAGATGGAACAGTGGCGGCCGCACGCTTGGACGAGGGGTGAAGGGGTACTTATGCCTGACGGGTGTTGTCCCTAGTCCCTATTGGTTAGGGTTAGACTACACAAGCTAGACTAATCCTGATTGGCTATTCCAAAAAGAGCAGGGTCCAATATGAAACTGGAGGTGAAAAAAAAAAAAGAGCAGGGGTCCCAGCTGGAGTGGCAGGGTGAGTGTTTTGGGGGGAGGACAGTTACAGATGGGTCAGAGCAGATAGCCAGGAGTGATCAGGTGACTGGGATGAGTCAGGATGTGGGGGAGGGGGAGCAGATATGAACTACTGATTAGAAGGAGTGGAGAAGGTTGTTTACTGGAATTACAAGGAAGTTAAACTTTAAATTAGAGATTTAAAAAAAGAGAGCTGAACATATTAACATGCTGATTCTTTGAAAAGAAACTTAGGGTTCACTATAACAATCCCCCATTTTGAATCTTTACAGTTTTCTTTTCTTTTCAAACTTCCTTAACATGTCTTGGCTTAGTTGTTCTGTTTGTTCTCCTAAAAGAAGTAATCTATCTGCATAGGGTGGAGGAGGGGTTGAGGATATTTTAGTAAAAGTTGTGTCTACTAGCCTCTGCATGAGTCCTCGGAAGCCTGGTATGACACAACGTCTAACAAGAAGTATACTTATCACAGTTGCTAGAGAGGTAAGAATTGCGGTTATGTTTTCTTTCCATTGAGTGAACCACCTTTTGAGCCAATTTGAAATAGGGTTATTGATGCCAGAATTTTTAGCTATCTCAACTGATAAAGCAGTGGGTCCTTGGAGGGCTTTTGTTATGCTCCCATTGGGAACAGTGTTGTTTGGAATAAAAGTAAAACAATGGGTTTTAATTAGAGCATAAAAACCACCTTTCTCAGCTAAAATATTTAGGGCTATTCTATTTTCTTAGGCCATTTAGCTAGTGGATCCTTACTGTTCAGCTCTTCCTTTGACAGCATCTGTAGTATAGTTAACAAACTGCTGTTGGTTGGAATAAACGTAGTCTATCTGATCTATAATTTTTTTATTATTAATTGTTACCTACCAGAGCAACATTGATTTAAATCGTGCAGCTCTCTGATCTTGGGTTTTAAGTTTATTTGACACTCCTCAAGGAACTCCAATTGCATCTAAATAGACATGAGAATCAAAAGACCCATAAGGAGCTTCTCTTATTTGCCATTGTAATTTCTCCTTCTCTGGTTGATGCAATGCCAGGGCAGAAGGGATAGCCAGTTGGACTAGAGGGCAAGTGCCGCTCCAGTTATTTGGCGGAGTGTCCAGTAAAGGTTCTCCACAATAACACCATGCACCTGCTCGGGGATGAGTAAGGGCGGACTGATGAGCCAGCTCTTGGAAGTGCTTGACTTCCCTGCATCCTGTTAAGTTTCCAAGGAACAGTAAGTTCGCCCCCTCTCAGGAGAGACATGTGGTGAACTTTGCCTTGGGAGATAGAGGCCGGATGGCCCTTGGGGGCTGACCTGCAGGGTGTTGAACCTCAGGGAATGGCAGGAAAAGAGCTTGGCGCAATTCGTTATTCCAGGTATTGGAATCCTGAGAAAGAGCTACTAGGCATTCCATGTTCACTTGATTTGGGGACCATCCAAGTGGAAAGGTGACAGCCTGGGCCTCTGGCCTACTCTGCGCCCAAGTGCAACAGTTGCATTTATTTAAGGTGCAAACGGAATATTTAATCCATTCTGCCCAGGCATTTGCATCCTTATGTCCTGTTTTAACGGCCATGGTTTGCCTTAGGTCCTTTACTTCTACCGTTGAGACTTTGGTTCTGTCACTGTGTCTAGGAGGAGTGATTGATGAAGAGGTTAAAGGAGCAATAAAGTACATTTCAAAAATGTCTTTAGGATCCTTTCCTGAAATGTCGGCTCCTATACCATAAATACAACTTAATAAAGGGGAAGAGTTTTCAAATGTTGCAATAACAATAGTAAGCTGTATAGGATTACATTGGTTATACTGACAGCTAGCCGGAGTAATTCCTTTGGTGAAATGGATATATAGTTTTAAGGAGTGACAGAGACCTGTGGAAGCAGTCTGTCTTAAACCTTTAGTGTTCCATGTGACATTAGACTAAGCAGAACATAGAGATTCTGTTTTAGAGAGACAAGAGTCTTGATTTCTACCAATTACAAATGCAGCTACTATTATTCCTTGGATTACTAGTATGCTTAAAGGAACTTAGGTCTTCCTAATCTGAGGAAGTCTAAGAGGAACAGAGACATTCTTCCAGAAGCAGCAAGCCATGCTTGGTTATACAAATCTCCACAAGGCATAATTAAACACACATTAAAGCAACAACTTGAGGTGAGCCAGATCTAATCACATTAATAAGATGGGGAGTAGTTAAAGGGAAGAAAAAAAAAAAAAGGACAGACAGACTAAGCTTTTCTTAGCTTTAACTTGGTAGGATCTGATCCTGGAGCAGTAGCCCATGATTCTAACGGTGATGGCGCTTTCTTGACTCAGGTGTGATGGGTTCATCATTTTTCTGCTGTACAAAGGACAGTCTTGGTTGCTAAATGTTTTACCATGTTTGACTTGTTTTTCTTTGTTTACCTAATTAGCATGTAGATTTTCAGTATAGTTTTTTTTTTTTTTTTCCCTCCTCAAGAGGGAGTCTTGCTCTGTCGCCCAGGCTGGAGTGCAGTGGCGCAATCTCAGCTCACTGCAACCTTTGCCTCCTGGGTTTCAGTGATTCTCCTGCCTCAACCTCCTAACTAGCTGGGATTACGGGCGTGCAACCAACACTCCCGGCTAATTTTTTGTATTTTTAGTAGAGATGGGGTTTCACCATGTTGGCCAGGCTGGTCTTTAACTCTTAGCCTCATGATCTACCTGCCTCGGCCTCCCAGAGTGCTGGGATTATAGGCAGGAGCCACCTTGCCTGGCGTTCAGGTTTTTAATGATCCAGGATGGATGTATTGCTGCTTCCTGAATGTGTCAGTGAAAGTAATTTTTTGCTTCAGAATAACTATCTGGTTTATAATGTTTATGTTTTTTGAATTTTTCTGTTACTTTTCTGTGAATTATGTGTGGTACTATGGAAAGAAAATAGACTTTGCCTTCACCTAGACCAGGTTGAATCCCAACATTGTCATGGAATAGCTGCATGAATAGGTTTCAGGGCCTCAGTTTTCACATCAATAAAACTACATTATGGATTTCTTACAATAGTCCTCTAGCATTATGCCTAGTATAGTAGGCAGCCAGCAAGTATTATTTCTGTTTTCCTTATTTTGTATTTTGTTTGTCTTATTTATCAAATAAAACCTTTGGTAATTTTGTTAAGGTAAGTTTTTATTTTCTTTTTGAGACGGAGTCTTGCTCTGTTGCCCAGGCTGGAGTGCAGTGGCGCTATATTAGCTCACTGCAGCCTCCGCCGCTGTATCAGCTCACTGCAGCCTCCACCGCTGTATCAGCTCGCTGCAGCCTCCGCCACTGAATCAGCTCGCTGCAGCCTCCGCCTCCTGGGTTCAGGCAGTTCTCCTGTCTCCCTCCTGAATCACTGGGACTACAGGCGTGGGCCACCATGCCCAACTAATTTTTTTTTTTTTCTTTCTTTCTTTTTTTTTTTTTTTTTTTTGGATTTTAGCAGACACGGGTTTCATTTTGTTAGCCAGGATGGTGGCAATCTCCTGACCTTGTGATCCTCCTGCCTCGGCCTCCCAAAGTGCTGGGATTACAAATATGAGCCACTGTGCGTGGCCTAAGATAATTTTTATAAAGAGCACTTTTAATGGTAAATGAAAAGAAAGTCAGTACTAAATTTGGTCTGCACGATGTCAATCAAGGCCTTGCTTTTTTCCATTATTTAAAAAAATATTTATTACACAGTTTAGTGGTAATTCAAAATAAGTGCTTATGGCAGATATCCTACAAGATCCTTGTGCTTCTAGCTTTGTATACATTGTCTAATTCTCACAACTATGTAAGGTAGATGTACTTTCTTTTTCATTGAAGAGGAAATTGAGGATTTTATCAGGAAACCTTTTAAAAATGTTTACGTACTAATGGGCCAATCAATGGATTAAAATACATGTGGTATACTGTAAAGTGATCTTTTGCCATTGGAGAGTGAAGGTTCCATTATCAGAGCAGAGTAGGTTCCATTGGGACTTGAGAGTAGTGGTTGTCAAGAAGCTGTGTGGGAGTTGAGCTGTTGCTCTTATTTGTGATATTGAGGTATCCTTGAAGTCAGTATGCACTGTTGCTGTTTCAGCGCTGTTGCTGTTTTTTTCTTTTCTTCTTCTTCCATAATGTGGCTTATCAATTAATTCTTAAATCTTCAAAATGTGAGTATCTTCCTTAATTTTCATCATTTTATCTTTGGCTATTGCAATAACATTGCATTTTTTCCCCTTACACATTCTAATTATATCAAAAGGAAAATGTAACATGGGTATGGATTTTTTTTTTTTTTTTTTTTTTTACTTTTGGTTTAGTGTTTTTAGTTTTTCAGGGTTCACATAAAAATCAAGCCAACAAAGATCTATGCCTAGTTTTTCTTTTCTGTTAAAAAGGAAGATTAGGTCTTAATGTATTTTATTATTGTTGATATAGTATTCCACTAATGCTTAATACTGATCTTTCATCATATATATTTATATATAAGTTATAAAAAGGAACTTGTTTCATAATTATCTGCTTTTTATTTACATGAAATATGAGTGTTAAAGAAATACAGACAGATGTTTAGAATACATTAGTGCCAAGTTTGAGTTTTTATCTTATTGGCATAGGAATTTACAATGATTCATTGGGTTATTTCTTTATTGAACTGCTGATTCCAGTTTAAACATACCCTTGCCCCAACAATGATTTACTTTATTTAGAACCATAATCTGATGAGTGCAGAGGGAAGCTTAACCTAATATCCAAATATTTGATTTTGTAGTTATTAAAACATTAATGTACTATTTACCATCATGTTGGCAGTCTGGGAATACTTTTTAGTATGAAACTTTGAATACTTTCTTATTTTTAAAATCCAGGTTACTCATTTGTGGTCTTTTCAAAGTATAATTTGTCCGGTGGTATTATTAGTTACTGTGGAAAGCAGAAATATATCAGAAATGCTTGGATTTTCTTTGCATATTCTAAAGGCTTGCTTTAAATGATAGTCAAATATCAGAGGCTGCTCAGTATTTTTGGATGTGGTTTATTGTTGAATATGTTTACTTGAGCAAATAATAGTGGGCCCTTTTGGGATTATTTTGCCTTGCTAAACTTAATTTCTGAAGATTTTAAAAATATGGTACATGAGATAGTCTGCCTGCCTATAGCACGAGCTCTTTGTCACCAGGAATTTTTTTTATACATCCCACATGTCAAGCTGTTTCCTAAATAGAATAGTATCAAGAATATAGACCCTGATTAATTCCGTGTTGGGTAGAAAATGAGAGACTATCAGTTTCAGAACCATCGTAACATTTTAGGGAGTTGTTTTTCCAACATTGCTAGGATATTGGATCCAGGAGCCAAGAATGGTTTTTGCTTCTTTTAGATAAGTCAGACAGTTTCTGTGATGAGGGAAATATTCCTTGTATCCAGAAAATGCTGTCATCAGATAGAAAGTGCAGATTGAAATAAATAGAGGGAGTCTCAAAAGAGCACTTTTTAGCTTTGTTTCGTTTATGACAGTAGAAAATGTGTATTCTTATTCTTATGAATGTTTTAAAATAATTCTGGCATTTCTGTTTCTATTGGAGGTATGTTGTGTCCTTTCTTTTATTTCTCCTAATTTAAAATTTCTGGCTTTATTTATCTATCTGAAAGATTACCAAGACCCAGAGCAGTCTGGTTTGTCATCACAAGATAGTCATTGAAAGTGTTTGTTATTGATATTTTTGAGTGTCTCCTTTATCAGAGTTAATAGACCACTAATGTGAAAGTTCATTACGTCATTCTTTAAAATCCAAAGATGAATCTGTGTGTTGACGGAAGGGAGTAGCAGGAGGGGGAAGTGAAGTGTTCAAGATAGATGGCTAAAATGGCTTAGCAAATGGGGATACTTAACTGCTTATAGTCTGTGGAGATAATTTGAGATCAGATTTCTCTTACAATTTGGAACATTTAGTAAACAAATTCAAACTATATGGTGCTAGGTTTCTAAACTGTAGAAGTTAGATTAGTCTATGGTTATTTTTAAAAAAAATTATACCAGTTTTCTGTTATATTCATATGGTCACCTTGTATTTGTAGCTATTTTAAGATCTTAATCCATTCTTCAACTTAACTTTATATAAGGTAACCAAAATGTATTATATTTCAGGGTGACCTAAATTCGTATAAAGGAATCTTAGTCACTAAGAGGAAAGGCATAAGAAAGCAGTGGGTATGGCACAGCTGGATTTTCAGATCCCAGTTAGAAAATCATCATTTAATATATATGCTGAGAAATTTGCTTTGTATATTATTGAAAGAAACTAAATCCAAAGACCTCACAAACATCTTTTTAAAATCAGTTTCAAAATAGAAAGATAGCACTTCCTCTTGGGAACTTGAATTTGCCAAGAAAATTGAAACTTTACAAGGAGATAAACTGCTTCTGACTTTTTAGTGGCCCCATCACTGCTCATTTACCCTCTCTATATAAAAGCGCTTGACAGCTCAGCTCCACCTATTTGCCGTGATCACACTAAGGAAAAGGTGTATGTATGTTTGTATGTATTGACATGGGATCTCGCTCTTTTCACCCAGGCTGGAGTGCAATGGCATGAGCAAAGCTCACTGCATACTACCACTCAGATGCAAGCTATCCTGCTGCCTCAGCCCCCTGAATAGCTGGGATTACAGGTGTGAGCCATCACACCCGGCAATGTGGATCAATTTAATAATGCATTTACTCAGCAAATATTTATTGAACCCATATTTTATAACCATGTAGTAGGAGTACAGAGGTAAATAAAACATGATTCCTGCCCTGAGGATCTTAAACTTTGGCACAGAGAAATTTGAAGCTCAACTAGCTGGTCTAGATAAGGTCATTTAACTCCCAGGTATGAAAAACAGTGAAGTGCCAAGGCAAAGCACAAATAGCACAAATTGTTGGTGTTTATATTATATTTTATTTCATCTAGAAAACCTTGGAAATAAGATTCTAGTAAACAGTGGAATTGTTTCTCCCTAGAGAGTTTTGTAGTCATTACTCGATGTCTTTTTTTTTTTTTTTTTTAAGAGATGGGGTTTTGCCATATTGGTCAGGCTGGTCTCGAACTCCGAACCTCAGGTGATCTGCCCACCTTAGCCTCCCAAAGTGCTGGGATTACAGGTGAGCCCAGCCCTACTCAATGTCTTAATAAACATTTCCCCAGTGTCTACTATGTGTAAGCATCATAATCAGCACTAGGGATATAAAATATATGAGATAGAGTGTTTTATTCTTGAGGAGCGTAGTGGGGGAGACAGCTGTATATGCAAATAATTACAGTATGGTGGGGGTAGACATTTTATCACTGAATTCTGTATCAAGTGATTTCTGTTGGTAAGAGTGACACTAGGGAGTAAAGAGAGACTAAGGAGGTCAGGTAACAGTGACACTGGGCAATAAAGAGAAACTAAGGTCACAAGGCCAAAAGTAATGGGTAACTGAAGGAAGCAGCCAGTTCTGCCTTGGTGAGTCTTTCAGAATCTCTTTATATCATATATTAGCAATTTCAGTGATGATTACCAAGAGAAAAACAAAAGTAAATTTTAAAGCACAAGAATATCTTTGTTACAAAGAAAGTATTTTGTTGTTTGTAATAAAATCTCATGTTGGTTCTGCTTTGTAGTTGACCTTTTAATGATATTTTTCATTGGGAGAAGCTTCCCATTTTGCAAATGAAGAAAGTAAACAGAGTAAAAGATCATCCACAGTGACACTGCCAGAAATGGCAGTCAGTTTGCTCTGCTCTAAATGGGTGCATTTTTGTTTGTTTGTTTTTGTTTTTTGAGACAGAGTCTTGCTCTGTCACCAGGCTGGAGTGCAGTGGCGCAAACTCGGCTCACTGCAACCTCCGCCTCCTGGGTTCAAGCGATTCTTCCGCCTCAGCCTCCCGAGTAGCTGGGACCACAGACACGCGCCACCATGCCTGGCTATTTTTTGTATTTTTAGTGGAGACGGGGTTTCACCATGTTGACCAGGATGGTCTCGATCTCTTGACCTTGTGATCCACCCACCTTGGCCTCCTAAAGTGCTGGGATTACAGGCGTGAGCTACCGCGCCTGGCAAATGGGTGCATTTATAAACTTGGTATTAGAAGGCCTATAACATTAGAACAAATAGCCTTATAGGGGAGAACTATTTAAGAGGAATTGATGGTGCACAAAATTAGAAAACAGTGGTCCACATCCAATATTTTTATTTTATATATTGGCTAGTTGAAGTAGTTGGTGTTATCCTTATTCCTTAAAACCTGTTAAAAAGTAAAACACTTCAAAGAACCTTTTATCTCAGTGTTCTAGGTCCGTCTGTCAGCCAAAGTGCCCTTTTCCATGATTATCACAAGTTACTCCTAGAATCCTCTCTGCATCCAACAAAAAATTTCCTGTCTGGCAGTTACAACCAGTTTTGGTTTACTTTACTTTCTTTTATTTAAGAACTTTCAAAAATCAGTGATTAACTCTTTGGTTACTTCAGAGATAATGAGTATAGTTAATTAGTATATACTTATTTTTCCTTATATCTGAGATTTTCTTCAACAATTTTGCTCCTTTTTAATGAAAGGTGGTTTATAGATCACTCAAAAGGTTCAAAGCCTTGAGTTTTGTAAGTGGTGATTGGGCATGCTTTTTTAAAAATACATTTGGGACAAATTATTGCTTACCATCCATTTGCCAGAATTTCACCTGTTATAGACCAGGAATAATTTCTCCACCTTTTCTGTAAGAATAGTTTAAAAGGTAAGTGCTAGTAGGACATAAGATAAGAGTAGTTACTAAATTTCAAAGTATTATACTGATGATGAAAATTGTTATAGCTGGAGCCTGTCTTCTTTGGATCCTACTAGGGCGTCTTCTTGGTTCTAGTGCAAGATGTGGCAGAGCTTTACTTTTGAATTAACATGTTATACTTCTGCTGTTTTCAGACAGTTTGTAGAACATTGACCCCATTGTTAGGTAGTTCGTGGTTTAGGAAAGCAAATACTAACTGACTGATGGGTAGTAGCTACTTGAAGCACCTGCTGAGAATTAGGAGGCTTGTAGGGGACATTTGGTAAGGAGGGGCGTCATCTATCAGCATCTGACATAATTGCAAGCTGGAAAGGGAGGGAGTTTTGTTTCACTTATACCATGTTTGCTAAATTCATAAAGGAGAATTATAATAGGTATTTAGCCCTACTTATAAATTAATGAGTCATTCTTATCATATCCCTCTTCAGAAAATCATTCCCTTTGTTCACATACCTGCAGTGAGGACCTTACTGCCTGCCTGAGATTCCACTCTGTTGTTGGACAGCTGTTAGAAATTCTCCCGTTACTATTTTTCTTCCCATACATTTATTACTCTGTGTATTGAACATTTATGAAACCCTAATAAAAGGGGTTTCTGGCAAGGGTAAATTATGAGATTTTGTGTCATTTATCCCATCTTTTTTGCCCATTTGAAAATTTTTTTTTTTAGTTAAGTTTTCACAGGAAGTTGCCAGTATAGTACAGAGATCTCCTGTCTACTCCTCATCAATTACCCCCAGTCATAACATCTTACAAAACTATATTATAATAGCAAAATCATAAAATTGACAATGGTATAATCCATAAGCCTTGTTCAGATTTCACTGGTTTTATATACATTTGTGTGTGTGTATGCATGCATGCAATTTTGTTACCTATGTAGATTTGTCTAACTATCAAAATACGATACAGAACTGTTTCATACCTACGAAGATCTCCCTTATGCTACCCCTTTATAATTGTCCTCAGTCTCCCCCCTTCCGATTCCCTGGTAACCATCAATCTGCTCTCTGTTTCTGAAATGTCATCATTTTAAGAATGCCATATAAATGGAATCATACAGTGTTTGTATATAGCCTTTGAGATTGGCTTTTTGCAACCAGCCTAATTCCCTTGAGATCTATCCAAACTGTTCATATATCAGTAGTTATGCTGGTTGGTGTTCTTCTTTTTAATGATTACAGATATGTTTCCTTCTAAGGCTACAATAAACATTTGCCTAATTGTATCAACATTTGAAATATTTTGAAAGTGATTAAACTTGTAGAGCTGTTAGTTTGAATTACTCATTTTACATATGATATCTCAACTTTGATAATTTGTTACTGAACTGTGAAGGGTAAAGAGGAGTGGAAGACTGAGAGTCAGGAAACCCCCCTCTTCTGTCTATTTTTAACCAGCTCTGGGACTACATGCTTATGATTCAGTTCATTTGTGCTGCTGCTAATGTGGCCAAGGATTGTCTGCCTGATAAGGTGATTGTCAGGATGAAATGAGACATAAAAGTCAAAATAATAAATTTACCTGTAGCATGTCAGATAAAAATAAATGTTCAAGGTACAAATTAAAAGGAAATATACTGTAGTGTTAATTGTGATTGTGTCTGGTAATATAAGATAGATAATAACAGATTGTTTAGTTTTTTAAAAAGGAATTTGCCTTTATTTTCTACTTTTTCCATAATGAAGGCATATTTTGTCTTTTTTCTGTTCATAAATATAATGTATACTTAATAAAAATTGAAACATAACAGATATATACACTAGAAAGTAAAAGCTTACTGAGATTCTCCACCCAAACTTAACAATTTTGAACTTTTTGTTGTATTATTTTCTAGGCACATAGTAAGGTTTTGTTATTATTGAAACAGAAAATGAGAATTTGCTGTGCGTATTGTTTTGCATCTTACTGATTGATTGATTGAGATAGAGTCTTGCTGTGTCGCCCAGGCTGGGGTACAGTGGTGCCATCTCAGCTCTCTGCAGCTTCTGCCTCCTGGATTCAAGCAGTTCTCCTGCCTTAGCCTCTTGAGTAGCTGGGACTGTAGGCACACTTCTCCACACCTAGCTAATTTTCATTTTTGTATTTTTTAGTAGAGACAGGGTTTCACCATGTTGGCCAGGCTGGGCTCAAACTCCTGGCCTCAGGTTATCTGCCCACCAGGCCACATCTTACTATTCACTAAGCTATCTTGAACATTTTTCATAGATACACATATGGTTTTAATAGCTATATAGTTACTTCACTGTGTACATGTAGTATTCATTCATTTAGTCAGCTGTTATTCATTTTATACTTGCTGTGTTTAAGGTACCATGGTGGGGAAACTATGATGAATAATATATGAAGCTTACATTTTTGTGGAAAGACAGACATTAATAATGATTAATTTCTCAACTGATCATTTAATTACAAATAAGCACTAGGAAAGAGCAGTACAGGGAGCTACGTAAGTGCCTGTTAGAGAGATTAAACCTGCTTTAAGCACCAGGGAGGATTTCCCAGAGAAAATAACTTTGTTACAAAATCTAAGTATGTTTATGTATGAATTAGGAAATGGGTGATAGTGTAGTACATAGATAAATAGATATATACATACACAGTTAGAAGACTGTATGTCAAAATGGCAATCATTTATTTGTGAGTGGCGCCATTACAGAAGTTTTAAAAAGTCTCTATTTTTTAAGTTTTCTATGGTGAACATGTATTTATCATTTGACTAAAATAGAAAAACTAAACCTGTTGGGTATGTGAATACACATGCACGTAAAGGAAAACAAAACTGATAAAAATATATCTCACAGTGTTAATACTGTGGTGGCATTACAGTTAGCTATTGAATATTTTTAAACAGACTTTTAAAGAGCATTTTTAGATTTACAGAAAAATTGAGGGGATGGTACAAGAGATTCCATGCCCTCCCCCAATACACACATACCCTATCATATAGTTTCTCCTTTTATTAGCATCTTACAATAGGGTGGTGGATTTGTTACGATGAATAAACCAATATTGATACATTATTATTAGCTAAAGTTCATAGTTTATTCAAATTTTCTTAGTTTTTACCTTTATTATTTTTCTGTTCCAGGATCCCATCCAGGATACCACAATTACATTTAGTTTTCAGATCTTATTCTTCTCTTGGCTGTGATGATTTCTCTGATGTTTTTTATTTTTGATGTTCTTGACAATTTGGAGGAGTACTAGTGAGGGATATTGTAGAATGTCCCTCTATTGGGATTTGTCTAATGTTTTAATCACGATTAGACTCATCAGTTTTTTTTCCCTGTATGTATGTATGTATGTATGTATGTATGTATATTGTTGTTGTTGATTTTTATTTTTATTTTTTTCTCATGTATTCTTGAAAGGAAGACCACAGAAATAAAATACCCTTCTCATTACATCATATCAAGGGTATATACTGTCAGCATGACTTGTCACTGTTGATGTTGACCTTGGTCGCTGGCGTAGGTAGCGTTTGTCAGGCTTCTCCATTGTGAAGTTGTTGACCTTGGTCGCTGGCGTAGGTAGCGTTTGTCAGGCTTCTCCATTGTGAGGTTGTTGACCTTGGTCGCTGGCGTAGGTAGCGTTTGTCAGGCTTCTCCATTGTGAAGTTGTTGACCTTGGTCGCTGGCGTAGGTAGCGTTTGTCAGGCTTCTCCATTGTGAAGTTGTTGACCTTGGTCGCTGGCGTAGGTAGCGTTTGTCAGGCTTCTCCATTGTGAAGTTGTTGACCTTGGTCGCTGGCGTAGGTAGCGTTTGTCAGGCTTCTCCATTGTGAAGTTGTTGACCTTGGTCGCTGGCGTAGGTAGCGTTTGTCAGGCTTCTCCATTGTGAAGTTGTTGACCTTGGTCGCTGGCGTAGGTAGCGTTTGTCAGGCTTCTCCATTGTGAAGTTGTTGACCTTGGTCGCTGGCGTAGGTAGCGTTTGTCAGGCTTCTCCATTGTGAAGTTGTTGACCTTGGTCGCTGGCGTAGGTAGCGTTTGTCAGGCTTCTCCATTGTGAAGTTGTTGACCTTGGTCGCTGGCGTAGGTAGCGTTTGTCAGGCTTCTCCATTGTGAAGTTGTTGACCTTGGTCGCTGGCGTAGGTAGCGTTTGTCAGGCTTCTCCATTGTGAAGTTGTTGACCTTGGTCGCTGGCGTAGGTAGCGTTTGTCAGGCTTCTCCATTGTGAAGTTGTTGACCTTGGTCGCTGGCGTAGGTAGTGTTTGTCAGGCTTCTCCATTGTGAGGTCATTCTTTTCCCCTCTTTACATATACTGTTCTTTAAAAGGAAGTCTATGCACAGCCTATGTTAGGCTGCACTTCCTTGAGGAAGTGAATAAAGTATTTGATATTCTGCCTAGAAGATTTGCTTTTTCTCCCACATTTATTTACTTATTCAATTATTTATATTGGTATGAACTTGAAGTCTTATTTTATACTTTGGATTTTAATCCAATACTACTTCATTTTATTGCTCATATTATTTCAGCTTTAACCATTGAAGGTTCTTTCAGTTGTCTCCTGCGCCTCTTTGACATACCCATATCAACAAGATTTTGTGTGTGTATTTAAGCATTTAAAAGCATTTCTGACACTACCAAATGCTCCAGGTTTATCTTGTGTATTTCCTGCTATAGCCCTATAAACTGCCATTTTCCCAAAGAGTCCTTCCTTTTATTAGAGAATAGTGTTAGAAACCAAAATCTAGATATTATTTTGGTTTTTTTCTTAATATTCTTTTCCTAGTCTGGTTTTTCCTTTTATTTTAAAAGACTTCTGATAAGCCAAAAATGAATTCTGCCATGTTAAATGTATTTTGGGCTCATTAAATATCCATTTCTAATTACCTTGCCCTTCCCTTCCTTCCCCCTTAAGACATTGTTCAGCTAGGATTGGCCCTGTGACACAGTGCTGGCCAGGGTCATGTAAGTAGAAGTTCTCTGGGAAGAGCTTTCTTTCCATAATCAAAAATCAAAACCTTGTGGGAGATATCTTTGGGCCTTCAGCCTTCTTCCTGCCAGGAATATGGAACTGATGCCTGGAGGTTGAGCATGAGTCTGAAAACAAATTCGAGGGAATGCACAGCAGGTGGACAGAAGGACCAGGACCCTTGTTTTGTAATCTCATTGCTGACCTGCAGTCAAACCATTCCTGTTCTATCCAACTCCAGACTGCTGATTGCCTGAAATAAAATCCTGTGTGTTTTAATTGTTGTTACCTGGTTTTTCTGTAATAGTAGCCCAACACATAGTCTTAACCAATTCAGTTATTAATTTGGTTGGCAAAATTATTATTCATTTATTTTTAAAATACTTGTTAAAGACCTACCATGTGTAAGCCTCCATAAAATGGAGCACAAAGAAAGGAACTCTATCAGTATTGCCTCCATACTTTCTGATCCCAGGTTTAATAATGATGTACAGAATGGGATAGTTACATGAGTAACTGTAATTAAAAATGTAGTATGTGTCACTTACTTGGTTGCAGTTACCTTTCATCTGTTACTGTAATCTGCTTCTCTTATTGTATTCTCTGTATCAGCAAAAGGATTCAGAAACAGATTGACCTAGTTTCAGAACAGACCCAGGAGTACTACTAGTCCCTTTGTTTTCTCTAACTTCCCACACCCTGTTTTTCCTACCTTGTAAAATTTTTTTTGGTCTCATTTTCTTTATTTCCTTTTCTCCTGCACTAATTATGACCATCATAAATTTCTCTCACATGGTTTATACAACTCTTATACCTAGTGTCCCTACTCCCAGTGTTCATCCCTCCCCACACTACTGACCAGGCAGTCTTTCTAAAAGCAGATTAAAATCTTGTTTCTCCCTTCAGTAAAATTATATATAGGCTCTGCATGGTCTCTAATGTAAAGTTCAAATTTTTTTCTCTTCCGAAAGACCTTCAGGATCTGAACCTGCCTGGCTATCCAGCTCCACCTTACAGCACTGTCTCCATTACACAGTCCCCCACACCAGACACACACTTCATCTCATTCCAGACATCTGACAACTTTGCCTTTAGGTTTTTTGTTTTGTTCTATTTTTTGTTTTGAGATGGAGTCTCACTCTGTTGCCCAGGCAGGAGTGCAGTAACTCCTCAAATGTCATGTTCCACAGTTCTTTTGGTGTCCTGTTTGAATATATAACGTTTTAAATTTTTGAATGTTTTGGATTATTGACCATTGTGTCCTTTCCATTCGTATAAATAATTAAGTTGATTATATATAAAACAAGTTAATAGTTTTTTATGGCAAATAAAAAATATGCAATGGCAAATTAGTTGTGAGACTATGAAATACTACTCTGGGTTTAGTTTACACATCTAAGAAGCTATATAGGCTTTTTTAGTGGATTAAATAAAGGGTGAGGACAGAGGATAGTTGGAGGAAACTGGTATAGGTGATGATTTATGTAATGTGTGACCTCTTCCTTCACTTTATTACACCATTACATTTGCATATTACTATCATTTTCAATCTGTGATTTGCTGTTTAATTATATGAATGCAGTGTATGCAACATTTTACAGCCACTGCATGTAGATTTTTGATATTCTGGAGAAGTAAAGGTGTTTTCCCCCCGCCTGTCTGGAAAATATACATTGTGTAATTAATTATAAAACCTGTGGCAGCCTTATATTTAGTTCTTTCTGTCTGTGCAGAATACGGATTTACTACTTGCTGCTTCAATTAGGAGAGTCAAAAGCAGTGGTGGCAGCTGAACTTTCTATGAACTTCAAAGCCCTGAGGATAATTTTTCAGGGGTTTCTAAGGTTTCTCTTTTAACTTTTCCTTTATCTTACTCTGAGATAAAACCTCCATAAATGAGAAAAGACATATTCATCTTTGGCAATGACACAAACTTGTTCCTTTCTGATCTTTTCCCACTCAGGTGCTAAAGTATTAATATCAAAGAAAATTACAAAATGACTTTATACTAATTACTTTATTTGCAACAAACATTGGAAAGGGAATATTCTCTCTCTTTTACCTGATGTTTGTGGTTTTACTTGCACTCCTGAAATGCAGACATTTCAAATGGAATCTTTACAGAGGACTGCTTTTTTTTGGCTTTGATTTTTGTATTTTATACAGTAAAATTTTTGCATAATTTCATCTTATTGACCCAGCTTTGAGCAGAGGTTTTAGTATCCACAGCATCTCAATAATTTAGCTTTTTTTGTCTTCTCCCTCATTGTAACATTTGCTGAAAGGTGCAGGACCAAGAAAGGTCCTTGTGTCACATAAGCAAGTATTTATTTAAGGGGTAATGCCGGTGGTACCAGAGTATGTGAAGTGAAACAGAGATGCTTAATCAGCCACAAAAGCTATTTACTGCTTCGTAAACCTCAGTGCTCAGTGTCATAAATATTATTACTGTTCTAGGACTTCAGAAAAGCAATGAAATATCAAAACTGATTTTTCTCTACTGTTAAAGTGTGGAAAGCTTTCCTCCTAATAGAACTTGTAATGAAGCTGACATTTGGGAGAAGCATACATAACTGAAATTTATTAACTGGAATGTGATCAGAAGGGACTTAAATACAAATGAGGGGTATGTTGAAAGTAAAGCATGGAGGAGAAGGTTTTATCTCTATTAAGCCTGAAGTTATACTGAGGAGTAAGTCACATAATATTGCCATATACATTTCAAACACCTACATGGGCATGGGCTAATAGATGCTTTCCATCCATTAGCTTAAGTCTTTATAGCAACTCTGTAAACTAAGTTAGTTCCAGTTTTACAAATGAGGACATGGAAACTCAGAGAGATTAAGTCACACAGATGTGTCCAATAATGCCTGTGCTCTTTCTAGTACTTCAAACTGTTTACTAGATGAAAGTTTATATTGAAATAGCCTTTAAAATATTTATTCTGTTGAATATCTATTAGTATATCTGAAAAGCCTAATTGTGCCATGTTAATTCTTAAAATTTTAACCTTTTATTTATTCTAGTTTCAACATTTGTTAAGCAGCTAGGATATTCCTAACACTAAGTATTATGAAGGCTGTAACTAAATAAAGGACAAAAGTGTCCTCAGAATTTCCATAGTTAAGTCCAAAGGAGGATTTAAACATGAATTGTTGCAGAGGTTTTATGGATTCCTTCCCACTCAGTCTTCCTCTTTGGAGTTTACCTGCAAAATACTCCAGCCTGTATATTCAAAATTTTAGAGCAGGATCAAGGAGAGCAAGGTTCTGTTTTCTAGTACTTGGACTTTTTGCCAGACCCTTTCCAAATTGTATCCCTTCTGTTGAGATGGGGAAGTAAATGCAAAAGCTAAAATGCATAATTCAGTTTACTCTATATGATGCACCTTACAAGCACAAATAAGGAAATAGTTTATAGTCTTGTTGAAATGCTTTGATAGAGAGGAAACTGTATACAGTGGAAACCTACAAGAGGGAGTTAGCATAAGACCTCCTAAAGTAGCAGTGGTTTTATAAATAAACCAATTGTTGAGAGAAGGCAAAGGAAAGATGGTTAGTAAAGAAGCTAAGGGAAGACTTTTGTGATGATTCCAACATTTTATTAACCCAAATGTTTGTACCTATCAATTAATTATACTTCCCTTTCCTTTGTTATCTACTGTCACTCTGTAGATCTTTTATTCTGGTAATGTTTTCAAAAGGACTCTATGTTCTTTGTGGAAATGTCAGCATTAGAAGTTTAAAAGTTTCAGTTGTTGATGCTTAAAACGGTTTAGCTGATCATTGTGTCCAGTCCCCTCATTTTACACATAAATAAGCTAAGGTCCAAATGAGCTGTGATACGCTTAGTGTCAGATACGGTGAGCATCAGACCTGGGACTTGGCTTGGCTATTAGTCATGGTTTCTGTCCTGCATCTCTAGTTGAAAAATGCATGTAGGTTACTTATGGTTTAAGAATAAAAATAATTTATGTTTCCATTTGCTATTTTTCTTCATTGGCTTTAAGAGAGAAGTGATTGAAGAAATATGAAGTAATAGAAATATTTGACATAGTCTTATGGGCAATAATTTATTTAGGTAAAACATATAGAATCTTTAATTCAGAAGGTTTAGCTTTCTAAAGAGGAGCCACTTAATTTCAGAAGAAGTTTATGTACATGCCATCTTTCTAATGTATAATATAGTGGAAAGACAGCAAATTTAATAAAAAGCCTTATTCTATGAGGTAATATTGGCAATAGCACTTGTAAGCTTAGATTTATTTATACATTCTTCCTTTAACTGGCCTTTTAACTGAAGTAAAATTGATGGGAAAAGCATGAAGTTATGGAGAGTTTGGAATTGGGATGCCTTTGGTTGACTGTGATTATCATAATGTATTTCAACCTTGAAACTGAGCCCTGGATGACAGAGGAAAGCAGCTGAGACATAAGAAAATGCCAGAGACGAAATAACCTTCACCCAGTCTATAAAAGGCATGATTAGGCAGTTCAAAATGTAAATGCTAAATTTTATCACATGGCCATTTCCTGGGTTTTTAAATGATTATAACTATTCTTTCTCTGGAACTAGGAATGCACTTTAATTCCGAACGGCGTAGGAAAGTATTCTGCATCTACTATCAGCCTTTGTCTAGTTGCCTTACCCAGGAAGTATATATATACATATATATATATATGTGTGTGTGTGTGTGTGCGCGCGTGTGTGTGTGTGCGTGTGTGCGTGTGTGTGCGTGTGTGCGTGTGTGTGTGCGTGCATGTGTGCGTGTGTGTGCATGTGTGCGTGTGTGTGTGCGTGTGTGTGCGTGTGTGCGCGTGTGTGTGTGCGTGTGTGCGTGTGTGTGTGTGTGTATACCAAATAATTTCTGAAAAACAATGCAAGTGTAAAAGAGTGAAAGGACAAAAGTGTTCTCAGAATTTCCATAGTTATGTCCAAAAGAGGATTTAGAACTTGAATTGTTTAAGATCTCACTGATTTCCTTCTCTTAGCCCTTTAAACTCTTTCTGACTAGTTACCCTTCCTCTGTGGGAAGAAAGTTGCCCAGGTGCCACAGCAAGAAACTGAAGACACAATCTGTCCCAGCATAATAAATAACTGATTACGTATAGCAGTGATACCAAATAGATTTACTGATTACTTAGCTATAGCAATGATATATTTACTGATTACTTAGTTATAGATGTGACACCAAACAGATATTAGATTCAGTCACATACTCGATTATATAATCAATCTTATTACATCATTATTCTCTATTAATCTTTAGTACTATAGTGTAGGAGCATTTTAGTTTTATAGTATAGACATAATCGGGTGAAACATAATTAGGAACTAAAGAGACATTGTGAGAAGTGATCAGGAGGCAAGAGTAAACGCCTTGCAGTAGCGCCGACACCCTCGTAACTTAGCAAGGCAACTTAGCAGGCAGGCCTTGAGGTAACTCCAGCATCTAGGGAGGCTCCCGTTACTTAGCAGTTGGTGAGGGGGAGTTTCCCTCTCACTGGGGAGTTCAGAAAAAACTCTGCTCTGCTGGCTTTTGAGGAAGGTCTGACACTTGCCAGGCCCCCGCAGACATCCCAGGGTTTAAACACTTCTCCGTGGTGCTGTACTTCGATGGTCGCCGTCCTTGCTCACCTTCACGTTTCACTTTTCCACCCGATGCTCCCTTGTAAATTCTTAGAGACTGTGAGAAGTAAGAATAGAGGAATCCTAAAAGCCCTTGATCTTTCTGATAAGCACATAGAAAGAAACTGATGTGCCTCCCCTCCTTGCAGTGGCTACCTGAGAGGGAGGGGGGGACCCCTCTGTACTGTACCCACATGACCCTCTGTACCATACCCACATGGCCCCCTGAACTGTATCCACATGGCCCCCATTACTGTAAGAATGTGATTTACTTGACCCCTACCAATCATATCAGATGAGTCATTCTCCAGCCCTGCCCCCTGCCTTGTACACTAAGTAATCAGCGCATCCAGGCATTTGGGGCCACTGCTGGACTCTGCCCCTTGGTAGCAGTGGTCCCCCAGCCCAGCTTAATTCTTCTCCTATCTCTGTGTCTTATGTCTTTCTTTTCTACGATCTATCATCTCCACACACAAAAGAACACCCCCCAGACCATACAGGGCTGGACCCTGCATTCCTCCATCACCTTTCTTAATATACTTTTAAAAATTAAGGACCAAAAAGAAATAGCTAAGCAAAAATGCATGTTGACTGCCATTACAAGGAGAGCAAAATGGGTGATGCCATATGTACTAATCTTTACTAGTAAGGATAACCTGCAGTTTATATAAAATTAGGGAGTTATATGTCTAAGTACCTTATATGTTCTGAAATTCTTGCTGAGACCGTAATCTATTATTAAAAGTAATAGTAAAAAACCCAACTGATTCTGTGCTATCCTAATAGTCAGCCCTGCATGTCTGTGGGTTTCATATCTGTGGATTCAATAAACCACAGATTTAAAATATTTGAAAATAAAAAAGCAATATAATAATATAAAATAATACAAATAAAAATATAGTATCACAACTGTTTACATAGCAAGCAATCCAGAGATATTTTAAAGTATACAAGAAGATATACACAGGTTATATGAAAAAACCATGCCATTTTATGTAAGGGACTTGATCATCTGCAGATTTTAGTGTTCACAGGGTCATGGAACCAATCCCCCGGAGGTAATGAGGGATGACCATAGCCCGGAGACGGCACTGTTCTCCCTGTGTCCTACTCATTCTCTATTTTATTCCGCCCTATCCACCAATTATATTAATTTCCAGAAAACTCCACAGTAATTATCTCTTCTTTTGTCCTGGTCAGGAACTTTTAGTGGATCCTCATTATATATGTAGTTCAGTCGGTGCTCTGGTTCTCTAAATACCTTTCTACCCGTCTTTAGAAACCTTCCCCTCTGGCCAATTTTTTTTTTTTTTTTTAATATCCTTTAGCTGCTCTGTGGACTTTTCGGTTGTTCCATGCCACTAATAAAGTTTTATCAAGCAATTTAATTTCTCTGGTCTTTTGTTTCCTTGTTGCTTTATGGTGGACGATGGATTTAATGGTCATTATATTTGTTTAGTGATTTCTAATTTATTCATAATTTTTCCATATATTGTTATTTCTTTTTTTTTTTTTTAAGCCAGGGTCTTGATCTGACAGTCTAAGCTCAAGTGCAGGCACAATCTTAGCTCACAACAGCCTCGACCTCCTGGGCTCAAGCAATCTTCCCACTTAGCCTCCCAAGTAGCTGGGACTACAGGCACACACAAAGACGCCCAACTAATTTTGTTTTTACCTTTTATAGAGATGAGGTCTCACTCTGTTGGCCAGGCTGCATTTCATCTTTGCACTCTTTGCAGTAGTCCGTGCAGGAATGATCCACAATGTACAGATAGGAAACCTCAAGTCCAAGTAGGCTAGGTGATTTGTATATGAAAGTTGTTCTAAAACTTTTTAGTCTCAGAAAGTACCATGTACAACAGCGCTCCCAAAGATGAAATATTTAGGTGTAAATCTAAGAAAACAAATATAGGATCTATAGTTAGAAAACTGTAAGGCACTGATAAAAATATACATACAAACATCTATAGGTGAAAAACTACAATGCACTAATCAAACAAGATCTAAAGAAATGGAGAGATAGTCTGTGTTCATGGATTGAAATGTTGTGATGTCAGTTCTTTCCAATTTGATCTATAGACTTGACAGAGTCCCAAATCAAAATCCCAGCAAGCTAATTTGTAAATGTGAACAAACTGATTCTAAAGTTTGTAATGAAAACCAGAGACCTAGCATAGTCAATGGTATACTGCATAGTCAATGGAATACTGAAGAAAATTGGCGAAGTTGTAGTACTCACACTATTTGGTTTCAAGACTTACTACAAGGCTACGGTAATCAAGATATTATGGTGTTGGTGAAAGAATAGACATAGACTAATAGAACAGAATGGAGAGACCAAGATAAATTCACACGAATATAGCCAACTGATTTTTAACAAAAGATGATATTTTCAACAAATGGTGCTGGAACAATTGGATGTCCATATGCAAAACTGATCCTAGACACAGATGTTATAATTTATGCAATAATTAACTCAAAATGGAGCATAGACCTAAATATGCAACATAAAACTTAATGAGGAAAACATGATATATGATATTGGGTTTGGTGATAAATTTTAAAATATAACATCAGTATGATACATGAAAAAAATATTGGTAAGTTGTGACTTAGTTAAAATTTAAAACTTCTGTGAAAGACTTTATTTAAAGAATGGAAAGACAAGATACAAATGGGGAGAAAATATTTGTTAAACGCATATCTAGCACTTGAATCCAAAATACACAAAGAACTCTTAAAACTCAACAGTAAGAACCCAATTTAAAAATAGACAAAAGATCTGAAGAGATACCCTATCAAAGAAGATAAGCAGGTGGCAAAATTGGCATCTAAAAAGATGGTAAACATTGTATGTCTTTAGGGAATTGCAAATTAAGATAATAATGTGGTACCACTACCCACCAATGGGCTGAAATTCAAAACACTGACCAAATTCTGGTGAGGATGTGAAGCAGCAGGAACTCTCATTCATTGTTGGTGAGAATGTAAAATGTTACAGCCACTTTGGAAAACAGGCAGTTTCTTACAAAGCCAAATGTGATCATATCATACAAATCAATAGTTATGTTCCTAGATGTTTACCCAACTAATTTGAAAACTTCTATTCACACAAGACCTGTACACAAATGTTTATAGCAGCTTTGTTAATAATTGCCCAAACTGGAAGCATCCAAGATGTCCTGCAGGTGAATGGATAAACTATGATACATTGATATAGTGAAATATTGTTCAGTACTAAAAAGAAATGAGCTATGAAACCATGAAAAGACATGGATGAATCTTAAAATGCTCATTGCGTAGTTTAAGAGCCCAGCCTGCAAATGCTCAGTGAGTCTAGTTATATGACATTCTGGCAAAGGCAAAATTAGAGAGGTGGTAAAAAGATCAGTGGTTGCCAGGGACTCAGGGGAGCAAGGAGTTGAGGGGAAGTTTGGATAGGTGAAAAACGAGGGTCTTTTTAGGATGATGAGTATGATACTGTGATGATGAATATAAGATATTAAGCATTCGTCAAAACCCATAGAACTATATAGCAGAAATAGTGGATCTTAATGTATACAAATTTTTGAAAACTCATTGAGGAGATCAGAGATTCCAGGATGGAATGCAAAGTGTGGCGGAAGAGTCTAAATGTATTATAAATGTATGCAGTAATCTCACTGAAGGGAGTGAAGAAACAAGTTGCCGATCTTAGTAACCTTGGAAATGAGTGGTATTTGTGTGACTATTTAGTCTTACTGTACTTACTTTAAGCTAAAGGAACTATCCATAAGCTTGTACTCTATTGATTAAGTTCTGTCCCATGGGGAACAATATATAGGTTAATAATGTTGAAACTGCTATGCATGTATACTGGAATTGAACAATTAACAAAGTGGGTGGCAGTTGGCAGAAGCCAGGTTTTTCACTGTTGTTGTGTTGGTTACAGGTAAGCAATGAGAGGCTGAAATGATCCATGTGGTAATGGATTCGAGTTGGAGACATTTGTATGAGCTCATGTGTTTAGCTTAATATATAGATATAGATGGTTGTATATGGAAATGTTTATAGATATGTGTATATGCACAGGTTAGTGTACATATTTACAATGTGCACTAAAAACAGTGTATACTAAAAGCAATGAAACTCCAGTAGCAATTATCATACCTAGTCCTCAGATCTTGGGGAATAGGAGTCAGGGATATCCAATGTTAGGAATCAGGATTCTTTGGAGAAGTGGCTGATTCTAAGCCCTGGGGTAGGAAATATACAAGGTGTATGGAGCCTTTGTAGCAACCAAAAATAAGAAAGTACTCAAAAAGACCAGGCGCTGTGGCTCACACCTGTAATCCCAGCACTTTGGGAGGCCAAGGTGAGCAGATCACGAGGGCAAGAGATGGAGACTATCCTGGCTAACATAGTGAAACCCTGACTCTGCTAGAAATACAAAAATTAGCTGAGTGTGGTGGTGTGTGCCTATAGTCCCAGCTACTTGGTAGGCTGAGGCAGGAGAATTGCTTGAACCTGGGAGGCAGAGCTTGCAGTGGGCTGAGATCACGCCACTGCACTCCAGCCTGGTGACAGTGCGACTCCATCTCAAAAAAAAAAAGAAAATACTCAAAAAAGAAACAAGATAGAGTAATGAGAATATGTTAGAGGAACATAGGAGTCAATTAAAAGTTCTCCAATGTCCAAAGCTGGAACAGTTTGAGCAACAAAGGAAAATTATTGTTGGATCATAATCCAATGTATAAAGTAAAAATCTGTGAATCCTTACTAATATAAACAAATGGTTGATGTTGGCCTTGGGGGAGAATAGATAAGTCTCCCATATAGAAGAATTCCAAATAATTTACTTAGTCTTTACACCCTCAAGGGAGTGGGGCATAACTCTCTACTCCGTAGGTTAGGCTGTTCATAGTGACTTTTCTTCAATGAGTGTAGTACAGAAAGGGTAACATTACAATAGAGAAACCCGATAAACTCTACCTCAAGCCAGATGACCAGAGTTAGCATCCACAGAGATGTCATACATCCTTGATATGACAGGATGAAAATGGCACTTTACCTGTGTGGTTTTTCTCCTCAGAACACATTATCCCAGTCAAATGAGAAATCAGATAAACCACAGTTCTACAAAATATATGACCAGTAATCCTCAAAACTATAAAGGTCATCATGATGGGTTTAATGATGAACCCCAGCCCCCTAAAAGATTATGTCCACATCCTAACCTCTAGAACCTCTGAATGTGATCGTATTTGTAAAATGTGCCTCTGCAGATGTCTTTACATTAGGATTTTGAGATGATGATCATCCTGGATTATCTATGTGGGCTCTAAATCCAACAAGGCATGTCCTTGTAAGACACAGAAGATAACAGGCAGAGGAGCAGGCCATGTGAAAACAGGCAGAAATTAGAATGATAGAGACACAGGAAAAGGTATCCCTACAG
Source organism: Saimiri boliviensis (assembly GCF_048565385.1). Classification (NCBI taxonomy): domain Eukaryota; kingdom Metazoa; phylum Chordata; class Mammalia; order Primates; family Cebidae; genus Saimiri; species Saimiri boliviensis. The sequence goes on from NC_133450.1 coordinate 1,609,013, forward strand.
CCACCAGAAGTTAGAAGAGTCAAGGAATGACTCTCCCCTAGGACTTCTAAGAGAGGGCAGCCCTGCTAATTACTTGATTTTTGGATTTCTGGTTTTTAGAACCATGAAAGAATAAGTTTCTGGTCACCTGAGGTCAGCAGTTTAAGACTAGCCTGGCCAATGGCCCGTGTGGTGAAACCCTATCTCTACTAAAAATACAAAAATTGGCCGGGTGCAGCGGCACACACCTGTAAACTCACCACTTTGGGAGGCGGAGGAAGGCAGATCACGAGATCAAGAGATTGAGACCATCCTGGCCAACATGGTGAAACACTGTCTCTACTAAACATACAAAAATAAGTTGGGTGTGGTGGCGTATGCCTGTAGTTCCAGCTACTTGGGAGGCTGAGGCAGGAGAATTGCTTGAACCTGGGAGGTGGAGGTTGCAGTGAGCCAAGATCATGCCACTGCACTCCAGCCTGTCGACAGAGTGAGGCTCTGACTCAACAACAACAACAAAAAAATTAGCTGGGCATGGTAGCACATGCCAGTAATCCCAGTTACTTGGGAGGCTGAGGCAGGAAAATCACTTGAACCTGGGAGGCGGAGGTTGCAGTGAGCCGAGCTTGCACCATTGCACTCCGACCTGGATGACAGAGGGAGACTCCATCTCAAAAAAAAAAATAAATTTCTGTTTTTTAAGCCATCAAATGTATGATGATCTGTTATAGCAGCCATAGGAGACAAATACACTTATCAGAAACAAGGTCTAAAAGTGTCACAACCAAGACGCCTAAGGAGAATAAATGTAATGTACTGTCCAAGATAGGACCCTGAAACAGAAAAAGGACATTTGGGAAAAACTGAAGATATCTGAGTGAAATATGGACTTCAGTTAATAATGTATTTATATCATTTCATTAATTGTGACAAAGGTATCATACTGACATAAAACGTCCATAATTGGAGAAACGAAGTATAGGACACATTAGTATAGGACACATGGGAACCCTATGTACTATCTTTAGAATTTGTCTATACATCTAAAACTGTTCTAAAATGAAAAGCGTATTAAAAAAAAAAAAGGAATGAAAAGGAATAGATACCTTTCCCAGGAGTAAAACGAAATCAGAATATTCCACTCCCGAAAAGCAAGGCTTTTCTTACTTTGTCAATTTCTGCTGGAGGAAGCCTGCCTACTAACAATACTCCACTCTTCCTCAAACATCCTATAGTCAGACTTCCTGTTCAAGGCAAGTGAGACCACTGGGAAAACAGACTTCTGCAGCTGTCGCAGAAATCAGTGCAATTATTCATTCTAAACAGATTAACCGTTTGGCTTTCTTACTACTGGCCTTCCTTCCTGAATAATTCAGTCTAAAAGTCTTAAGACAGGGCCCAGGAAGGTATATGTGCTAGGGTTTCTTGCATAATGATAGATTCTAGGGTTGGGGCAGGGAAAGCATGGAACAAGATGTGCTGGACACATCTTCCTGTACCAGAAAGTAAAGAAGATCTCAAAGAATGAGGAGATTATATCTAAAGGATACAGAAACCACATTGAAGGGGCACTTACTGGCCAATTCTTGAACAGTTTGAGCATCAGACTAACTGATGTCATATTAGTCATATTATCAAATCATAGCTCGTTGAATAAAATAGGAACTCATGAGTCCATAGTGATATAATAAATTAGTGGAGAGAAGAAAAGGAATAACGGAATTGGAAAGATCACCATTTGCAAACTGTTGTAATCAGTGGTCTTTGTAATTCCATGATTCCTATCTGATAGGATGCAGTGAGGAAGACAGCAGCATTTCAGTGACACTTCTTTCAAAAATGCATAACTGAAATCTAATTTTGAAGAAAAGAGAATTCCAATTTGAGGAACTTTCTACAACATACCCAGCATGTAACTCTCAAATGTATAAAGATTATGAAAGTCAAGGAAGAACTTTGGAACTATTCCAGATTTAAAGAGACTAGACAAACATGAGAATTAAATCCAACACATGATAATCTATTGGATGCCTTTGTTAAAAAAGACATTAGTGGAATAATTGGTGCAACTTCATAGGCTAGTAATGTATCATTGTTAATTTGTCCATTTTGATGGTCGTATCATGGTTATTTGGGAGAATATTTTTATTGGAGGAATTATAAAGAAGTTGTTATGGATGATGTGACATAATGTCAGCCACTTTCAAATTAGGAACAAAACTATTATTGAACTTTTCTGTAAATTTGAAATTAGTTTTAAAATTAATTTTTAAGGTTTTTAATAAAAGCCATTGTGAGTTGAGTAGTTAAGAGGAGAAGTTCATTTAGAATACCTCTGATCAATGAAATATCTCCAGACCTTGAGGAAAATTAAAGATATTAAAGGGAAATACTGATGATAAAAAATCAATTCTAGAAGAAAGAGATTGTGGAAAGAATTCTTGTAAGAAAAAATCTTATAAATAACCTTGGAAATTTTATATTGGGTGAGATTTGGTAGTCACTGCTTTTTGTTGGCCTGTTGTATTGCCAAGTGTGGAGTGGAAGTTTAGCATCCTACTGGGTCTCACAGGGATTAGAGGGCAGAGGGCCAACTGGCACCACCTTGTACCCACAAGAAGGTATATGGTGGTGCTAGTAGGCTGTCTCCCCGTCTAGGCACCTCTGCCTAGGTGCTGCTTGATGGGGTGGAAGTTTAGCTAGTGCTAGGCCCTGGTAACACCAGGGAAACATGGAGGAGGGACAGTTTTTTAGGAGTGTAGAAGGAGCTTGATTTTGTACATTAACTTAGGAGAACCTGCCAAAGATGAGGGAAAGAAAATTGCCCAATAGAATTTATAGAATAAATCCAAGTATAACATTCTCCTACCCCTAGAGTATGATCCTTGACATCTCAAGGCAGGCGGCTCATGACTGTAATCTGAGCACTTCTGGAGGCCAAGGTGGGTGGATCAACTGCGGTCAGGCGTTTGAGACCAGCCTAACCAAAATGCAGAAACCCCATCTCTGCTAAAAATACAAAAAATTAGCTAAGTTTGGTGGCAGGTGCCTGTAACCCCAGCCACTCAGGAGGCTGAGGCAGGAGAATGCCTTGAACCCAGGAGGCAGACGTTGTAGTGAGCCAAGGCATTGTACTCCAGCCTGGGCAACAAGAGCAAAACTCCATCTCAAAAAAAGAAAAGAAAAGAAAAACAGTTTTACAAAGGATAATCTTTAAAGGACCATTTAAATTATTATATTTCATCCAGTAATTTGAGACTAGATAAGAAATATGGTGAGATGGGTCTCCTCAAAGTTGGAATTAAGGATACCAAACAAACGAAGCTATGGAACATTTTTTTCATTAATAATAAAGACCAGAGGGCAGAATATTTGCTATGACTTGACCTAAAATACTGTGACATTCTTTTTTTTTTTTTTTTTTAATCCAAACTGAATAATTTATTGCTGGTCCGAGGCTTGCCTTGTTTTACACTTAAGTAGAATTTACACTGTTTCCACAAATGGCAGATATCAACATTTAAAACTGTGACATTCTTTTTCTTTTTTTCCTCGAGATGGAGTCTTGCTCTATCTCCCAGGCTGGAGTGCAATGGTGTGATCACAGCTCACTGCCACCTCTGCCTCCTGGGTTCAAGCGATTTACCTGCCTCAGCCTTCTGAGTAACTGGGATTGTAGGCATGCGCCATCACACCCAGCGAATTTTTTTGTAGTTTTAGTAGATCCAGGGTTTCACCATATTGACCAGGCTGGTCTTGAATCCTGACCTGACGACCTGCCTGCTTTGGCCTCCCAAGGTGCTGGGATTACAGGCATGAGCCACTGCGCCTGGCTCATTTTTTTAAATTCTAGAAACACTGTTGAAAATGATTGTTCTTTCCTATGTTGGTAGTTACATGTGGAACACTACTAAATCAAGAATATATATATATATATATATATATATGTAGAATATCTTAGTGTTCCACATGTAACTACCAATATATAATATATATATGTGTGTGTGTGTGTGTATATATATATATATGTGTGTGTGTGTGTGTGTGTGTGTGTGTGTGTATTATATTGGTTCCATATTAGTCTTGTTCATTTAAAATGAAAGATAGAATCTCAGGTTAATAGTAACAATACAGTTGTTAAACTCTTAAAATGGCTGAGTTTTCCCTCATTTAGAAGTTGAAAGCCTAAAACTTAACAATGAAAATAAGAACTACCTCTTTGGAAACCATGTGATGATAGTACTGTTGTTCTTTGGGTGATAGGTTGATTAAAGTACCTGGAACACAATAAGTTCAATAAGTATTTGCCATGAAACAAATGTTGGACAATCTGAAAAGTCTAATACTAATTTCTCTTTGAGAGAAAAGTAAATGTCTTAACCTCATAATATTAAATTCTCATTCTCTTCTCAGTAGAGAATTTGGGATGTGATATTAAGAGAATGTACTCACATTTATCTTGAATTGAGATCCCATAGAGGGAAGGGAACATAATATTTAAACATTAAAATCAGTTTTATGTTTTGGCCACAATTTGAAAAATGTAGCGTACAACATAGTTCCAGTGATCGCTACCCAAAATCTGTTGCCATTTGAAAAGCTCTTACTAGGCCGGGCTCGGTGGCTCAAGTCTGTAATCCCAGCACTTTGGGAGGCTGAGGCGAGTGGATCACGAGGTCAGGAGATCGAGACCATCCTGGTCAACATGGTGAAACCCCGTCTCTACTAAAAATACAAAAAAAATTAGCTGGGCATGGTGGCGCGTGCCTGTAATCCCAGCTACTCAGGAGGCTGAGGCAGGAGAATTGCCTGAACCCAGGAGGCGGAGGTTGCGGTGAGCCGAGATCGCGCCATTGCACTCCAGCCTGGGTAACAAGAGCGAAACTCCATCTCAAAAAAAAAAAAAAAAAAAAAAAAAAAAGCTCTTACTAGATTACTCTTTGAGTGTTTGAGTGGTTGGTTGCAAAGTACAGAGTGATTTACATGATGCATCGCCTAGTTTACTTTTTTAGTTCATAGGAGAAATCCTTTCCAGCTCCTGGATATATATATATATATATATATATATATATATATATATATATAGATCGCCACCATACACACACACACACGGAGAGAGAGAGAGAGAGAGAGAGAGAGTGTTAGATTCTCTGTGGCTGCTGGAAAAAATAGAAAATTCTGCCTATTTATGGCAGAATTCCTCCCCCAGAACCAATTTGTTTTTTACTCAAGCTGTCCTCCCACAACCACCCCTCCGCCCCAAGCAAATTTTATGAGAAAGTTGGTACATGTGAGCTTGTCAAATCTAAACTCTGTCTGCAGTCTGCCCATCCAGGTGCACAAATATCTTGGCTATAGGAAATGACAGTTGCTTCAAGTCATGTAATACTTTCTTACAGGAGCTAAAATATTGCAAATGGTGCTGTATGAAATGTGGAAAGGGGCATGGCAGAGAAATTTTCCTGTTTAAGAGGTCAACCACTGAAATGTCACCCAGAATGGAGTGCAGTGGCACAATTTTGGCTCACCACAACCTCTGCCTCCCAGGCTCAATCAGTACTCCTTTCTCAGCCTCCTGAGTAGCTGAGATTACAGGCATGTGCCACTCCCACTCGGCTGATTTTTGTATTTTTGCTGGATACGGGGTTTCACCATGTTGGCCAAGCTTGTCTTGAACTCCTGACCTCAAATGATCCACCCACATCAGCCTCCCAAAGTGCTGGGATTACAGGTATGAACCACCACTCCTGGCCAAGTTTTTGAATTTTTTGTAGAGATGAGGTTTTACCATGTTGCCCAGTCCAATCCTGAATTCCTGGCCTCAAGCAAACCACCCGCTTTGCCCTCCCAAAGTGCTAGGATTACAAGTGTGAGACACCATGCCTTGTCCATTTTTTTCTTTAATAATCTAAATTCAATCAATTTGTTTTCCTTTTAAATAATACTTATCTGAAACTAGCACAGACAGAAAAATGAGGGCCAGCAATGAGTGTAATTTTTGGCATACTTGTTTTGTGAATGCAATTGGTTATGATGATATCCACTTAGGTTCATTTATTAGATTACTGTTTACAAAGCGTGGATATAGAACCCAGTGCCTTCTGTAGTTCATGAAGTAGTATCATTGGACTTTTGAGTTAAAAGCCTAGAAGGCTTTCTTTTATTTTCCCTGTTCTATCCTCAGATTTCACATGCTTACAGATATTAGAGAGTTGTGGAAACATCTTATTACACTAAGAGAAATTGCTCCATGAAAGATATTTTCACCTGCTTGACCAGCACTATTGATAAAGTGATTGAATTCCTTCAAGGAGGACAAGCTGTTAAGTCAGCTGAAGTGACACATGCTTTAGGGACAAGGCAGTCACAGATGTTAGTATCATATACTTTGCCAACACAAGTTTATAAGAAGGTAACATTTTTTAATTTTCAGCTTGGGATGAGTTTGAAAATAGATATATTTTACCTCTCTTACTATTAGTGGCAGTGAAAACGTTTTAAAGTAGCTGCTATGAAACATGCTTTTTTCTGTGAATGGCAGTAGTACTTCCTCAGAGCATATATCAAGTCAGCTGCTTCAGGGAGCATTTCACATTCTGTGTGTATCCTGAGACCTAATTTTAGCAAATACAAATCATCTAAAGTCTTCCAAATTCAATTTGATATCCTAACTGGGAATGACAGTGGAGCATAGTCTGAACCTTTCAGATCTGTGTATTTTACAGCTGATTACTTCTGATTAAGTCCAGTTTTGGTCATTTTAGACTAAATGGGAATTTTTTCTCTGATGTCATAATGTGACAGTGATTGATCTCCTTGGGGGCATTCTTTAAACTATAGTACTTGGTGCTTTGGGCCAGAGTTCTGTGTGTGTCTCGTTCTCTTCCTATATTCCTTTCTTCATTTTTAATATTTTCCTCATTTTTCAGTTTTAAAAGAAAAATATGGGCCCCTTTAAACATGAGACCTCCTAAGAATAATCATAGATCATAGTTAATAATCTTTCTTAGGATAAACTTGTCCTCTACCGTTTTATTTTATTTCAATTTTTAGAATTAGATACCTATATTTTACTTTTATTTAGTTTGACATTTATTTTACTTTATTTATTTTTTGAGACAGAGTCTTGCTCTGTCACCTAGGCTAGAATGCAATGGTGTGAGCTCGACTAACTGCAACCCCCGCCTCCTGGGTTCAAGCAGTTCTCCTACCTCAGCCTCCCAAGCAGCTGAGATTGCAGGCACCCACCACCACACCTGTCTAAGTTTTTGTATTTTTAGTAGAGACAGGCTTTCACCGTGTTGGCCAGGCTGGTCTCGAACTCCTGACCTCAAGTGATCCACCCGTCTCAGCCTCCCAAAGTGCTGGGATTACAGGTGTGAACCACCATGCCTGGCCACATTTATTTATATTGATATATATTAGATGTGCATATTTTCAGGGCATATATAGTAATTTATTATTCATATAATAAAATCTCCTTTACCATTTTTAGATAAGGTGAACTCATGAGCCGAAGAAGATAAGGCATCCTTTATTCCCTAGTGACTCATTTACTTTTCACTATCTAGTTTCCTCTCTTGATGCCTTTCTTTCCCCTTCTCTTTTTAGTTTTTTATTGAAAGAAAATAAGGAATATTTTAAAGAGCGGTGAATCTTTAAATATTTCCTCTTCTACCTGCAAAATTAAATATTTGAAATAGCTCTTTATATTAAAATACCACTTGCAACTTTTAATTTTAGAAACCTCAGCACATTGACAAATCATTTATTGCTTATTCCAGGTACTCCAAATTTTCTTTGTAGAGGAAATATTCACTGTTCAAGCTTTAACTGTAAAGCTATGTGTGCAGGTAAGATAGGAAGAGAAACATTCTTTCTCCTGTCATTTGTAAACAAAAATCTATGTAGTTGAAACTGGGTGGATATAGCTTTAAAACATAAGCTCATTCTTAGTGTTTGCACATTTTTTACTTCTTGTTGAAATAGATGTTCCTCCTATAAACACAGCTAAAATAAGACGTCTGATCCACTGTTTGGAATTTTTCAGTTGATGGTGTATTATGTAGTACTGTGTTAGAATTTACTGGCCTACAGTCTTGTGGTAGTGTTTTGCATTAAGATGAGTTAGTTTTCAGTGTTAAATAATTCCATGGTAACCGATATGGAAAAGAGTTTCTGCCTAAATGAATCAGAGTATGATGAGGCTTTATTAATAAGGTTGATGTAGTTGAATATTTGAGAAGTAAGAGTTAATTTAAAAGACTTGAGAGAAGATCATGTTCTTCAAAACATCTGTAGTCTCCAAATCTAGTAAAAGTGAAGATCATTTCTCACTGTAATAGTCTATAAGGATTTTTCTTTGCTTTAAAATGTCTTTTTTTTTTCTCTTCCTCAATATTGGCAACTGTTTTATGTTGTATATATCATGCTCATTTAATACAACACTCTTATGAAGACATAGACAGCTTAATAAAACCTTAGAAAGCAAGTCATCATGGTCATCATTCATAGAAATAGTTCTGACTACCACTGTTGCCTGTGCATATATACAAGCCCTAAGGTCCCCCAAGGGGTACTTTTTATAAGCTTAGTCAAGGTTATTAAAGCCAGAGGAAAACTAATATTCAATCCTTCTACTGTTTTATTTATTACTCGATTTAATTTAGAAGTACTTTAGGACCTTGACCTACCTCAGTACAGTTCATTCATTGGTAGTAAATATTAATTGATGAATTGAGATTTGATGTCAACTCCTCTCCATTTATGCATTTATTTTTTCATATTCTGCTTTTTAAATTGTATATGTCATATCATTGCAGTGATAAACCAGTTTTATGTTATAAAGCATTTTTTCCTTAATGAGGTATAAATATCAGTCACAGTTAGTTTAGTTTCCTGTAGCAATGAAAGAGCAAAGACCAAGTCCAAAAACTCATCTAACCGTTCGTATTATAATGTCCAGCATCTATACTCGGTATTGATAGTGTTTAATTTTTAATTCATATTATTGGTATGCCAGATATGCCCTATGTATACTACATAGGACTGCAAATTCCTTTCAGGACCTAAAAGGGCTATCGTGTTTATAATGCATATGTTTATAGCATTTTGTACATTTCAGTGTGTATTCATATTGTTATATTTACTTTGTTCTCAGAACAACCCTGAGAAATAAATAAGCATTATCTTTTAGGTAAACTAAGGTTCAGGAAGATTGAATGTTTTGCCTACACAAAAATTCAGACCTCTAGATTTCTTGTTAATGTTCTATCTGATACTCTACAGAGGGCAGTAAAATGGTATATTATTTCATAATGATAGATGTCAAACTACTATACAAATCTTTATTTGCATAGCACTTACAATTTTTAAAATAACCTTTTATATTATTTAAAAGAAAATTAGAAAAGCAGAGTGCTTGTGTTATATGCTCTTGTAGTTTCTTTTATTAGACTCATACATTCCGTAAATACAAAGTACCTCTGTGTTCTAGGTACAGGGTTGATTGCTAAGGTACAAAACCAGTCTCAGCTTTCAAGGAGATCGGGCCATCAAGACACTGTTGTCTTACCCAGCAGATAGGCCAAGCTTGCTGAGGGCACCCGAAAAATATTTTTGTTTCTCCTGTTTGAGGGGTAAATGTATGACTGGCACTGTCCGTTTTACTGCCATGAACACAGAGGTAATGCCCGTATCTACAGCAAACAGCTTTGAAGCAACAAATCAACACCCTTGTGACCAAAAAGATAGAAAGAGCTGGGCGCGGTGGCTCACACCTGTAATCCCAGCACTTTTGAGAGGCTGAGGTGGGCAGATCACAAGGTCAGGAGTTCGAGACCAGCCTAACCAACATGAAGAAAACCCATCTCTATTTAAAAAGTACAAAAATTAGCTGGGCAGGGTGGTGCGCACCTGTAATCCCACCTACTCGGGAGGCTGAGGTATGAAAATCACTTGAACCTGGGAGGCATAGGTTGTGGTGAACCAAGATCATGCCACTGCACTCCAGCCTGGGTGACAGAGCAAGACTCCATCTCAAAAAAAAAAAAAAAAAAAGAGCGAGCCTTGGACTTGATGACCCCCCCTTCCAGCCTCTTTACTAATCCCAGACTCTCTACCTCTGAACATTTTGTGTTGGGGGAAATAAAGTAATGCCCTGTTTTTTTCAGTCATATATAAATCAGAGTTTCAATTAATTGTAGTCAAATGTTTTCTGTCTCTACATTTTTTACTTATAATGGAAATTGAGCATGTACTAGACTAGAGAATGATATAACGAAGCCATATTACCTAGTTATAATAGTAATCAATATCTAGCTAAGCTTTTACGTTCTTGCACATTCTCTCTTAGTAATTATAACTACATTTAAGTATTCTATAATCAAAGTGTGTGAAAATACTGTGGAAGCACATGGAAGACAGTGACCAACGTGGCCAGAGTTGGAGGGTCTTCAAAGAGGAGGCAGCATTGGCAGAAGCTTTAAGGTCAAGGAGAGAATGGAAAGAGCATTTCTAGTTGGAGAATTAACATGTATAAAAGGGTTTTAAAAAGCATGGCATATCCGAAGGAGGGGAAACAGATTACTGTGGCTGGAATATACAGATTATCAGGTATGAGTGTCCGTATATGAATCTAAAAAGATGGCTTGGTGCCAGATCGTGAATGGACATACATATCATATCAAGAAATTTGATGCTTATTACATAGGTACCAGGAAGTGAATAATATGATTATATTTGGGTTATATTTTATTTATTTATTTTTTAAAATTTAATTTAATTTTTTTTTTTTTTTTTTTGAGACAGAGTCTCACTCTGTCACCAAGCTGGAGTACAGTGGCACAACCTCAGCTCACTGCAACCACTGCCTCCTGAGTTCAAGTGATTCTCCTACCTCAGCCTTCTGTGTAGCTGGGACTACAGGCACATGCCACTGCACCCAGCTAATATTTGTATTTTTAGTAGAGACGGGGTTTCACCGTGTTAGCCAGAATGGTCTTGATTTCTTGATCTCTGGATCTGCCCACCTTGGCTTCCCAAAGTGCTGGGATTATAGGTGTGAGCCACCATGCCCAGCCTAGGTTTGGGTTTTTAAAAAAGAATAGTGACAGTAACATTTTTGGAGTATGGGATAAAGGGGGAAGTCAGTAAACTCTGCCAATGGTTTGAGTAATTAGAAGGGCACTTGGCAGTAACAATAGTGGCTTTAGGCAAGGGGAGATAAGTTTAAGAGATATTTCAGGGGAAGAACCCAATGTGATTTGGTGCCTGGCTAGGATGTGGAGAAGGGAGATAGTCATAGAGTGACTTGAGTAGATGTGATGATGCCAGGATTGAAGTAATACAGCAGAAGACAGGTTTGGAATAAGGGTATATGATGAGCTTAGTGTTTGAAGTTTGAAGTGCTAATAGTTCATTCAGGTAGAATATTCATTGTGCCAAGTGGAAATACAGAACTGGACCACAAGAGAATCTCACACTAGGGAGTTCTATAACTTGCCTTTCCTGCTAAATATGTCATATGTCACAAGTTCATATATATGACTCTCTCTCTATATATATATATGTATGCAAGTATGCACATACATACACATACATAGTTAATCCTCATTATTCACCAATTGCATATTTGCAGATCAGCCTACTTTCTAAAATTTACTTGTAATCCCTAAATCAGTACTTGTGGTGCTTTTGTAATAATTTGCAGGCATGCTAGGAGTGGTAAAAAATTTGAGTCACCTGATGTGCAAATTCTCAGCTGTAGTTGAACAAGGTGATACTCTGCCTTCTTATTTTGGCTCTCATACTATAAACAAGCATCTCTTTTGCAGTTTACTTAATGCCACATTTTTCACATTTTCTGTGCATTTTTTAGTAATTTTGCTTTTTTAAGCAAATGGCCACCAGTGTTGTGCCAAAGTGCTGTGTAGTATTCCTAAGTACATGAAAGCTGTGATATATCTGTGCAAGAAATATGTGTGTCAGGAAAGTTTTTCTCAATCATGAGTTATGCTGTCAGCCATGATTTTAGTGTTAATGAGTAAATATCTATTAAGTAAAGTATCTTCAAACAGAAATACAGATAAAACAAGGTTATGTATTGGCTGGTTGATGAAAATGTTGTGACCAGAGGCTTCTGGAAACCTAACCCTCTTTTTCATTTTCTCTAGAAGCAATTGTTCAGTGTTCACTAATTCAGTATTTGTGGCAAATTAATAGACCATAATTACCACAGATAACAATAATCAGTGTGTGTGTGCATGTGTAGAAAATCTGCTGCTCAAAATAGCCCTTATATTTTTACAGTGTAGGCATTAGTCCTAATTTATACTTGAAATTATGATCACAAGAAATATATAACTCTTCTTAGTGAAAAATAAATGCATACAAGATGAAAACAGTTTGCTGTTTTAGATCAGATGGATGATTCCATATTCCTTAAGTCAGAAGGTTTTTCATAAAGTGGAATATTGGAGAAGTACAGGTGACAATGACTGACAGCATCTAAACGATCATCTATAGCACACTTGAGCGTAATAGGGTTGTCAGCATCATATTGGTCGGCTGCCAGTTTCTTTTATGGTTGATGTTATTCTCTTTAGCAAGCTTGCAACATTATCAGTGCCTGTTCTCTTAAAGAAATTTATTTTATCATAGTGTTTATGTGTGAGGAGATTTCATAATCGAAGACTAGTGTGTGTGTGTGTACATTCATATCTGTCAATTTGCTTGAATATGACAGCTCAACAGCATTTTTTAACCTTTCATTCACGATTGTTGGTTCATATCAGTAGGGGTGTTTTAAAATGACAGGTATTATGTGAGAATGAGAATTACCCATACTTTCTGACATATCATCAGTGTTACGTTGAAAATTAACATTCAGCTTTACAGCTCACATTTCACTGTCTGAAAATCTGAAAGCCGGGAATTGGCATTTACAAAGTCAAGGACAAGCCGACGTTCAACCCCATGCACTGCCTATTACACTCCAAAGAGATTCTGTGCTTGTTAGCATCTATCTGTTTTCTAATCACCTTCGTCCTTGGTATAAAAGATGTGCCTTGGTTATTGTCCTATAGGGCTATATAGTTAAATGCTTAAATAAAAATGATACAGACCTACATTTAGAGATTCTTCCGTTTGAAGTGGCTGATTTATTTGTGCTGTTTATATTTCTTACCTGTTCTTCTGACTGATTCTGTGGTCTTCTAACTAAGGTATTAAGGCAAATGCTTTCTGTCTTTACTGCAAACAGCAGGTTTTAATGTTATTAAGAGTAGTTATCCAGCCTGGGTAACAAGACACTATCTCTACCAAAAAAAATAGAAAAAATTAGTCTGGCATGGTGATGTGTACCTGTGGTCCTAGCTACCAGAGAGGCTGAGGTGGGAGGATTGGTTGAGCCTGGGAGGTGAAGGCTGCAGTGATCCGTGGTCACACCACTGCACTCCAGCCTGGGAAACTAAGCGAGACTCTGTCTCAAAAAAAGATCACAGCACTGCATTCCAGCCTAAGCAACTAAGCGAGACTCTGTCTCAAATAAAAATAAAAATTAAAAAAAAAAAAAAAAAGCTAGACAAGGTGGCTTATGTCTGTAATCCCAGCACTTTGGGAGGCTGAGGCCGGCAGATCACTTGAGGTGAGGCGTTCGAGACTGGCCTGGCCGATACGGTGAAATGCCGTCTCTACCAAAAATACAAAGTTAGCCAGGTGCAGTGGCTCACGCCTGTAATTCCAACATTTTTTAGGAGGCCAAGGCAGGGTGGATCACTTGAGTTCAGGAGTTCCAGACCAGTCTGTCCAACATAGTGAAACTCCATCTCTTCTAAAAATACAAAAATTAGCTGGGCATGGTGGTGATCACCTATAATCCCAGCTACTCTGAAGGCTGAGGTAGGAGACTGGCTTGAACCTGGGAAATGGAGGCTGCAGTGAGCCAAGATCGTGGGCTACATACATTCCAGCCCGGGTGACAGAGTGAGACTCTATCTCAAAAAAACAAAACAAAATTAGCTGGGCATGTTGCTGGGTTCCTGTAATTCCAGCTACTTGGGAAGATGAGGCAGGAAAATCACTTGAGCCTGGGAGGCAGAGGTCGCAGTGAGCTGAATTATGCCACTGCAGTTCAGCCTGGGCAAAAGAATGAGACTTCATCCAAAAAAAAAAAAATAAAGTAATTGTGATAGCATCTTTTTCTCCTTATTTTTGGTAGATGACCGTAATATTCACTCTTCACATGGAAATACCTCAAAGATTTATTCTTCTGCACTATGACTACTGTATTAAAGTGGGTATTTTTTTTTTTTCTTTTTGAGATGGAGTCTGACTGTCGCCCAGGCTGGAGTGCAGTGGCACCATCTTGGTTCACTGTAACCTCCACCTCCTGGGTTGAAGCAATTCTCCCTGCCTCAGCCTCCTGAGTAGCTGGGATTACAGGAGCCGGCCACCATGCCTGGATTTTTGTATGTTTAGCAGAGACGGGGTTTCACCATATTGACCAGGCTGGTCTCAAACTCCTAATGTCAGGTGATCCGCCTGCCTCAGCCTACCAAAGTGCTGGGATTACACGCATGAGCCACTGCACCTGGCCATGCATCTAAGTTTAAGGGTGGATGCTTTTTAATTATATGGCATTTAGAAAGCAAAATATTTGCAGTTGAAATCCTCTGTGAGTTGAACATGAAGCTTATTATATTCACTTTCCCTGCTAATTCGAAGCAACCTAATATTCTAGTATTAAAGACTGTATTATAAGATTAACCAGCCCTTGACCTTTTTGAAAGAGAGTCTTATGTTAACTTATTTCAATTTCAATAAACTATTATGCCATCTAGAGATGTGTTACAATCTGAGAATTTTATGTAAAGTTCATCAGTAAGTGCTAAATTAAAGTGGGAATACCTTCTTACGCCTGAAGAATGCAGGGAAGTGACTAAAAGATGAAAACATTTCTCTGATAAATCTCTAATGGAGGTACAGGGTAGTACCTAAATGTCAACTTTGCCATGCCATATGGTTTCAGAAAAAAACGTTTGAAGGTCTTTGGTGAATTAGTGGTTGTAGTATCTAAGCCTCTTTAGAAGGATAGCTACATTCGTTAATTTATATTTGCTGTTTACTGCTCCTCCAAACCTAGCAGTACATGTCTTCTTAGCCTCCTGTGAGTGTATTCATTTCCATCTCTGTTTTACTCATTCAAATACTTTTATTTCCCCTCTTCAACGATCTGACCAATTACTCCTTGGATCCCCCAGGTTAAGACCTTTTCTCCAAAGAGACTTACTAAAATTCATTCGTTTCCCTTCTCACTGGTTTTATGTATATAAATTATCAGCCGCTTTGTCATTAGTTTGTTTCGTTTCATTAATATTCAGTTAAATATCTCCTGAGTGCTTGTTGCAATGATGTGTGAGCTTGGTGGTGTAGAAAAGTATGCTGTGGTCAGGGTTTCCAGAGAAAGTGAGCTTGTACCTGAATAAACAAGAATTTCCCGTTGTGGAAGGTAGGTAAAGATATACTGGCAAAGAACGGCGTGAGAATACATGGGACTGACGAATTGTTCGGTATGGCTGTGGTGCAATAAAGTGGGGGATAGGAAATGAAGCTGAAGAGATCGAGATGAGGACTTCATATGTCGGACATTTATTCTTTGAATAAGGGACTTTATTCTGTTAGTGCTGGGTTGCTATTGAAGACTTTGACATAATGAGGGTTTGATATATGATAGCGCTTGATGTAACAAAATTTTTATTTTAAACCAATTACGTTGGCAAAAGTATGTAAATAAATTTGAGGTAGGTTAAGAGAGTAGAGATGGGAAGATGAGTTAGTTTCCTCATTTGGTCATATTGAGAGATAACTTGGATGGAGTTGAAGAAATAGACTTGGAAAGTGTTTAAAGTAGAAATCAAGAAGAATTGAAGATGACTGGTAAAATGTGAGATTACTGCCAGACTTTTGGCTTGAGAAGTTAAGGGGCTGTGGTTCTGCTATGACAGGGACTTTTTTTTTTTGAGACAGAGTCTCACTCTGTCACCAGGCACCAGGCTGGAGTGCAGCGGCAAGATCTTGGCTCACTGCAATTTCCACCTCCCCAGTTCAAGTGATTCTCCTTCCTCAGCCTCCCAAGTAGCTGGGACTACAGGCACGCGCCACCACGCCCAGCTGATTTTTGTATTTTTAGAAGATACGGGGGTTTCGCCATGTTAGCCAGGATAGTCTCAATCTCTTGACCTCGTGATCCACCCTCCTCGGCCTCCCAAAGTGCTGGGATTACAGGCTTGAGCCACCATGCCCAGCCTTGAATCACTTTGTAAAACTAAGCATTCTTGAATAGTAGGGTATTATATAACGTTATATAGTAGATAATAAATGTTTAAGCTTGCCACTTATTTTGTCCAGCTGGAAAATACTTCATTTACTTGGAAATTGTGTTTTTATATTTTATTTATTTTCATTATTTGACAAATATTTTTTAATTCATATCATTTCATGAGCTGCTATGTACTAGGCACTGTGAAGTCTCCTATTCTGGTTTTATTGTGAGAATTACTCTGACTCGAAGGCACTGATTTACACTGAATTTTGCATTATCAGTCTTACGTGGATTAATATGGTAGTTGAACATCTCTCTCTTCTTGAGTACAGTGTGGCCTTATTTAATCTTTTTTATCTCTCTGGATCACTATTTCTTCATTTTTCTTCTAGCAGTGTGCATTAGATGTTTCCTAAAATGCTTAAAGTTTTTAAATTCTACAAGTCTGTTCGTTTTTAAAAACTCAGGAAGAGAGATTACCTTCAGTCTACCAACAGGTTTTAGAGATCCACAGGGTAGATGACTGGGTTTCATGACTCAACTAAAATTGTATGCAAGATACAGACATGCATATACATTTTTATGAGGATAAAATTTACAGCTGCTTTTGGATTATCATAGTTTTACATAACTCACCAGTCATCTTGCACCCAAAAGGTTAAGAACTATAGGAACCAGAAGTATTTTTGTGTAATGTGTTATAATAAACTACACTGCTTCATGCAACCCCTGAATGGTGAAGTTACCTTTAACAGAGGTACTGCTATGCTTTGAAAAGTAATTTTTTGAAGTAAGGAACAAATGTATTGTAATGCAATATATGTTTACTTTTTGGCTACTTAAGCCTATAATGTTTCTGTTGTATTAACCAATTAAAACATCTCTTAGTTATTTTATAGCTTAAAAATAAGTTCATCAAATAGAATAAGAGTTTGATTCTGCCTTCTAGTGAATTAAAGAAGGCTTAGTTTTAAAGAGTGATTCAAACGCCCTTCATTAATATGTCTTCTCTACTTTGCGTCTTCTAATAGGAAAAGAAGACTGGAGATCCATTTGTAAGGAAAGGAAAGAAAGCAATGACATAATGTTCAGAATTGGAGCCAGTTAAACCAGGTTGGTACTTTTTCTTTCCATAATGTAACGTGTTTATTCAAGTCTTGAATCTCTTTTATTAATCTCCTGTCTTATTCCAGCAAAAATCCAATAATTTTAAACCTTGCCGTAGTAGTATGGAGGAGACAAAGATGAATACGACACACCCTTTTCAAACTATTTGCAACCATACTGTGAATATGAAAGACAAAATGATAAAAAGCTAGATAGCAATCTCGTTTTAACGTGAAAAGTTCCGTGAGGTTTGGTAAATTGCTTGAGGTCAGAAGCTCTTAAAGAATTAAGGTGGGATTCAGACTCATATCTGTTGACGCCAAATCATATTTGCCTTCCGTTATGTCACAATGCTCCCTGTTTTATTTAGGTTTAGTTGTTATGCAGCTGCTGATTACTGAAGTAGAGGATGGAGATCATATGGATTTCATTTAAGGAATTTACTTTCATTTAAGGAATTTATTTCATTTACTTTCTGACAAAGTAAAAACGGGGAGAGTGTTCTCTATTTCTCAAAAGTTTGGAAGATTAGAGACGGGAACTAACATTTGTAAGCACTTACTATGTACTAGACATTGTTTTAAGGACTTAATATGAACTAACTTATGTAATTCACGACAGCCCGGTGACATACTTGGTGTTATCCCTCATCTTTAAAACGAAGAAGTAAGTAAATTGCCCAAGATCACATAGCTGATAAGTACCAAAAGCAGATTCAAAACCGTGTATCGGGAGAGGTTAGATAGGGTTTACATCATGACTATGGACTTAAATTTTATTTGTTTATTTATTTTGAGATGGAGTCTCGCTCTGTTCCCTAGGCTGGAATGCAGTGGTGCGATCTCGGCTCACTGCAACCTCCGCCTCCTGGGTTCAAGTGATTCTCCTGCCTCAGCCTCCTCAGGACTACAGGCGCGTGCCACCACACCTGGCTAATGTTTTAGGGTTTTTTTTTTTTTAATTTTAGTAGAGACGGGGTTTCATCCTCTTAGCCAGGATGGTCTTGATCTCCTGACCTTGTGATCTGCCCGCCTCAGCCTCCCAAAGTGCTGGGATTACAGGCATGAGCTGCTGCGCCTGGCCAACTTAAAATTTAATACCACACAAACCAAATGAATAGCTGGACAATTTAGTCTGAGCTCCTTTTGCTACTAAGTGTCATTTGTAAACATTCTGAATTCCACGATTAGCAGTTTAAATCATCTCACCAAAATAATATTTATACATGATCCTATGAGATTTTAAATTCACAGAATAGTGAACAGCAACATACGACAGAAAGGACTTTGAGGTGGGGCTCAGATCTGCGTCCTTTCAATTCCCAACTCTGCTACCGATTCCTGTGCTCTACAAGTATCTTAACCTGTTTTCACACATTTTGTAAGATAAGAAGGTTGACTTCATTGTACCCTGAGTCCCTTACAATAATACAATTATATCCTATCAGTAGATTTTAAAAATGTGCTTCACATGTGACTAGCTAGGAATTTTTAGTTTACAGTTAAGTCTTTAGATATCACTATATTGAATCCTCCTATATGACAGAGGAAGAGACTGAGACCCTCATATTTATATGTCACTGTAAACATTTCAAAGCTCTTTTACATATATTAATCTCATGTGAGCCTCATCACCATACTCCTGTGGGTTAAATATTATTCTTTTCATTGTATACATGACCAGATTGAATTGGTCATGCAGCTGGACTAGACTAAGTGACTCTAATTCTCATCCAAAAGTTTATCATGTGTTCTTGCTTTAGTGGGACTAATTACATCCTTTGATGAAGTACTGTTGTATGAGAAAGTGAGCATTCAGAGATTTATGAAAAAATCCAAGCAGGAGAAACAAACATTTTCTAGTATGAAAGTAGTAATGCTACAGCTATATAAACAGCAGTAACAAAGAGGAAAGGAAGTAATAAAGTCTATGAGTTAATTTGATTTTGGTTTTCATTTATTCCTGGATTAGGAATAAGCATAATTGACTTTTAATATCCTTGTGTTTATCAATACCATACTTTATCCTGACTAAATAATGCAAAGAGAAATCATACTTTATAGTAAAGTATTCATAAATTACAGGTGAACCAAGGAAAATTTCAAACAATTAACTTAAAAGGATACTTTGAAAACAAATGAATAAATAGGCATGGGAAGCTTTACATAAAATTATTTATTTCATCGCCTTTATTGCAGTGAGTTTTTTTTTTTTTTAATTTCCACTTTGTAGTTATAGAGCTACAACTTTTTGTAACTTTTTAGTATTTTTTTAATTGGAAAGAAAATAATTTTAAAACTAGGATGTGGGTATGAGCAGTTTTGCTTTTACAGTTTTTTTCCCCCAGTTCTTTCCTTTATAAAGAACCAGCTTTCTAGGTTACATGATACGATGATGCTTTCTCTGCATATATGAAAATTCGACTATTAATAAAATCTCCAATCTTTATTATATATTAAAAAGTTTTTTTAAAGATGATTAACTGCATGTATTCTATAGAACTAATAAAAGAAAGGAGGATCTCCCAGATGGTTCTAATCAAATAAGAAAAACAACGAAGGATGGAGTTGATATACAACAAAATTTGAAAGCAACGTTATGAGATTTGACTTATTTTAGAGAAGAAAAGTGTATTATGTCCTTCCTGACGTCCGTTTTTCTTAAGAGTCCGTTGTAAGATTCTCTTTCCCAGCTGCTGACGTTCTTTCTGTATTCCCTGCCCTGCAGACCTCCACCTCCTACTGCATACCCGTTCTCATGCCATCACAGATCCATGGAATTCAAAATGATATTTGATGCAGACTTGAATAGAGCTAGTTTTTAATTCTCAGTTCTGTATATGACTTCAAAACATATGCAAAGGTTTCTTTGAGCCACTTTTTAATGGTGCTTTAAAGGAAAAGATGAAGAGGCCACTTCATAGTAATTGATTTTTTGGTTTTGGTTTTGAGATAACTCAGGAGCTAGTTTCCTGGAAACTTGAAACTCCTAACACAAACAGTTTCATTAAATTGTACCTATTATATGATTGTCTCTTGCTAACCCGGACTGTAGTCAGTTTTAAGGATTTCCATTAGTTTCTCATTGGTCCGCTGTGACTTAGTGTTCATAAAAAAGTTATGACATTTAACTGAGGGTTTAGAATTTTTCAAGATGACTGGGCTTTTTCCTGTGATTTGTGAGTTTCCCTTGTTTGACTTTAGGCTTAAAGAATTCTTGATCTAGAGTCAATTGCAAGCAAGCCAGACTTCCAGGCTGCTGTACTGTTCATATTAAAACATTCCCTTTGTACACGTGTATGGCCTTGTGATTCAGAAGGCATGGTTTTAATACACAAAGGCTTTTAATTTTTAAACTATTTTAATAAATAAATTGCTGAAACAGTAACTTTTTTAAACAAGTCATGTTGACAAATAGGTTAGCATTAAGTGTTTTTCCTAGCTATCGATTATTTAGTATTAATGTAGATTTGTTTCTATATAGTCTGGTTTCTGTACCAGAATATTTTCTAAAAATGAAATAAGTTCTTAGACCTATGGAAATTTGAGAAACTCTTTAATGTCATATTCAGTAAACCTCAGGATGGCAATAAGGGAGATGTGGAGCTGTCGACTTATGTGTATATGTATGTATGTGTATATCTGTGTGTGTGATCTAAACACCCAGGAAATAAAGTTGATTTATTGCTTCCTTCCTGACCAAGTTATTTTTTAAAGTTCAACATGGTGATAGAATTATATGGAAATATTGATTGGTTTTTTTCTTTTGCAGCTGTATTGCTACTTAACAATTAAATGATTTAATGTAGCTCAGGGCTTCATTTTATTCTTCGTTTGTAGTTGAAAGAATTAAATGGGTTGATTCAGATTTTTAAAAAATAGAAATATAGGTAATAAAGGAGAATTACAGAATCTGTTGGCCTGCATTTGTAAGATCAGTCCACTTGAGTTGCCCAGTTATTTATCAGAGAAAAATAGTACCAAGTATAAATATTCAAATAGTTATTGAGTATTTCATTAGCATATATGTGCCACCTTTTTCTCCTTAATTCTTAATGTGAGAAATTTGGATGATTTTCATAACTATTCAAAAATAATTCTGCTGTACAAAACTGAGAGTATTGTTGCAAAAGACAATAATTTGCTCTTGGGTCTTTTTATTTCTTTTATGAAAACCCATCTCCAAAAAAATGTAAATGAAAACTTGCTGATTGCAATGAGGGTTTTTAATGAAGTTATTAGATTTGATTCTTAAATTGTATGAACTTCTTCAATAGCTTTGCTCATTCTTATAAACACAGCATTTTAATATAAGATTTGGTAGTATGAAATGTTGCTAGTCTGAAGCTCTTCTATTGGAGAAATTAAGGATTGCAAAAGATTTGGGGACTCCAGATTTTCTGGGTAGGGTTTAAAAAAAGTTTTTGATTATATTGAATGAATTCGGTAAAAATGTATTACTTTTCCTCCAGTAATATGAATACCATATGTCTTATAAAAATTAATAACAGTAGGCATCATTTGGCTAGCAGAAATGGCAGTTCACATACTTTTTTTACAGCAAACTATAGACAACGTCTGATATGATAAAGGAAATAGAATTTTTTTTTTTCTTGAGACAGAGTCTCACTCTGTTGCCCAGGCTGTAATGCAATGGTGAATCTCAGCTCACTGCAACCTTCACCTCCGGGGTCAGGCAGTTCTCTGACCTTAGTTTCCTGGGCTTCAAGGCAAGTAGCTGGAATTACAGGTGCCACCATGCCTGGCTAATTTTGTATTTTTAGTAGAGACGAGGTTGTACCATGTTGGCCAGGCTGGTCTCGAAACTCCTGACCTCAAGTGATCCACCCGCCTCAACCTCCCAAAGTGCTGGGATTATAGGCGTGAGCCATCATGCCTGGTCAGGAAATAGAAATCTTGTACAGCTCTTATAGTCAGAAACCTGATTATTCCAAAGATGAGAGTGTTATCTAATAATCATCTACACAGAGCTACCAAGTAAGGTCAAATGTTTAGAGCCCATAAAACATCACGTAAAACCAATAACAAAAGTATTGCAAGCCAGGCCATACTGTCTGAAGGAAGTTTATAGAGTCTACTTGAGTGCATTAAAATATTTTGTGTTCCTTGTTAATTCTAAAATAATAAAAGTGTAACAGAAACATGGAATAGGAACAGGTTTTAGAATAAGAAAAGGCTTCAGAAGTCATTTGATTATCCCCTTTTATTTTGCAAAGCAAAACTAAGGGTGTGAAGCTACTTCCTCAAGTGTTATATAGGTAGTAACAGAACTAAGACTAGAATACATTTTGAAAAATTGTGATGGGAAATGATTTTTATTTTTAAAATTTATATATAGTAAAACTTGACTTTTTTAAAGATGGTATCTCACTCTGTCGCCCAGGCTAGAGTGCAGCGGCATGATCTCAGCTCACTGCCGCCTCTGCCTCCCATTTTCAGGTGATTCTTGGACCTCAACCTCCTGAGTAGCTGGTGTTATAGGTGCCTGCCATCATGCCTAGCTAATTTTTGTGTATTTAGTAGAGACAGGGGTTTCACCATGTTGGCCAGGCTGGTCTCAAACTCCTGACTTCAAGTGGTCTGCCTGCCCCAGCCTCCCAAAGTGCTAGGATTACAGGTGTGAGCCACCGCGCCCGGCTCAAGATTGACTTTTTAAGTAAGTTCTGTTAGCTTTAACACATGTACAGAACAGGAAACAAACAGTCCCATCACCCTAGAAAACTTCTGGCTGTCCCTTTTTGGTAAAAATATCTCTCTACATCTAACAGCTATTCTTCATCACTATAGTTTTATCTATTCTGGAATATTGTATAAATGGATTTTTTTCCAAGCCAAAAATGTATCCAGCTTTATTAAAGATATTTTCCATAAATAATCATGGTATTTCAGGCAGGACATGAGCAGACAATCATTAACAGTATACATGCAACAACTTTCAAACTCCCTTCTTCAGTGGACTACCGAAAATCATAAAGCCACTATAAACCCAATGAAGTCTTCATACTCTGAACAGGGAAAGTTTAGAGTGAAGGTTGACATTTCACATTTAGCATGTTCTTTAACGACTTTCATGAGCCAGCCCTGACTCAGGAAGTGAAATGAAAATGGCAGAATTATCTGAGGATCCACAATCTAGAAACGGAACTGCTGCTCTTAGGAGGGGCTCTATCTCAGTAGTATCACTGGAAAGTGCAGATTGCCTGACATACTGATAACCAATTATAGGGGTTCAGGGCCCGACAGGTGTCTGGATAAGGGAGTTAAGTCTATGTTGAAAGGTGGAAATGGAGAAAAGAACATGAAAATAATTTGTTTTTCCATCACACACGGCTTTTG
Source organism: Saimiri boliviensis (assembly GCF_048565385.1). NCBI lineage: Eukaryota > Metazoa > Chordata > Mammalia > Primates > Cebidae > Saimiri > Saimiri boliviensis. Next base: position 1,632,776 of record NC_133450.1, read on the forward strand.
TACGAAGGAGGCCATGTGTGTCTAAGTCAGGGAGTCTCTCCTCCTGAGAGCCAAGAAAATGTCTCTCAAAACTAGAAGGGAAAGTTGTTTTCCCCACATCAGTCCAGCTTTGGAGGCATTCTATTGATGACATAGGCCCCTTCCTCCTAAAACAACAAAAGCACCTTGGGAGGCTGGGGCGGGAGGCTGGGGCAGGTGGCTCACTTGAGTTCAGGAGTTCAAGACTGGCCTGGCCAACATGGTGAAACACCGTCTCTACTAAAAATACAAAAATTAGCCAGGTGTGGTGGCGGGTGCCAGTAATCCCAGGTGCCTGTATTCACAGCTATGCAGGAGTCTGAGGCAGGAGAATAGCTTGAACACAGGCAGTAGAGGGTACAGTGGGCAGAGATCATGCCATTGCACTCAAGCCTGGGCAATAGAGTGGGACTCTGTCTAAAAACACACACACACACACACACACACACACACACACACACACAACTGTATTTCAAACTGTACAGTCACCAGAAGAACACAGGTATCAAAAATGCACATGCTTCACTTGGCATCTCCAGCACCCTCCACTTTCTGTGCCTGGTCTGTTTTGGCATCTCCATTTTCTGTAGGCTTCTTCTCCTCCTTGCCAGCGTCAGCTTTTCCCGTTTTTCCTTTGGGTCCCTTCCCTCCATTCTTTGCAGGGGCCTTTTTGGGCTTGGTCTCTGGCTTTGGAGGAACAGGTTTAGCAGACAACCTCGCAGATCTTCTCTGTGATTCGTCCCTCCCCTGGGGTTTCTCTCCTTCAGCAGCTTCCTTACCTCTGTCTTGGGAATGCTGGTGGCGATGGTGGCGGGACACAGGTAGGCGCTGGAAGTGGGATGCAGCGGTGAGCGAGCTTTCGTCGTTCTGGGGGTTGTTCTTGCTGCTGCTGCTTCATGCTGCTCCTATAAATGGAAGTATTATGTACTCTCTTGAATCTGGCTTCTTTCTCTCAGCTTAATTTTTTGAAATTCATATACTGTATATATTAGTATTGCATTCTAATTGCTGAATAGTATTCCATTGTATGACCATATCACAGTGTATTTAATCACCTGTTCATGAGCATGTGGTTTCCAGTTTGTTTTTTTTTTTAAATACTTCATTTTTTAAGAGCAATTTTAGGTTCAACAACAAAACTGAGGGAAAGGTACAGATATCTCACACACCCTCATCCCCATGAGTGTATAGCATTCCCTGTTATCCACATTCCCACCAGACTGGTACATTTGCTACAATTGATGAGACTTCATTGAGACATCATAATCACACAAAGTCTAGAGTTTACATTAGGGTTCACTCTTGGTGTTGTATATTCCATGGGTTTGGATAAATGCATAATGGCAGGTATTCACCATTCTAGTGTCATATAGAGTATTTTCACTGCCCTAAAAATCCCCTGCCTTCTGCCTATTCATTCCTTTTTCTTCTCCAGCCCCTGGCAACCCACTGAACTTTTTACTGTCTCCATGGTTTTACCTGTTTCAGAATGTCATATAGTCTTTTCCAGATTGGTTTCTTATGTTCAGTTTTTATCTATTACAAATAAAGTTTCTATAATTTTTCTGTTAGACAAAAGAAAAATATTAACTTACAGATATGGTGTACCTATTAGTGAGCTCGTAAATAATTCACAAAATTAATTCACCTTTTAAACTTTTTATTTTGAAATAATTATAAATTCAAGGGAAGTTGTCAACATAGTAAAGAGAAATACCATGTTTGCTGTACCATTCACCAAGTTTCCCCTATTAGTTCCATCTTATGTAACTATAGAACAATATTAAAACCAGTACATTGACATTGGTGTAAAGCGAGTATATAGTTCTTTGGCATTTTATCACATGTAGATACATGTAACCAACATGGCAATCAGGATACAGAATTATTCCATCACTGCAATCATATCCCTGTGCTGCCTCTTTATAGTCACACACACATCCACTGACTTCCACCATCCCTCACCCTTCATAACCAGCTCTATAATTTTGTCATTTTGAGAATGTTATATAAGTGGAATCATTTAGTATATAGCCTTTGAGATTGGCTTTTTAAAATCAGCATAATGCCCTTGAGATCCATCTAAGTTGTGATGTCAGGAATCATTCCTTTTTATTGCTGATATAGTTAGTTTTCCATGATTTGGATATGTCACATTTTTTTTTCTGGCTTTCCTGCAGGTTACTTGAATATTTTTTAGAATTCAGTGTTTTAAAATATATCTCTTTGTATGGCTTTGTTGTCATTCATCCCTCTAGATATTACATTTTGTATTTAATAAATCAGTCTGCTGTACTACAGTGCTACTTGGTGATGCTACATTTTATCACTTCCAGTAAAGTATAGAGACGTCTGCTCCCTTTAGTCCCCCCCATTTAATGAACATTTTTATATGTTTCTAAGATATGTATATGTGTATATTATACACATGTTTACATATACATTTTATGTGTATTAACAGTTGTCTTTACATACATTATGAATTGTATTATACAGCATTATAATTTTTGCTTCAACAGTCAAACATAATTTGGAAAACTCAAGTGGAACAGGAATCTGTTGTATTTATACATATTTTTACTCCTGTCATCTTTCCTTCGGATAATCCGAGATCTTTTTTCATTTACTTTCTGCTTAGATAATTTTCTTTATTTTTTTTAGAGCAAGTCTGCTAGTGAGAAATACTCCTTTCTCTATAAATATTTTGATTTTTTCCTTCATTCCTGCGGAATATTTTTGCTGGATAAAGAATTCTGAGTTAACAAGTCTTTTCTTTAGCATCTGAAAGATATTGTGCCAGTTCCTTCTGGCTTCCATAGTTTTAAATGAGAAATGTACTGCCATTAAATTGTTTTTCCCTTCTAGGTAAGATGTTGTTTTTCTGTTGCTGCTTTCACGATTTTTTCTGTGTCTTTAGTTTTCAGAACTTTGACTTCGATGTGTATTAGCATGGATTAATTTGAGTTTATATTGTTTGGGGTTTACTTGGCTTTTGAATCTATAGGTTTATGTCTTTTGAGAACTTTTCAGTCACATTTTTTCAGATTATTTTTCAGCTCTTTCCTTTTTCTCCTCTCCTTTTGAAACTTTGATGATACAAATGTTAATCTTTTATTTGTTTCATGAGTCACCAGTGTTCTGTTTTCTTCCTATTGTTCAGACTGGCACATTTCTATTTTTTTATTTTTTAGTACGTTGATTCCTTCTTCTGTCACATCCATTCTGCTATTGAACCTATCCACTGACATTGCGTTTGATTATTGCAATTTTATTTTGTAATTTCATCATTTGCATCCTCTACTTCTTTGCCAAGACTTTCTTAACTCAGGCTTTCTGTTTTTTTCATTTGTTTCCAGTGTGTTGGTAACTGCCCATTGAAGCATTTTAATGGTGGCTGTCTTAAAATCCTTGTGAGATAATTATTTTACTTTCTTTAAAAAATATGTTTATTTCTTAAAATCTGTGTATAATTAGACCCACTTGATTTAACCCATGTTGTTTAAGGATCACCTGTGCATTACTAAGACATACATATTTATTTTATTTTTGGAATTTTGTCTTATTTCAATAAGTTTGGGGGGAACAGGTGGTGTTTGGTTACATGAATAAGTTTTTGGTGATGATTTATGAGATTTTGTTGCACCCATCACCCGAGAAGTACACACTGTACCCAATGTGTAGTCTTTTATTTCTCAGCTCCCTCCTACCCTTTCCCCCAAGTCCTTAAAATTTATTGTATCTTTCTTATGTCTTTGTGTGCTCATAGCTTAGCTTCCACTTATGAATGAGAACATACGATATTTGGTTTTCCATTCCTGAGTTACTTCACTTGGAATAATGGTCTCCAATACCATCCAGTTGCTTCAAATGCCATTATTTTGTTCCTTTTTATTGCTGAGTAGTATTCTACAGTATATTTATGCCTCATTTTCTTTATCCAGCTGTTGATTGATGGGCATTTGGGCTGCTTCCATATTTTTACAGTTGTGAATTGTGCTGCTGTAAACATGTATGTGCAAGTATATTTTTTGTATAATGACTTTCTTTCCTCTGAGTGGATAGCCAGGAGTGGGATTGTGGGATCAGGTAAATCTGCTTTTAGTTCTTCAAGCAGTCTCCATACTGTTTTCCATAGCGGTTGTACTGGTTTACATTCCCATCAGCAGTGTAAAAGTGTTCCCTTTTTCATAACATTCATACCAACATTTATTATTTTTTGATTTTTGATTATTGATTATGGCCATCATTGCAGGAGTAACCTAGTACCTCATTGTGGTTTTGATTTGCATTTCCCTGATTATTAGTGGTGCTCAGCACTTTTTCATATGTTTTTTGGCCAATTGTGTATCTTCTTTTGAGAATTGTCTGTTCCTGTCCTTTGCCCACTTGATAGGATAATTGTTTTTTCTAATTTGTTTTTTTTTAGATTCTGGATATTAGTTTTTTGTCCAATAAAATTTGTTAACAGCTATTATAAAAGTGTTTGAGTTCTTGGTTTGATTCTCAGCTTAGTTACTATTGATGTATAGCAGGGCTACTGATTTGTATACATTAATTTTGTATCCTGAAACTTCGATGAATTCATTTACTAGTTCTAGGAGATTTTTGTATGAGTCTTTAGGATTTTCTGGATATATAATTATGTCATCAGCAAACAGCAACAGTTTGACTTCCTCTTTGCCAATTTGGATGCTCGTTTTTTCTTTCTGTTGCCTATTTTGGCTAGGACTTCCAGTACTATGTTGAATAGAAGTTGTGAAAGTGGGTATCCTTGTCCTTTTCCAGTTTTCAGGGGAAATACTTTCAACTTTTCCCCATTCTGTATAGTGTTAGCTGTGGGCTTTTCATAGATGGCTTTTATTACCTTAAGGTGTGTTCCTTCTTTACCAATTTTGCTGAGGGTTTTAATCATACATAAAGGGATGCTGGATTTTGTCAGATGCTTTTTCTGCATCTGTTGAGATGATCACATGATTTTTTAATTTCTTTTTATGTGGTATATCACATTTATTGACTTGCAGATGTTAAACCATCCCTGCATTCCTGGTATGAAAACCACTTGATCATGGTGGATTTTCTTTTTGATCTGCTTTTGGATTTGGTTAGCGTGTATTTTGTTAAGGCTTTGCATCTATGATCATCAGGGATATTGGTTTGTAGTTTTCTTTTTTTTATTATGTCCATTTCTGGTTTTGGTATATAGGGTGATACTGGCTTCATAGAATGGTTTAGGAAGGATTCCTTCTTTCTGTATCTTTTGGAGTAGTGTCAGTAGGATTGGTAACCAGTTCTTCTTTAAATGTCTGATAGAATTCAGCTGTGAATCCATCTAGTCCTGGACTTTTTTGTTGGTAACTCCTTAATTACCATTTCAGTCTTGCTGCTTGTTATTGGCCTGTTCAGAGTTTCTGTTTCTTCCTGGTTTAATCTAGGAGGATTGTGTATTTCCAGGAATTTATCCATCTCCTCTAGTTTTCTATTTTATGCCCATAAAGGTGTTCATAGTAGCCTTAAATGATCTTTTGTATTTCTTTTTTTTTTTTTTTTTTTTTGAGACAGAGTTTTGCTCTTGTTACCCAGACTGGAGTGCAATCCCGCGATCTCGGCTCACCGCAACCTCCGCCTCCTGGGTTCAGGCAATTCTCCTGCCTCAGCCTCCCGAGTAGCTGGGATTACAGGCACGCGCCACCATGCCCAGCTAATTTTTTGTATTTTTAGTAGAGACGGGGTTTCACCATGTTGACCAGGATGGTCTCAATCTCTTGACCTCATGATCCACCCACCTCGACCTCCCAAAGTGCTGGGATTACAGGTGTGAGCCACCGCGCCTGGCCCATCTTTTGTGTTTCTGTGGTATTGGCTGTAATATCTCCCATTTTGTTTCTAATTGAACTTATTTGGATCTTCTCTCTTCTTTCTTGGTTAATCTCGCTAATCGTCTATTAATTTTATTTATCTTTTCAAAGAACCAGCTTTTTGTGTGTTTATCTTTTGCATTGTTTTGTTTGTTTCAGTTTCATTTAGTTCTGCTCTCATCTTGGTTGTTTCTTTTCTTTTGTTGGGCTTAGGTTTGGCTTGTTCTTGTTTCTCTAGTTCCTTGAGGTGTGCCCATAGATTGTCTGTGCTCTTTAAGACTTACTGATGTAGGCATTTAATGCTATGGATTTTGTGTTAGTACCACCTTTGCTGTATCCCAGAGGTTTTTATAGGTTGTGTCACTATTATCGTTAATTTCAAATAATTTGTTAATTTCCATCTTGATTTCATTTTTGACTCGATCATTCAGGAACATGTTATTTAATTTCCATATTGCATGGTTTTGAGGGTTCCTTTTGGAGTTGACTTTCAGTTTTATTCCACTGTGGTCTAATAGAGTGCTTTGTATAATTTTGATTTTCTTAAATTTGTTGAGACTTGGTTTGTGGCTTATCAGATGGTCTGTCTTAGAAAGTGTTCTATGTATTGATGAATAGAATGTATATTCTGGAATTGTTGGGTAAAATGTTCTGTAAATGTCTGTCAAGCCCATTATTTCTTTGTCGGTTTTCTGTCTTGATTACCTGTCTAGTGCTGTCAGTGGAATAATGTAATCTCCCACTATTATTCTATTGTTGTCTATCTAATTTCTTAGGTCTAGTAGTAATTGCTTTATGAATTGGGAGCTCCAGTGTTAGGCACATATATATTTAGGAATGTGATATTTTCCTGTTGTATTAGACCTTTTTTTAATTGTATAGTGTTCCTATTTTTTTTTTTTTTTTTTTTTTTTTTTAGACAGAGTCTTGCTCTGTCACCAGGCTGGAGTGCAGTGGCGTGATCTCGGCTCACTACAACCTCCGCCTCCCAGGTTCAAGCAATTCCCCTGCCTCAGCCTCCTGAGTAGCTGGTACTACAGGCACATACCACCACACCTGGCTAACTTTTGTATTTTTAGTAGAGACATGGTTTCACCATGTTGTCCAGGATGATCTCAGTCTCCTGACCCCATGATCCACCCACCTTGGCCTCCCAAAGTGCTGGGATTAAAGGTGCGAGCCACTGCACCCAGCTCCTTCTTTTTCTTTTTAAACAGCTATTGGTTTAAAGTTTGTTTTTTTCTGATAAAAGAATAGCTATTCCTGCTTGTTTTTGGTGACCATTTGCATGGAGTATCTCCCCCACTACTCTTTGCCTTAACTTTATGTGAGTCCTTATGTGCCAGGTGAGTCTCTTGAAGACAGCAGATATTTGGTTGGTGAATTCATATCCATTCTGCCATTCTGTATCTTTTAAGCAGAGCATTTAGGCCCATTACATTCAACATTAGTATTGAGATGTGAGGTACTATTCTATTCTTTGTTCTGTTTGTTGCCTGAATACCTTATTTTTGTTTTGTTTCGTTTTTCCTTGTGTTGCTGTTTTATAGGTCCTGTGAGATGTATGCTTTAAGGATATTCCATTTGGGTGTATTTTGAGGATTTGTTTCAAGATTTAGAGCTCCTTTTAACAGTGCCTTAGTGCCGACTTGGTAGTGGCGAATTCTCTCAGCATTGTTTTGTCTGAAAAATACCGTATCTTTTCTTTTATGAAGCCTAGTTTTGTTGCATACAAAATTCTTGGCTGTCGCATACAAAATTCTTGACTGATAATTATTTTTGTTTGAGGAAGCTAAAGATAGGATCCCAAACCCTTCCAGCTTGTATGGTTTCTACTGAGAAACCTGCTGTTAGTCAGATAGGTTTTTCCTTTATAGGTTACCTGATGGTTTTGCCTCATAGCTTTTAAGATTGTTTCCTTCATCTTGACTTTAGATAACTTGATGACTATGTGCCTAGGTGGTGATCTTTTTGCAGTGAATTTCCCGGGAGTTCTTTGAGCTTTTTGTATTTGGATGTCTAGAGTCCTAGCAAGGCCAAGAAAAGTATTCCTCAATTATTCTGTCAAATACGTTTTCCAAACTTTTAGATCTCTCTTCTTCCTCAGAAACACCAATTATTCTTAGGTTTGGTCATTTAACGTAATTCCAAACTTCTTGGAAGCTTTGTCCTTTTTTTTTTTTTTTTTGTGATGTAGTCTTCTTTAAATATTTATTGCTCTATCTCCCAGGCTGGAATGCAGTGGCATGATCTTGGCTCACTACCTCTGCCTCCAGGGTTCAAGTAGCTGGGATTATAGGCATGCGCCACCACACCTAGCTAATTTTTGTATTTTAGTAGAAATGGGGTTTCCCCATGTTGGCCGGGCTGGTCTCAAACTCTTGACCTCAAGTGATCCACCCACCTCAGCCTTCCAAAGTGCTGGGATTATAGGCCTGAGCCACCATGCCCAGCCTGTCATTTATTTTTTTATTTTTTGAGGTGGAGTTTCACTCTTGTTGCCCAAGCTGGAGTGCAATGGCATGATCTTGGCTCACTGCAACCTCCACCTCCCAGGTTCAAGCAATTCTCCTGCCTAAGACTCCCAAGTAGCTGAAACTACAGGCATACGCCACCACACCCAGCCTATTTTTGTGTGTTTAGTAGAGGCAGTGTTTCACCATGTTGGCCAGGATGGTCTCAAACTCCTGACCTCAAGTGATCCACTCGCCTCAGCCTCCCAAAGTGCTGGGATTACAGACATGAGTCTCTGTGCCAGTCCTTGTTCATTTTTTAAAAATTGTTTTTTTGGCCGGGCACATCAGCTGCAGTAGTATAGGGAGGATGAGGTGGTGTGGGGGCCATAGACCTCTCAAGAGATTATATCCTTCCTCTTCAGCTACCAGCAGGACCATCAGGTGTGGACAGGGTTAGGTGTGTCTACGCTTAAATTCTCCTTGGGCAGGGATTGATGTGCCTGCTGTGGGGGATAGAGGTGTGTTTCCCAGGCTAGTGCAGTCATGTTCCCAGAACGATTGTGGCTGCCTTTGCTGCATCACACAGTTTGCCAGGGAAGTGGGGAATGCCAGCAGCAACAGTCCTCACAGTGCTCCCATGCAGCCCAGAGCCCAAAAGGCTAGTCCCATTCCCACTGTGACCCCCCACCAACAGCACAGAGTTTATTTCCAGGCAGCCAGTGAGGAGGGCTGAGAACTTGCCCCAGGCCACAATCCTCCCAGCTGAGAAAGCAAGCTGACTCACAGTTCCTTGGCTGTCCCACAGAGTCTACAGCGGCAGTCCAGCTCCTTCAAAGGGTCTGTGCATTATCTCGGCTTTCCTGGTATGTTCCTTCGGTAGTCGTTGGAGCCAAAGTTCATGATGTGGGTCTCCACGTGCTGCTGTATCCATCCAAGTGGGAGCTGAAGTTAGTCCTGCCTTCTATCTGCCATTTTCCTCCCTGTGAGATAATTCTTATGTCTGTGTTATCTTGGTGTTGGTATCCATTGATTGTCTTTTCTCATTCTAGTTATGATTTTCCTGATTCTTGATATGATGAATGGTTTTCAGTCAAAACCTGGACATTTTGGACATTATGTAATGAGATTTTGCACTTCATTTAAGGCTTCTGTTTTGGCAGGTCTCTTTTAATAGTATCCTGGCAGGAGAAAAGGATGTTGCCTCATTATTGTCAAGTAGGGGTGTAAGTTCAGAGTTCTAATCATCCTCCTCTGCATTTGGCAGGAGGTGCCTATTCTGGCCAGGGGTGAGAGTTTCAGCTTCATATTAGGCCTCTGATGATACCAACTCTGTTGAGTAAATACATACTTAGGAATGAAATTGTTCGGTTCTTTGGTAAGTTTGTAAATTTCGTTTTAAACTTTGGAAGAAGCTGCCAAACTTTTTTAAAATATTGATAAAATTTTCCATTCCTAGCAGCAGTTTATGAGCATTTCAGATGCTCTATATCATTGTTGTCCTATAGAACTTTCTGCAATGATAAAAAATGTTCTGTATTTGCACCATCAGATACAGTAGCTACTGAAATGGACACCACAGTTAGACATTCTTGCCAGTGTTTGAAATTGTCAGTCTTGCTAAATTTAT